>NC_073339.2:26551250-26912500 GCF_027580225.2 Misgurnus anguillicaudatus
ATATTAAACTCACCAACGATAAGAGCTTTATCTACAGCAGGAGTGCCCAACCAGTCGATCGCGGTCCCCTGGTAGACCGCGGACTGATCCCAAGTCGACCGCGAGGGGTGGAGAAAAAAATTAAAATAATAATAATAAATAAAAGTTTTTTTTATGTGTGTTATATTTTGAATTAAATGTACACTACAGCCTATATCATGAGTCCTTGCCAACACGTCCACAAAAAAAGTATTTAAAAAAAGAGAAAAAGAAAAAAGTAGGTGACGTTTAACCTACGGTGGCGCGTGTCATGCATGACAGCGAACAGCGGTTTCGCGCGTGTCATGCATGACAGCGAACAGCGGTTACACGCTCATAAACGTTAACATGGCCGAGGGAAAACGAGCAAAGACCTACCATTTTCACCCTGAATGGGAGGAAGATTATTTTTTTGTTTATTCTCATTTAAAGCCTGTTTGTTTGATCTGCAATGCAACGGTGGCATTGGCAAAGAAAGGAAATCTGGAGCGGCATTTTAAATCAGTACACGGGAGCTACGAGAGGGATTTCCCTGCAAAAACACCTCTACGTGCCACAAAAGTGCGGGAGTTAAAAGCACAGCTTGCAGCGCGGCAGTCAATCTTCACCAAACCGAAGACCCAGAGTAAGGCCGCAACTATCGCTTCCTATCGCGTCAGTCACGTCCTTGCTAAATACAAGAAGCCTTTCAGTGACGGCGATATGGTGAAGGAAGCCTTTCTCGAGGCAGCCGATAGCCTTTTTGACGGCTTTAAAAATAAAACAGAGATCGTGAAGGCCATTAAAGATGTGCAACTCTCCCGCAATACTACAACAAAGCGATTTGAGAGAATGGCTGTGGATGTGGATGAGCAACTGAAGAAGGATATTAACGCGTGTGAGTGCTTTTCCCTCCAATTTGACGAGTCGACTGATATGGTGGATGTGGCACAATTGTGTGTTTTCATAAGGATGGTTTTTGTAGACATGAGCGCAAAGGAAGAGCTACTCACAATTTTGCCATTAAAAGGACACACCAGAGGTGAGGATATTTTTAATGCTTTTATGGGATTTGTTAGCGAGACTAAACTGCCGCTCTTTAAGCTGATCTCCATCACAACTGATGGGGCACCTGCAATGATGGGCCGCACCAGTGGGTTCATTGCACTGTGCAAAGAAAGTGAATCTTTCCCAGATATCCTGAATTATCATTGTATAATTCACCAGCAAGCGTTGTGTGGAAAGATTTTAAATATGAAAGAAGTGATGGATATTGCGATGAAGATTGTGTGTTCAATTCGGGCCAGGAGTCTGCAGAGAAGGCTTTTCCGTGCTCACTTGGAGGAGAATGATGCTGAGCACACAGACCTTCTGCTTCACACGGACGTTAGGTGGTTAAGCAGAGGTAAATTTTTAGCCAGATTCACAGAGTTATTGCCTGAAATCAAAGACTTTCTGAAGCTTTCAAAACATGTGGATTACCATACAAAGCTAGAGGACCACGAGTGGCTTTTAGATTTATCTTTCCTCACTGATCTCACTGGCGAGCTCAATGATTTGAATTTAGAGCTGCAGGGAAAGGATAAAGATGTAGTCAACATGATGAGTTCAGTGAATACATTTAAAAGCAAGCTACAGCTGATGTCAAGCAGGCTGCAGCCTGGTAACCTGCGCAACTTTCCCCACATGCAAGCAGAACTACAACGTCAAGGTAAAGGTGTGACACAGCTTAACAGTGCACGTTATGAGGAGCATGTTCAGAGCATCTTGGCAGAGTTTGAGAGGCGTTTTACTGACTTTGCATCCATCGAGCCTGTAGCCAGCTATATGTGTTATCCATTTGGTGCAAATATTGATGTTGGTGACATTGCTGCCAAAATTAAATCACTTTTCGACTTGAAAAGCTCCGATCTTGAGGATGAGATTCTGACATTGCAAAATGACATTGAAATCAAAGCCAGATCAACATCCGCTCAACCTGGAGAGCATGTAGTGTTCTGGAATCTACTGGCGGAGGAGAAGTATCCCAATCTTAGAAGATGTGCCTTGAACCTGACAGCTCTTTTTGGATCGACTTATTTGTGCGAGTCTGCTTTCTCACACATGAAAATCATCAAGTCTAAGTACAGATCAACAATGACTGATGACCACCTTGCAGCCTGCTTACGCCTTGCAACCAGCTCCTACACTCCTGACTACGATAAGCTATCCTCCTCCTCCCAGTGCCAGGTCTCCCACTAAGGTAGAAAGTGATTTCCTTTTTTTTTAACTCAAAGCTACCTGTTTTGTATCTAGTTATTTTTCTGTGTGGTTCATAATAAAGTCAGTTATGACTATTGCTCAACATACAGATTGGCGTGTTTGTTTGTGTGTGTGTGTGTGTGTGTGTGTGTGTGTGTGTGTGTGTGTGCATGTGTGTGAGAAGAGAGAGAGAGAGAGGTGTGTGTGTGTGTGTGTGTGTGTGTGTGTGTGTTTGAGAGAGGTTGTGTTGTGATGTCTAGGAGTTGTGTGACAACAAAAAAAAGTGTTGTGAGGTTAGTTACTGCAGGCTGGAAACATTGTGTTATGGGTTTGCAATGTTGACACTGGACTGGTAGATCTCGGGAGGTTGGCTACTTGAAAAGTAGATCTTGGTTCACAAAAGGTTGGGCACCCCTGATCTACAGTGACTGTAAGCTCAGATAGGAAGTCTGCTATTTCTTTAAAGGGGACAGAGAATGAAGAAACATTTTTACCTTGTCTTTGTTGAATAATGGTAGTCACTCACGAAAATACAAAAAGTGCTAGACATGCTTAACATCTCAGTCTCATATAAATTCCTCTTTTAGAAAGTCAGCCAGAAAACAGCCCAATCTGAAAAACTGATGCTTATGACATCACAGGCATCTCACTTCCCCTACACTTTAAAATAATTGGCTACATTTTTTAGTGGCAGCAAAGTCAGCCAATCAGTAATGAGATTGCAAGTTAAGCCAGTAGGGGGAGCCAAATAGGTGCAAAACCACTTGTTTAAAATCCCCCACCCTAATACTGTAGAGCTATCTGAGAGAGGTTTTTAGGAAGCTTCTAAGGCATTACAGACCCAAACAATTTTTTTTTGTCTACGTGTCACATCACAGAACAAGGATAAATACCCCGTTCAATCATTCTATGTCACCTTTAAGAAAATCTGTGTGGTGTCCCGGAGGCCTATAGCTAAAATGAACGAAAGCTGTTTGTTTTTACGATCAGTTATTTCCATATTTAACAGTTTTATTTCAAACTAATAAAATTTTAGTTCGGATTTATGGTTTACTTTAAATATTTTGTTGTATATTGTAGCTACACCACCCCCTCTCCCTTTTAGACGAGGAACATGTTTATAATAATAGTCTTGTGAGGTGGATTCGTTTAAACTGATGTAATCGTCTGCTTTAAGCCAGGTCTCTGTTAAACAGAGTGCATCTAAGTTTTGGTCAGTAATTAATTCATTGATAATTGGTTCTTTATTGGTAAGCGATCTAATGTTAACAATACATCTGTTAATGTATTGTGTTCTAATTTTATGTTAACAAGATTTGTACGAGACGAGGTTAACGGTGCTCTGTATTTATTTGTTCGAGGAACAGACACAGTCGAGATGTGTTGGTACTCTGGTAAAAAAGGCCCTATGTGCTGGGATATATGTAATCTTGACATGTCAAGGCAGCTAACGGACTGATGGGTAAGCCGATCTGTTTGTTTCCTGACCTGGGCCCTAGATAGTCAGACAATATCAAAAGTAAGACTATTGGTCAGATTTCTAGAGAGTATAGCACTTCCTTCCGGAGACGGATGGAGGCCATCTCTCTTTAGCAGGTCAGGTCTTCCCCGGAAATGCTTCCAATTGTCTATAAACCCTACGTTATGCTGAGGGCACCACTTTGACATCCAGCCATGAAGAGACACTAATCTACTGCAAGTTTCATCCCCCCGGTAGGCGGGGAGGGGACCAGAGCAAATTACATTGTCTGACATTGTTTTTGCAATTTCACACACTTCTTTAATAGTATCTTTGGTGATCTCCGACTGGCGGAGTCTGGTGTCATTCGTGCCGGCGTGAATAATAATCTTTGAAAACTTACGTTTAGCATTAGCCAGCACTTTAAGTTTGGATCTAATGTCAGACGCTCTGGCTCCCGGTATACAATCGACTATGGTGGCTGGTGCCTCAATGTCAACGTTCCTGAGTATAGAATATCCAATAACCAGGGCACTTTTAACAAACCGGTGTATTGCTGAGTGGAAAAAATCTGTTTGATATTAAAACAGGAGCGTGATTTGGATGCCGAATGTGACTATGCCGCCTGACAGTCACCCAGTTAGTCAGCCGCCTTGATGCCGAAGTCGGAACCGAGCCATGTGTATTACGCTTAACACTAAGCGCACCTAAAACAGTGTTTGTAACATTAACATTAGCGGTCTTACTGTCCTCAACTAGCGTTCGGATGCGCATTTCTAGTTCTGCAACCTTCTCCGTCAGCCTTACTACTTCAATGCACTTAGCACATGTAAACCCCTCTATGCTGACAGAAGAACCTAAACTGTACATGTGGCAAGTAGTGCAGGTTACAATGACAAGCGGAGTCTTACCGTTTTCATGCTGGGCGATGGCGTCTCCGTTCGTCCGAACGCGGTCCGTGAAGCTGCATCGAGACGGGTGCTCACTCGTAGCACGCCTCAGCCGCCTATGAGCGTCTTTGGTCAGGGTGATGTTAGGCACGCAGACTCTGCGAAGGCCGGGCAGCACCTCCTTCACAGCTTCCCGATCTGGTGTGGACAGGTCAGAAAAGCATACATCGGATTAATCCGCCATTAGATCGCCAACAAAGGCAGGTTTAAGTAAACAGACGGTAAGAAATGCTACCTTTAGCCGGCACCTGCTAGCGGGCTATATGCTAACACTGGGTGTTACTAGTGATAAAATCGTTTCGCTTAGTAATACAATTCAGTAATCGTCAAGGTAAAGTATTCCTAAGATAAACTAATAAGTTATATTATATAGATAGGAATAAGATAGTGAAAAAATAGGATTTAGCTGATAAGCTCAACGGACCTCCGGGCTTGCAACTCCTCGTCTCTCTCTCTCTCTCAGCGTCTCTCTTTCAGCGTCTCTCTCTCAGCGTCCCTCTCTCAGCGTGACTCGGATACATATGCAGGGTTTAAATTGGGCCAGGACCGCACACATACTGAAGGTCTCGCTCTGCTCCGCGACTGTGTACGCGCTGCGCTGGTGCGTGTGAAGTGACGGGAATCATTCATGCACGACAAAACCGGGTTTATACCGCTCATTTAGGCCTAGTACACGGACACGGGTATTTTTATAACCGTGAGTTTTTTCACGCGGTTCGGCCGTTCGTCCACACGAAACCGCAGTATCAGGGCACTGAAACCAAGCATATTTGAAAACCCCGGCCAGGGTGAGCTTTTTAAGAAACCCCGGTTACAGTGGTGTCGTGTAGAGAGTAAAACTGGGGGTTTTGCCTTGCAACGTCAGAGTGTGCTCCGTTATCCACTGTGTTTGATGTCAAGATTGTGCGCCACTGACTGCTTTGGCCCTGTCCCAAATGGCACACTTTGGACTTGTGGTCCTCCTCAGAGTCCACACTTTGATGACATCATGTAGTCCAGACTTTAGGGGCCCTTGATACGATGTCGTATTTTGGGACAGACTCGAGCGTCACACCGGAAATAGGTAGAGAAGTTGCCTGTCAGTGTGAGCTCCTCCCTTCCGTCGTCTGATTGGTCTGAGTGCTCTCTCGCAAGGACTTCTGGGTTGGTAAAGTGCGCGAAGCCTGCTGCAGTGCGGGCTTCGCTGAAGACTGCATCAAGGGTGCAAAGCAGTCGCTGATGAGCAAACTTTGAAGTGTAAAAATGACACATGGGACACCCTACGGACTTGTAGACTAAGCGAGCACGCGCAATTTAAGGCCACGACACCGAAAGTCCACATGAAGTGCGCCATTTGGGACAGGGCCATAGTTGCTGATTCTGTGCAATGGTGGATGTATCTTGCTAATAATAACTGTGCTAACAGGGCTTCTAACATATACACAGATAGATGCTCAGTTATCTCTCACTATATTGCGGAACACGATTTGGGTTATATCCCCACCTGCTGGTGTGGCATGCTCTTGACAGCGCTTGATAACGTGCTTTTGCTTTATCGTGTGGATGAATATTTAATTTAAACCGAGCATGTGTGGACGGGATTTTTTTTTTAGGGAAAACTCCGGTTATAAATATACCCGTGTCTGTGTGGACTAGGCCTTAAAAGACGCGTCAATCGTTTTTGTCACTATGTGCTCAGTTAATCTACATCAGTACGCAGCTCTGTGTCTCACTCAGAACCTCAAGAACCCGCATTCGCGCAGGAGGATCACATTACACATTGTAGAGATGAGAGATAGAGAGAGAGGTAAGAATGGTGCACACGTCGAGAAAACTTAATAGAAGTCTAGAAACAAAGTATTAAAGTATGTATAGCCATGTCAGTCATCTTATTACAATATGTTAACTAGACAACTGGATACAACTTATTGTATAGTTTAATAAAATAATGTATTTTGATTATACAAATCAATTACGACCTAACTAGAGTGATTGTTTAACTAACTGATTTATAAGACATAGCCTATTGCTGAATCAGTATGTTGTTTTTCTTGTTTATTGAGTCTTTTTGGGTAGTCTATCTTATGCCTAGAATTAGTCAAGGAGGTTGAGTCTTATAACTTCCTTCAAAGTTTGATTAATTGTGCATAATGACATGTGCAACAAATGCATATAGGTTGTCAGATTCGTAGATTTGCATAATTTAAAGTTCAGGTTTTAAAGTTTGGGTCAACCTGTGGCACAGCTTTAAAGCTGAAACTAGAGCCCGAGCGATAAAGGATTTTGAAGGCCGATACAAATGTTTGTTGGTTTTAAAAACCGATAATCCGATATATCTGCCGATAATTTGTTTTTTCAGAAACATTAACAGATTTCCCTAACAGATTGTTGCTACAGCCACAACTTTTACTTCTATTATTATTATTATTAACAAAAAATGATGATGACATTATTACTATCATCATCATTTATATTAAACAAGATAAAGGTCACTCCTAAATGTTTGTGTGCGTGTGTAATAATTTTATTTTTTATTATCTCTCTGTCTCTGCATCTCACGCATTCACCTCTCTCTCTCCCTCAAAAAAACTCGTCTTATATTCCGGTATACTACAATGTCAGCTTGCTTATCCCTTTACCTGCACTTTTTAAATTCTTTCTATCAAGCTACATCAAACCATTTTCAATCATCAGTTGCTGCCTGCCTTCTAAAACCTACTATTAAGCTATCTAAATCCATTATGTGACTCGTTAATGCTGCGGCTGAATGACAGTCTGCAACGCACACTTGGCGTCAGTGAATTTCACACATGCGTAAAAGAAAAGCGATGCACAAGCTACGTTTGATACCTTTTCTCTATGTCTAAATGTTCACTCCCCGCAAGTCTAACTTTCATTTTACAATGCAGGGACTGTAACCAGAGATATGCTAGTTATAAATAAAGTAATCATTACTTTATTTAGGCAGAATAAGTTCGTTGTGGTTTCCAAGCTCGTTAACGTTAGCGGTCTTCCACTGATAGTGACATTAGCTAGTCTATGACGAGACATAATTTAGCAAAGAATAACGTCACACTGCAAATTGTAAAACATACCTTTAAAAATAACAGGCTAAGGAGAGATGATACATCTCATTGCTTTAACTCTCACGCTATTAAAGAAATACTTCAGTCGCATTGTCAAGAGGTAAAAGGACAGTCAGTCAACTACACTGTAACAACGTATCATTACTAGGTAATTCCGCTTCACTCTCGGCTTATTTAACAGCAGCAAAACTGGATAGTCACAAATTTTGTCATGCTTATTTGAGTTAAGAGAACTGATTGGGATGTTCTTTTAATTGTTATTCAAGCAATGTATGTCTCGTGACCAACTCACCATCAACTAAACCGCTGTCATCTCTGCCCTGGTCTGGCTGAAATCAGCAGGTTGCAGGATGTGTGACACGTTATACACGAGTGTTGCCTACAGGGTAGTTGCAAAGTGCCCTCTGGTGGACAAACTATACAATGGCAACACTCATGACATGGTTGAAGGCTGTTTCGTCCGTGCGTTTTTATTTTTTTTTTTAATATTTATCGGCTATTATGAATGCCGATACCGGTAGTTTGGAAAATGCCTAATATCGGCCTGCCGATATATCGGTCGGGCTCTAGCTGAAACGTATAAATCCTATCAGAGGTCCAAAATGTCATTGAAACACACCAGTGGCTTTGCTGTCATCAGGACCCTTGAACCCTCCCTCCTAACAGAGCATCCCCAATTTAACTCCTGAACATATATACTATATTCTCATTATTTTTTAACACATCAATAGTTATCCGCTGGCACAGAGTTAGACTCTTTTGACTTTACACAGAAACAGCAATGCGTGCGGCATGACATAAGGAACGTCCTGGATCTGTTTTTCGCTCTTTTTTTATTGTTTTTTATGTATTATAGAAGTATTGGATCGGGACTCGGTATCGGCAGATACTCAAAATCAAATGACTCGGACTCGAGGGCAAATAAACCTGATCGGGACATCCCTAATGTTAGCATTTGTCTGCATGTAGCTGTCCGTTGGACTTTTCTGAGATCTACTACTCTTTCCTGTGGAACCGGAAAGCTTGACCTATGACCCACTTTGTGAACGATCTGAATTTCTGCGCTTTGAATTTAAAAAACTGGGTGTTTTGAATTTCCTCTTTATCTTGAAAACCTGAAACTTTATTTTTTAAAACTGTATATTTACAGTATAAAAATTCAGGACTAAAAATGTGTTCTTTGAAAATGCATATCTTTACAAATACAGCATCAAATTATTCAGTATTATTAAATTAAAACTTGTCTATAATTCAAGTTTATGCATTTCAAATTCAAAACGTTTTGTCATAATCCTAGCTCCATACCGATGCCTATAGAAATATTAGGGAGTTAAAAAAGGCCTATATCAATACATTGGTCAGTTCTACAGTATATTATACTACAGTACTGTATTCTATATACAGTGTCCATACAAATGGTGTCCAAACTTTTGACTGGTACAGTATATATAATACAGTACCTACATAAACAGAATATACTGTATACATAAACACATTTTTCGCAATTGTAACTAAAATGTGGTGATCAAATACTTAAGACATGACAAAGACGTAATGGAGACAGGGTGTTTTAACAATTTAACTATAAACTTTATTATCCTAAATGAATCTGACATCAGTTCACTAAACAATAAACTTCACTTAGTATAAATAACTTTAAAACACATATATAACAAAATATATGAAGAGTTTGGTTCCAAAATGCGATAAACGCCATTTCAAAAAAATGTTACCACCAAAATCAGTATTGATCTGGTCACTTTTCTCCCTTTTTTCCCAAAACGTGTTAAACGCCAGTCCTCCTTCTCTGCAGAATGCAATAAATTCGCTCAAAAAAAATCACAGCATTTACACACTTAGTAAACAACAATGGCAGTGCGAAATACACACAGAATCCTAGTTTCATCTACTTTGTACTTTGTGATCAACAAATAAACAAAAACAAAATAATACTTTTAATGGCATTGATAAACCTGTGGTGGTTTTCTGTGGTGGGGAAGAAAGGTAAGCCACTCGGGTGAAGGAAAAATGGCGGCTGTTTTTTGTTCTAACAAGAAAGCATCAAGTCATGCTAACACATTGACCCCAGGGGATCTTATGAAAAGTCAATGAAAATTGAGCAGGACCAAAACATTTTACAGCTGATTGCTGTCAAAAAAGTTCAGGGACGATGTACCCAGGATGACAGTAGCAATGACAGTGTTCTTAATATAACAAAGTAAATGTTTTGATTAAAAAAGTTATAATTAAATGGCATTAATCATGTAAACCACAAGTCAACTAAATGAATATAACATGGCAAAGATGAATGCACATTTACATATTGATTCAGTAGATTTTGAAAAAAAATAACTTATTGCATTTTGCGGAAAAATAATCAGTTTTTATAATAAATCTTTGAAAATCAAATTATGGATTTAAATTTTTAATCTTATTATAACCTAAAGACGCTATGTGAAATTATGTAACAGAAAATAGTGGTTTTCATCTTGTCACTTTCTTGGTATAGCAAACACATTTTTACAGAAATTAGTTGAAATGGATTTATTCCGTTTTGGAACCAAACTCTTCATATGGCAGTTTTAAGGAATGAGGTTAACGTTTTATTGGACTTATATTGAAAAAGGAAATTTATGGAGTCATTGTTTGTTAAAGAGGCAATGAAGCTGACGATTTGTTTTATAAGGTCTACTTATAATTGCGTGGTTTTTACATTCAAAAATGCCAAAAGCAATAAGGAATAGGCTATTTTGTAACATGGTTCTGATGCTGTCTGGAGAAATGGTTCATTTGAACGAGCGGGCCGCATTGAGGACCTGGACGCAAATGCCCACTGCTATGATTCATTCCCCGTCATTACATGTGGGGAAATGTTTTAAAAACATTAATGTGTAAAAATAGCAGCCAAAAACATATATGTTTGATCCACAAAATATTTTGGGTGCTAAAGATGATGCACATAAACAACAGTGTGTATAGTAAAGTAGAAACAAAACTTTAAACTCAACGTGACTAAATTACCATATACAACACAGTAAGCGCGCATCAGAATCTAAAAAAGAAAAAAAAGAATCTAAACTGCGGATAGTAAGTCCTTCCTTATCACTAACTTTGCATATTTTTAGCGTTATATTACAGTTGTATTGTTAAGTGTTGTACCTTTATTAATCGTTTAATGTTTTAAGTAAATTAAAACAGTCAAACACGTGTTGATGTTACATACAGGACACATTTAACTGACTTTGCCTTTATCGTAGTCAAGAGTAAAACATCCCACTAGTAGTTCCCTAGATTTTAAAGAGAATAATATTCAACTGTGGCCACCACAAGATGAAACCTACTGATTGAATAAGGAGGATTCACTGACAAACTACCAAGACTTTGACTTTGACTGTTGCCTTCATAAGCTTGATTAAATGACATTTGCCCCTCATTATTCATTTTTCTTTATTTAAAAAGGTGTAATTTTGTTAGTTGTTGTTGTTGTAAATGTTACAATTGGGACAGAGATTGTGCCATTTTCAAAGAGTTTAATAAATGTTCATTTTATATATTTTGGTTGCATTTGTTAGTAAAATTGTAACTTCTTAACTAGGCACAGGATACCAATATATTTATTAAGTAATTTAATTGAATTGCATGGAAAAGTTTTTGATGTATCGGCAAAAACCGCATCGCTGGCAGAGAAAATCGATATTGCGTCACATCATAATGAACTGTCTGATAGTTACACCCCTAGTAAGAATGTTGTCCCACTTAAGTTTTGATTCCTGCTTACAATAATGATAATATAACCGCTGTTACCAAAAAAGCCACACATAAATCCTGCAAAGCTGTCAATCCTGATGGACAACTTTAAGCGAAATCATAGAAATTAAAAGATGCACTCTGATGAATTAAAGGAAAGTTTACTCACACGTGACTTCTATTAACAAAGTCTGGCTCTTTTTAATATGCCTTGTGAATGCAAACCAAACCAACATAAAATTGCAACATTGTAGCAATTTAACCCCCGGTTTTGGAACAAAGCAATCGATCTACAGGTCTGAAAACACTCTTAGACTATGTAGTAGACTGTACAAGTAAAATGCCATAAATGTGTCTTTGAATGTGACTTCTTTTTTGTTTGTTTTTAAGGGCGTGGATCAGACCCTGGTTATGAAGGTATTTAATCTTTTTTCAATATACAGTACATCACCAGTCAAATGTTTAGCATCACTTGTTGTTTAAGGGTATACAGTTCATTTAGTAAGGAATAATTGACGACGGGCCATTGAATTATAAGCATTATAAGAAAATAATGCACACCAAGGTGGCAATGCAGCACGACGCGAAGTGAATTTCAAATAATTCAAAGGACCGGAGTCAATTATTCTACTTATACCACGGTTACCACAAACATGCTCTGGTGCCTATTTTTAAGACATCTGAAAGATAGGTGTGCGGTTTACAGAAAAATGATCAACACCCATAGAACATTTCTCAGCCAATCAGAATGCAGCATTCAACAGACCCGTGGTATAATATACTATATAAAAATGTGTATTGTGTATGTAATTAGCTATTTAACCAATTCTTTATTCAGTTAAATTTAGATATTTTTTTCTTTTACTGGATGATAATTTTTGTGTATTTCTTCGTAGGTGGTGCCTCTGACCAACCTCAAGGTATATATTTTATTTAGTTATTATTTAGTAAGTTCAGATTTGTACTGTAAAGTAGTTTCTTTCTTTTTCTTTATTGTTTAGAAAAATACCAAAGACAAAATGAGCGTTATGTAGTTTAATCGAGGACCTAAGTGTAAGGTGGCACAACATACATAATTCTGATGAGTGTTTTTGGCCTTACAAAGCAGCCCAGGTGAAGTCTGACTTTGACTTTTTCTGTCTTAAGTTGTTTGTCTTTCCTCTAAGCTTGGTTATTTGCCTATTAGGGATGTGCATCTCCATAACTGAGTCCGATACGATATGCATCCCTATGCATAGCTTACGATGGGATACATTAAAGATAAATATGAAGCAGCTACCGATGATGACACACCTCTTTTTATGCAGATGCACCGAGCTAATCGGGGAATCTTCCCATCCCTATTGCCTATGCTTGTAAAAGTGGAGTGGAGTTTGCAGTCGAGTTGGCTTATCCTGGCTCTTAAATAAAGTTGTAGCTACAGTTTTTCCCAAAGAATTAGGAATTACATTTTATGTCTGAACACACAAGCTTAAGCATTTTAACCTATAGACTGAATCAGCTTTTGACAACTGAGTTGATGTGATGACTACACTATCCCACAATTCTTAGATAACAGCAGGGCGATGCAACAGACCAAAACAATTATTGTCAGAAGTAAATGCTAAAGTTTTTCAGTAGGGGGATGGGTTCCTTTTATGTCGAAATGGAGTGTTTTTATTACATTTCTGAAGGCCAATAGATTTGACTGCTCATGCTGTCAGTGGCTGTGCCCTAAATCTCTGCTTCAATTGCCTGTTGTTGCAGATCTGAACCCGAATTGGCTCCATCTTATCAAGATTCTAGCCGATAAAATGCCACAAGGCCTCAGTGTCTGGATTTCCAACTTGAAAGAAATATTAGTGCCCCTTCTAGAACGGGTTATGGAACCACAGAGTGTAGCTGATGAAAAGACTGAGCTTTAAATTCCTTGATAAGAAATCACCTTTGCTTCTGTTTGGGCTTAAAAATGGTTTACAACAGTTGTTTACATGGTTTGCTCATTTATACTTTGTTATTGATGGTGCTCAGGTTTTTCCTAGGATGCAAATTTGGTAGTGATTAACTGATTGATCTGATTTTATTGTGAATGGTTTGATGTTTTAGTGTCGGAACAGATAACGGTAGGTCTATAAGAATAAAGGTGGAGGCCACTTATAGTTGTTTACTGAAGTGTGTTATGTTGGGCTTATTTCTAGCTGTGAAGAACCTTGTACTTCATTTATTCAATTTTAAGTGAACAGAAGGGGCATTATCTTATTCCTTCTCTCTCTTCCTCAGGACATTTATGGCTTCCTGCCTTTTAAAATTTTTCATGTTATTTTTACACATACTGTAGAGTTTCCTTAAAGGCACTTTAACCTCATTCAGACAGCACTTTGGTCCCAGACAGTACCCTTATAATTGGCAGACAGGCTTCTGTGTGAACACAAACACATCTCCTAAATGTTCTGCAAGGTCATATGAGACACAGCCATCTTTTGGCAGTGTGCATGCTGGGAACTGTGTTCTCGGAGGGCGAAGCACTGCTACCTGGGTAAAGTGATCTCCGCCCGGGTGGCGGTGCTGCGCTTTCTGAGAGTGTGGTTCCCTGTGTGTGTGCTGTTGGGGGATTGCTGTGTCTCATATGACCTTGTTATTTGTACATGCTGTGACTATACCAATTACAACAACTAAATAGGAAAATGTTGGCATTATTTTGTAACTTATTTGGAGCAGTATGCTAGCTGGAGCCATTTACTTCCAGTCTTTGTCCTAAGCTAAGCTAGCGGGGGCTGCGTC
Source organism: Misgurnus anguillicaudatus (assembly GCF_027580225.2). Classification (NCBI taxonomy): domain Eukaryota; kingdom Metazoa; phylum Chordata; class Actinopteri; order Cypriniformes; family Cobitidae; genus Misgurnus; species Misgurnus anguillicaudatus. Next base: position 26,565,470 of record NC_073339.2, read on the forward strand.
AGACAGAGTTACAGCACGCACAGAGATGAGAAAGGTATGTATGGACTTATCTAACTCTGGGGGATACGGTGTATAAGCTAAATTCCCAAACTGTGGGCGTGTTCCTTTAAAACGAGGGGTTTAATGCAGATTAACATTCATGACGAGAAATGTCGGCAAACTAGACTGAAGCTGAGATCATTCACCAGCATGACAGATCAGCCTCCTTATGATCTTGTCATATATTTTAATGCACATGCGTGGTTTCTCGAGAGAGAAATCACAGTTAATAAGCATACTTCAGACATTGCAGAGAAAAACAACTACCAAGTGCAGGACTTTAAACATGTCACGTGTCTTTACAGGATCTTTACGGTATCTTTGTGAACGCACACACAGATTCCGGAAAATCATTGGCAGTGTTAATGAATCAAAAATCAAACGATCCTGGACAAATCCCGGATGGATTTTCCGTGTAATTTTTTTCGTAATGTCTGTGTTAAAAGGGCTTCTGATTTGTGCCAGCAGACTGACATTAGGTTTGCATGGCATATTATCAAATTACAACAAGGGTTTTATATGTAGTTTTTTATAGTATGGTGCATTACCACTAGGCCTTAACATTAAAGTTTATGTTCATACTGCATTTCCTTTTTATGGGTGCAATGGTTCACTCTTTTTTTTTTACAAAAAAATCGATTCGATTCTCAATACATTTTTTAAGCACAAAAATGTATGCCATTTTTAGACTAGACTTTTTTTAAATATAATATCTGACCTTGAACCTGGAGATGCCCTGGCTGCCATATTAGTCGTGCTGCCAGTGGAAAAATATGGTACACGCACATACCTGATAAAACTTCCTGTAAGATGAACATTCCTGTCAGTACTTTTCAGTTTAAAAACGCGCTTTAATTAGGGGAGACCGGGGCTGGTTGTCTCACGGGTTGGTTGTCACACTGCTTATTCCAGACATACTACATGGCACTGTGGTACAATTTTGATATCAATTTGTTAGCCTTTAATAGCTTACTCATTTGCACTTGAAATTTTGCTGAGCAGACACAAAACATTGAGGTTAGGAGACAATTTTTTATTTTTAGGGGTCAAAGTAAATTTTCATGTTGGTGTTGTTTTTGTGTTGAGATCTTGTATGATATTAGTCATTCAAAAACAAAACACTCATTAAAAAGCTAAAAGTAGTAGCTTTATTTTGAGTCATCTTTTAGCGATCAAGTTATAGCCGTGTGGCAGCTAGCTTAGCATGTTTGTCAAGAAGTCAGTTGGGGATGGTTGTCACATAGCTTGCGGGGTTGGTTGTCACATAAGAATATTGGACATGTAGACCTTTTAAGACTGTTTGTTTGTTTGTTTGTTTGTTTTTGTTTGCTGTTAAAATAAAATAAAGCATTAAATAAAGAGGTTTTAACACTAAAAATTATTTCATTTTATTTCTCAACACAGTAGACAATGGGCTTTATGCCCAGCTGCACTACTTCCTGAACTTCGGCCGGCTTCTTGTTTCCTGTCTGCCATTGTTGGACGGGCTGATTAATTCAGGTGTGCCTGACCTCAGTAGTCACAATAACAATAATCGGGCGCACCTGGATTGGTCAGTTTGTCCGGTGGTGGCGGGCGGGGGGCGGGGAGCTGGCTGGGGTTCATAGTGCAGCTGGGCATAAAGCCTATTCAAGTAACTGATCACCCACTTTAATCCCATCGTTTAAACATAAGGGGCATTAATAACAACTAGCATAGGTGTAGATTAATATTAAAACTTATTTGCAGTTTCTATCTTAAAAAACTAAAAAGTTACACATTATCTTTTGAGATCCCAATTTATCATAGAAATCCTATTGAACCTCTATAGGGACAACCAACCCCATACCCTGTGACAACCAACCCCGTGATGGGGTTGATTGTCACATTGTGTCAGAGTGTCTTTGATGGTTAATTACTTCCTGTTACAATACATTCTAAAACTAAAAAGTATACACATTTAAAGCCAAGACTCCAAAGTTTCATTTCATGTAGGAATTACTGCTGAAATTTTTTTTGAAGATGAGCAATTCATGCATGAGTAAAAATTGTGACAACCAACCCCGGTCTCCCCTACCGTAAGACGAGATTGTGAGACTATACCCCAATAAGTTATGTTTAAATGCTGTTTTCGTAACTGTAATGTAAACATACAGCAAGTCAAACGAGGAGCAGCAGCAGAGTTGGGAGAACGAAAAGAAAAAAAAGATTTTAAAATCACGAAAAAGATGTGGAATTAACCAGGATATGTTAAATAGGGAAGCCAGGGGCAAAATCTGAACTATTAATGGTTTGGATCCATATGAAAAAAGAGTGAATAAAGAGCCTTTTTAAGATAACAACGTGGTTGTTGTGAAAGCACGATTTCACGCCAATATGTAAGCAAAGTCACATACGACCTAGCTTTACAACTCGCTTAGTTAATGCAGCAGTTTTGTAGTATGCATTTTTGCTTTCAGCAGAGGGATAGCAACAGAAAGATGAATGTTGAAATTTTCCCGTATTTTGGCGAGTAACCTGGAAAATTTCCCTTATTTTCAATGTTCAATATTAACTTAAGCTATATAAATTAATATTTAGATGTTATACTTCACTGTCTTATAATGTCACTGTCTAATGTCATTTATATGTCATGTATACACATTAATGTGGGGTTAAGGTTAATGTTTGGTTTCTTGCATAAAATAAAATATAATAAAGTGTTGTCCTTATCTGTCATTTTTAATGTAAAGTGTTACTTTATTATTAATACAGCAACGGTTTACCATGGTTGAAATAATAACGCCAAATTAATCAAATTAAGACACGTCTATAAACGTCAGAGCGCAGTAGTCCAAGTAGCAGTAAAGAAGGCAATCAACATGGCCACCACGCCAACTAATGACGTCACGACGCCCAAGCCATATTTGTATGTGGCACACAATGCGTCCAATCAAATGGAAAGAAAGACTAGGATTATACCATTATGTGAAAGAAGAAACGGGGATAGACGCTCCAAAAAGCCAGTGTAGTGATACAGGCCAGGTAAGCGTTAGAGAGAGGAGGGGTAGCCGGATTTAAATGTATGCGCGTTAGGAGAAAGCTGAGGCATTTACCAAAAAGAAGAAGAAAGTTAAGTCATGAACAGTGTTGGGCAAGTTACTGAAAATTAGTAATTAGTTACAGTTACTAGTTACTTCTTTTAAAAGTCATTGAGTTACTCTACCAGTTACTGTATATCAAAAGTAATTAGTTACTAGGGAAAGTAACTTTTAAGTTACTTTTATGTCTGCTTTTTAAATGTAAATATGAACAGTACTGAACAGTCAAACAATAAAATGATATGGATGGGTTATTTTACACGTAAGACTCTAATATATCACATACTGTAGGAGCCTATTTTGCATTGAATATTTTTGCGTTGAATATTTTTGTTAGAAATTATCTTAATACGTAAGCTTAGTTTATTTATGTATATCATTTAGATAATTTAGACAAATATTCTGTATGTTTACATTGAAAATATATAGTGTGTTAAAATTGTGTATTGTCTCTTTAAGAATTTGGAGACAATTGTGTCAACATGTCATATTTTCTAAAATAAATTATAATTTTTCTGATTCCATATTTATTTTAATAAGCCAGAAACGTCTCTGATGTCTCCTGCTGACAGTATGTGTTCTACCGAATATTAGACTGTCTCATTTCAGTTCTCTTCGCGAAGTTCTGAGGCTTCCACCTTGAAAGACCAAGTGCTCACTTTTTTAGGTTGCATGCTTAGCAGGGTGCGGCCATGGAATTGGGACACTGCTTGTGAAGCTTGCAGCGGTAGTGCGCTTTTTGGTCATATATTGTTTTTATATGTTTTCTGTTGGATTTAAAATGATACATAGGATTAAAGGAAGATATTTAATCAGAAAACGGAGTACGTGAATTGTTTTGTTCACAGAGCGAGTGGATTGTTTTGTCGGATACCGAACGAGTGAAACTGAAACTGAAAATAAATGCGCACTCACACATACTATGGAGTTTTAACACATTTTAACAGTTGTACAGCGCAGTGTGAATATTTTTCTGGAAACAACAATCGCGGATCATTCTCTTCCATGAAGGCCAGTGTAAACATCTAAGATATATATTAAAATTTCTCAGATTTATTGCTTTTGTGGACTACAAATGCAAGTTAATGTCATACTGGGATTGCTTGGCAAAGATAATTTACAAACATGAGACCGGATGGATTATGCAGGGCTTAAAAACGAAAAAAATTACCAATTGTTTCACTGCGAGCAGAATCAATATTTTAACGTTTCCGTTTTTGCGTTCCTCATTGAACATTTACGTTCCGAAAACGGTTTACTTAGAAAAAATACCGGTTAATAACGTTATTTTAATTCAGGCTATACTTTAACAAATGCATGCATACAAACAAATTTTCACACAAAAATAATAACATAACACATGATATAACTAAACTTCAACATTTCATTAATTGTTAAAACCACAAAAGAAATACCTGCATTAATTTTAAGTATAAACAGCTGAAAAAAAGACCCGTTTTATGCCGGTCTTTTACAGGTTGAAACCGCAGCATACTCTGCTGGATGTTTACGTTAAATGTGCCTCTGTAAGTTACTTCAGTGAATCCCGGCTACTGTACTTCTCCCCCACATCCTTTAATATTGCAGACAGACTTGTTAAGAAAAATAATAACGAAAAGGAATTTCTTGGTGGCGACCCATCTAAAAAGTAATTGACAGTGGTATAAGTCCCCTGGCTTTTTTGAGTTACAGTTTGCATCTGCATATTTCCAAGCAAGTTTTAACTTAAACATACCTCTGAACATTTGATGGGTAGCTTTGTGGTTATTTAAGACAAATGCTATCGGGCCGGAGACTCGATGACTGCGGCGCGGGCATTTCACTCACGCTATGTGTCAAAGTCACTCACGCTTGATGCGTCAAAGTCACATGTTGTACTGTTCAATCAGAGGTGGGTAGAGTACCCAAAATTTGTACTCAAGTAAAAGTACAAGTACTTATACAAAAATGTACTCAAGTAAAAGTAAAAGTATCAATCTAATTATTTACTTGAGTAAGAGTAAAAAAGTATTAGATGAAAAAACTACTCAAGTAGTTAGTTACTTGTTACTTCTGATCTGATAGAGAAGTAGCGCAAAAGCACTGAATTTCAGACTTCTTGGAGGGTTTTCACAAACCTCTCCTTAAGAGTCTCATTGTTCTGCTTATATACAAGTAAGCAGCATATCTCAGTCCTGCAATGGGTACATTAACATCACATAATGTGTCGTTTGAGAAAAAATCTCAAACACACACACACACACACAGATGTTTTTCTGACGGTTAACTCTGTATTTATTTTCATGTTCACAACACAAACTTGTCAGCGTCTGCCTTTAAACATGCAAACAGTAAACAAATAAGAACGTGTGTGTCTGTTTGTTATCATGTTTTTATATGAATAGGTTATTTTCATTGCCATTAAAGTGCAATTACTGAACATAAACAGGAGCTTAATAAAAATGATCATTTTAGAATTTCATATGGAACTTACAGTATCTGTTTTTGCAAATAATCTCTACATTTATTATAATTTATAATACATGTTTCTTTCAAATCAATCTTTATTCTTTTATTTTTATTCATTCATTCTTTAGGAAGGATTTAAATAAAATACAATCCCGTTTTTATTTGAATGTATTTTCTACACATTAGTGAGGTGTCCGGATTTGTGTATTAATGCAGTCATTACATTATGCTGTTAAGTTTGTTTAGTTGTGGGGAAATGATATGGAATTGGCAGATGTGAACGTGCTGTTTGTATGGTTTAACTTACATTAGGATTTGTAATCGCTTGCACAAGAGTGCATATGGCAAAAAAACTCCGACAGTGTGTGAAATGACCATTAATACTGTTCAAATAGACAATACTGTGACACTTACTTCAGGCTGGATCTTGAATTCCTGTTCGCTGATATGTCAGCTCGTTAATTGAACAAAGCACGCATCACATTATGAAACTATTCTTTTTGACCTCTTGTAGTGAAAACATAGACCGAACTTGAAGCCACGCAAGATCTGCCTCCGATAACTCGCACAACGCACACGCGCCCTCATCTGCATCTCCTATCCCCTACGCGGCCGCGCGGTCGCGCGCGCTAAAAGGGTGACCTCGCGGTCGCGCGCTAAAGGGTGACGCAGCCTTTTTCGCGCAACTTTCGAACACGCCCTATTAACTTTAAAAAAATATATATATTCATTAATTATTACCATTTGACAGTAGCGCAGTAACGCCGCCGAATGTAGGGAAGTAAAAGTACAGTTTTTTCACTAGAAATGTACTTGAGTAAGAGTAAAAGTACCCATCCTTAAATTTACTCTAAAAGTACTAGTTACCCGAAAAATGTACTCAAGTTAATGTAACGAAGTAAATGTAATTCGTTACTACCCACCTCTGTGTTCAATTCATGATTGGTCACTGATAAAGTACAATATTAAAGAAAATGATAAAATAACGTTATTAACCGGTTAATGGTAATTTTAAATAAACGTTTCTGTTCAGAACAATTAAAATTGATTTCGTTTTCGTTTTTGTTCCTGTTAAAATTTCGTTCGTTTCCGGTTTTCGTTTTCGTTTCTTGAACCGGTTCAGAGCCCTGGGATTATGACTTGCGCACAATTTTTAAACAAAGGTATGTTATCCCGTTTAGATTTTTCATGTTCATTCTATATGCACTGTCAGCCATGATGAAGTTTAATGATTCATTGCGCCGCCCACCACGGTCATGCAGCGTTAAATCAGAAATGTCTTGTCTGTACAAGACAAAACAAAGTAGTTCCTCAGAAGCAAGTGTGGCTGCAACAGAGCGCAGTTCCCAACCAACACAGACGCAGCAAAGACACAATGAAAATATGATTTAAGACTGTGGTGTTTATTTTATAAATTAACATTAATCTAATTCATACTTTAAAATTTATATCGTGCAACTGTTGAAGTGATGATCAAATATGCTTGAAAGCATGCTTAACTCTTTCCCCGTCAGCGTTTTTTTTTTAAGTTGCCACCCAGTTTTAGTTTAATGCCTTACAGAAAAATTTTCTTCTTTAAATAAACATAAAATGTCAAATGAAAGAACAGACGATTCGCTTTCAAACAACAAAAAACCCTCTTTCATCCTACCTTCATTTGTTCTCTTATCACCTCTTAAATTTTCAGCTAAAAGCAGAGATAATTCCATTTTGATGAATAACTTTTGTAAGAGATCAGATTCAAAGCTATCTAAACTTACACACTGTGTTTTTAGTGTTGAGTGAATGCGTCAGTGTTTAAGTTGGGTAAGATCACCACCCAGTGGATAGCGGAAATATGAATTTGAGGTAGAAACTCATCAGGAAGCGTTTTCTCTTTATTGATTAGTAGTCCAGGCAAAATAGCGTTTTACGACAGAGTAATTGTAAAAGAATTTTTTTCAGCATAGATCATATCTAGGAGGTGTCCAGAACAACATACTAAAAGTCCTAAGAAATCCTAGTTGAGGAAATATGTTAATTTCTCATAAATCCGAAATGTGTGCAATAAGGCCAGACTACAATACACCCCAATGGGGCTATATTTTCCTTTACTCCTATCAAAATGAAACTTTACACAATGGAAGTACCCATGAAAAGAAATTTTGCTTTGTTGCTTTGAAAATTAAATTTAATATGCAAATGAGCTATACACTAATCGAATATGCCCAAAATACACCCAAAAGTAACTTTTTAGTATTACAAGTTTCTTTTGAAATGAATTTGAATATCCACATGAGCTTTACACTTATTTAATAGGTCCTAATTTGCATAGACAGAAACGTCATTCATATGTATGATAAATATATATCGGCCCAATGTTCATCCAATCATCCTGCTGCTTTTAGACAGGCCTCTAACCTGAAAACTGCCTGGCTTGGTAGTACCTGCCAGCTGTATAACCCCCGCCGGTATAATCTTCAGGGTTACACACAAGCCTCCCCACCACGACAAGGTAGCAACAGAAGGGGAGGCCTTTTTTGGTGATTTTGTTTTTTGGTGATTTTGTTTTTACATCTTTTTTTAAATCCAGCCTGACCCCTTCTCTGTGGCTCTTGGTTCTGGCACCTCCTATGTCAGTTCCTGGTTTGTTCTTTGCTTGGTTCTTCCCCTCTGGGTCATATTCATCTGATAAATCAGGCAACTGTAAGTTTGTACAGCTATTACCACAACATTCTCCACAAATGTTAGTGCAAGGGAGTCCATGTTTTTTGCATGTGCATCTCTTTGTGCTGCAGTCTTTCTTGCAACTACAGTGGACGTAACTATCAACTACAAAAGTGCAGCAGTAAGTAAACATGATTTTAAATGGTATGGATTAATCTTTCTGCGTATGTAATGATTGAGCTGAAGTTTAGAGCTGCTGTGTGCATCATGCCATCCAGAACTGAAGCCCGGAAAATGCCGCTATAAATTATAATGTGGTTATAATTTAACGCTATAGCCTATAATGTAAGTGAGCATCTTATTTATGTATTTAATTTTTTTTCAATTCAATTTTATTTATATAGCGCTTTATGGCCAAGTGCACTGCCTTGTAATGAATGTACTGTATCTTGCCATGCAATTTTTTTACCCTTATCAATGCTGCAAGGAAACCTCAGGTACATTTATGCTTTTATACTAGTGACCTTAAGAAAAAAGGTATCAGTCTTTCTTGTGTTTTGTTAAAGCATTTACTGTGTTGATCTATTTTGTAACTTAACATGCATTTAAATTGTACAGATTTTGCTAGCGCTGCAATTCAGATTGCTTTAGTGAGGCAATTTTATCGGATGAATGTGACCCAGAGGGGAGGAACCGAGTAAAGAGCAAGCCAGGAAATGATATGGGGGTCCCCGAACCAAAAGCCACAGCGAGGGGGTTGAGGATCCAGGCTGGATAAAAAACAAAAAAAAAATTAAAAACAAAAACACACACAAAAAAACACAACCCTCCCCTTCTGTTCAGGCTTGTGTTCCTCCGTGACCCTGAGGATAATACCGGCGGGGGTAATACAGCTGGCAGGGACTACCAGGACAGGAAGTTTTCGGGTTGGAGGCCAGTCTGGAAGCAGCGGGATGATTGGATGAACATTGGGCCGATGTGTTTGTCATGCATATGGGTGATGTTTCTGTCTATGCAAATTGGGACATATTAGATAGGTGTGAAGCTCATTTGGACATTCAAATTCATTTCAAAAGAAACTTGTAACACCAAAAAGTTGCTTTTGGGTGTGTTTTGGGCATGTTCGATTGGTGTGTGGCTCATTTGCATATTGGATTTGATTTTCAAAGCAACTTGTAATACGGGGAGAAGAACTTTTCATGGGTGCTTTCATTGTGTGGAGTTTCATTTTGGTGGGAGTGGGGGAGGGGGTGGCCCCATTGGGGTGTGTTGTGGTCTGGCCTTGTTGGCACACATTTCGGATTGATGAGAAATTGGCATGTTTCCTCGGCTGGGATTTCTTGGGACTTTTGGTGTGTTGTTCTGGACACCTCCTGGATGTGATTTATGCTGAAAAAAAATTCTTTTACAATTACTTCTATTTTTTGGTCAAAAATTAGTTAGTTTGCCTGGACTTTAGATGACTCAACAATATTTATTGACATTTATCTGGATATCGACATAATTGTGCAATTGTAGACAAATTAAAAATATGATTAAAGACTATGGTGTTTATTTTCATAATTTAGTACACAGCAGCAGTGGTGCAGTGATACTTATGTAATGCGGTCTGAACCGTGGGTTTACCGGGGTATTTTATCACGGCTTAGAATGCGTTTCAACCAATCAGAATGAAGAACCAGAACTGCCCGTTTTATAATTAAAGTTTTATTATAATGTTATATAATAGTAACTGTGTATTTTTTCCAAACAAAAAACATTAAAAAAATAAGGCTTTTAGAAAAACAATTAATACAACAATTGCATACCAACACAAACCATTCACAATTGCAAATTTGGGCTAAAAAAGTCTCCCAATGATACTAAATGAAGAGCCAGAGCCATAAGAGCCGGCTCTTCTAAGGGAGCCAGAGCCGTAAGAGGCGAATCTTTGAAAAGAGCCGGACTGCCCATCACTACAGTCCTGTTAGAGGCCGTTTTGCTGTGCGCGTGCTTTTTTGTTTTTCCATGAGCAGCTCGCATGGTGTCTCCTGCATCGAGTAGGGGGAGGCTGCAGACCTGGAGCTGGTGGATATGCGCCCCAGGCGGTTTTGCACCCCTGTTGTTCCTCGTGAGTCCAGTAAGGGGAGAAGGAAAATGTCGAATGTTTTACAAGGGAGGATGGTTCTAAACACCGTTTTAAAGATAAATGGGCAGGGTATGGGGATTGTGGATAGCATCTATTGTAATAAGCCTGCCAACCAGGGGCGTCTAGACCCCTTTTACTGTTGCACATGCCCCAGGGTAAATCTGTTGTACCCAGGGTAAATCTGTTTTACTTTATTTGCCAATATATTCATTTACATTGCTAATCGTGGCAAAAAAAAACTGAGCTATATGAAAAGTAATTTATGCTTGTAAACACGTTGCAGTCCCACATTAACGTAAAAGACACACTGGTTCGAGCACAAAGAAATTGATGTCCGTGAGCGGAGCTTCTGTGTTTACTTTTTGTACACTCAGTCGCCTCTCACTCAGAAGAGCATGTGTGATGGCGCGCGAGAAAACGTGACAAAGAAAAGTAGGTTTCTAAATAATATCAATCTTATTCTTACTCGATTGTTACTGGCTCCTGTCCATGTACATCAGATTTTTTTGTGCAGAGCAGGGAAATAAAAGCAGAAAGTATAGATGATGAGGGAGGTAAAACGAACTATATGCTCAGCCAGTCAAAACCAAGTATAGAGGTTTGCATTATTGCTGAGAATATCAACACATGTTTGTGTACTGTCTTGTATTGTCAGATATGAAATTACTGTTTAGTTCACTAGATCTACTCTAGGACTCTACATAAACAGTTGGCATTACTGCTGAAATAAAACAGTATACCAGCAAGACCAGCATATGTTTTGTTTTGGTGCTGGTTTGCTGGTGACCATCAGCATAGACCAGCTTAATTATCATGCTGGTTTGGTGCTGGTTTAGCTGGTGGTCATCAGCATGCCAGCACCAGCAAGACCCGCATATGTTGTGTTTTGGTGCTGTGTGCTGGTGACCACCGGCTGAACCTGCACCGGGCCAGGATGGAAATTATGCTGGTATAGGGTGTTTTTTCAGCAGGTTTAAACACTATGCAGATAATATACACAAACAAACATGCACATATTCTTTTTATTGTAGTAGCAGCCAAGTAATGTTATTGTAAATTTTTTTAAAAGACTCATTATCATCAGTACTGTAGAATGTAAATCTGCTAACATGCCATTTTTGCCTTAAAGCATATTAATACTGTTTATGTTAGGTATGTTAAAGACAAAGTAAGTAGTGGGAGGCATTTGCCCCATTAGAGCTTCATGTCAACGGGCCTGCTGGAAAAAAAGCAAGGATATACAGTAGCATGCTAGTTGTTGATTCTTTGTTATTTATAATGTCCCATGTATTTAAGACATATGCCATAGGCCAATACAATTTTCAATTGTTTAAGTTTTGTTTAAGAGGCATATTTTTTGGGATTGCCTCTTCATTAAAAGAGTTATTAATAGCCTACTTGTATGTGTTGTGGCAAAAAGTCTTAGCTTGAATCTTCATAAGAAAAAATACTCGGGAGACAAAGGTTCCAGGTGCCAAACAAAAATTACTTAATTCGCTCAAGCCAACAAAGTGAGAAAATCAATACCCCTCAAAGAGGTGCTCAAAGATCATCTGCCCTCCCAACATCTGACTCCATTTTTATACAGTAAGATCAAACACTTCTTATCTGAGATGACGTTCATTCTTCTCATTGGTCTCGGTCTACCACAATTAATTTTATTTGTTTGATGTAGCAGAAGTGCAGCTGAATTCTTCCTCATATCTAAAATGATATATTCTGCTTATTGGTTCTCATGGCCTTGGCCTAGCTTGCACAGATACCTTATTGTTAATGTAGCGAAGTACAGCTGGACTAATCTAGAATGACGTCCTCTTGTTTATCGGTTATGTTGACCTTTTCTCATGGCGTAGTGTAGAAACAACAGGCCTTAGGCCTAATATAATATTAATATAGTATATGATCAGTAATATACCCAACAAAAAACACTATATATGTTGAAAAACTAGATATAGTGGTGAGTGGGAACTATGTGCTTAGTAATAAGTTGTGAAGTGAGCATGTGAACTCAGTCACTACTGATCAGCAAATGTGCCTGACCTTGCGCCGCTGCAGTAAGTTGCTACTCAAATTTTTTCCCCAAAGTTGGCAGGTCTGGGGCCCTGTCATCGCGTTCATAAAAAAACATTCACTGTCTCTGCTTAAAGCTATAAACAAAATGTTAACTAAAACACATATTATCTTATAGCTGTAAATTTTTGCCACATGTACATTACTGTGACACTCAGAATACTTGACATATGTTTTCTGAAAAGCCTTTAATCTGTTACATTAGTACTTCGAAAACAAGGTCTACTGCTAAATATATTATTTTTAAGAGATGTAGATTATCAGGGAAATTTAAAATTATAAATAAAATAAAACCAAAATAGCTGTCAGATAAACTATAATAACAAATAACTCAACTTATTTTCCAATTTGTTTAAAAACTAAGGCATGATCAGACTCACAAGATAAACACACACAAATGCATAAATCATTCTCAAAATATGCGAAGATTAGACCTAATGTGCCTTGTTTTAAAATGCTAACAGGATTCACTCAACATCTTGCATGAATAAATGTGTTTATTTTTTTATAACGGGTATGAAAGATTTTGATTATTAATGTGTACAAGCATTTCTAACAAAACACACTGGGCTAAAACGGAATCTAGGGATGTGGACTGCAGTGTTTGTTATAAATCCATTGCATGGTTATTCAAGACTACATAGAAATTTTGTGTTCTTAATCTTTTTACTTTACCTTAATGGCGCTTGTATTTCCTGCTCCGGGGGATAGCTTTAATATCCGAATGAAGGTGCATGTTGATAGGCGCGTCAACAGCATGCGGAGCTGAATAGATGGACTGACAACTGTAATTAAAGTATTGTGAGATCAGACTGCTTGTTATAATTTCGAATGGCTCCCGCGGCACAAAGATGTCACTCGCCAGCTGGTCTGTGCAGCGCTGCATGAAGTTAAGAACAAATGGGGGTCCCCTAGTGGTGCGGGGCCCTACACAGCTTGCGTAGCCTGCGTATGGGGCGGATCGGCTCTGTTTAAATGCAAGGAGTAAACAGGGTCTTACCAGAAGAAGCCATGCCACGCAAACTAAAGACAGACAAGAAGATAAAAATAAAAATGTTATTCATTTTAAAAGTGAGTGAGACAGAGCGGGTAAAGAGTAGACTAGGGGTAGCATAACCCTTGCAAAAATGAAGCATGGTTTTACTACAGTTAAATAAAAAAAACATGGATACTGTAGTAAAACCACGGTAACCACAAAATAACCATGGTTAGTGTTGTAAAACCATGGTTTTGGTAAGGAATGGTTGACGACGGGCCATTGAGTTGTAGGGGGATAGTGCACACCCAGGGTGCACTGCGGCGCGAAGCGGAGTTGCACCTTGGGTGTGCATTATTTTCAAATAATTCAAAGGACCAGAGTCAAATATTCCTTTTATACCACGGTTACCACAAACATTGCTCTGGTGCCTAATTTTAAGACATTTGAGAAGTTAGGTGTGCGGTTATAAGAAATTAATGCATACCCACAGAACATTTCTCAGCCAATCAGAATACAGCATTCAACAGACCCGTGGTATAACTGATAGTAATCAATACACCAAAAAAACATGGTTTTAACTACACTTTTACCACAATAAAATCAGTGGTTAATTTTTGTGAAGGGAACCTACACATGGTTAGCTAAGTTTGAGTCAGACAGAACATCTGACTCAATCAAGTACTTGCCTCTCAAAATAAATTATTGACCCATCTTTTGAATTGATATCGCATCAGTCGTTTATAAATAATAAATCGTCGCTGTCCGATGAAAACCACGTATGTCCATTTTGCGATTTTTCGACGGATTGAATGTCCAGGTTCATTTCCGTATACAGTATGCGTCACATACCTAAATGGCCAATGAAAAGTTGTGAAATCATGTCAGCTGATTTTCACGTATATCCATTTGGTGTCAAAGCTGTCAATCACGCCGCGTATCTCCCGCCTGTGAAGCGTCTCGCCGGTCTCGTAAAGTTTCATCGAAGCTCAGCACTGGATATAGCCGAATAAACATAGCATGTGAGACAATATCTTTCCTTCATCGAGGTAAACGTTCCCCCTGACGCCAGACGTACGTCTAGGAGTGACTAAATTACGGTAGGACTGTGCAAACAAAGTATCTGTCTAGCAGTGTTATTTACGCTGGGGACATCCCACCGCATTTTGAAGGCGTTTGGTTAAAATGTTCTGAAAAATCAAGCGATGCTTAAGACTGGTTTTGTGGTCCAGGGTCACATATGTTGCGTTGTATGCTTATGGTGTGTTTTCTTGTACATATGTAATGAAATTCATTGTAATCATTTATTAAACGCGCTGCTGTTTTCTACGGTATGGTGCTTTGACATTGTTCGGTTGAGCTGGTGTTGCAGGGACTGTTACATGTGTGCAGTCGACATTGTTGAGGGTTTTATGCTATGTATTTTCTCGTTGTTGACTAGCCTACGCTATGCCCATTTTTGATGCGCCGTTATTCAATATTTTTCCCGTCCTGCAATAATGTTTTTTATCTGATCTTTTTTCCCCACCACTTTTCATCATAAACTGACGCCCCTGGTGTCTAGCATTACCATGTCAGTGTATTGATTCATTGTCCCTTCATAGCTTGCAAGAGACATTTAATACACTTATAATTAATATTAAATAAAGTAAGTGTATTTAACTAAGACGTAGGCTATTTAATAAACTGAGCGTATTCATCTGTCAATATGAAACGCGACTTGGGCATTCTAATTAATGATCGGAAGAACGCGTATCGACCACAGTTACAGTAAAATATGCACGCATGTCCATTTAAACTCAATTTTGGTCAAATGTGGATTATATCATTACAGTGGCAAGAATATGGTTACATGTAAAGATGCCGTACCAAGTATGACAACGCTACATTTAACTGCTTTTGATATACAGTGTTTTTTTCACTTCCTGAAAAGCAACCGTTTTGGACATACGTGAGTTTCATCGGGCAGCGACGAAATGTTGCATCATTATAATACAATCAACAACAATAACTTTAGCAGTTTATTTAACATACCTCAATTCGTATCGCTTCAAGAAGGTCTGCGCTATCATACATATAGATATGGTCTGCTGTTCTGATATATCTCATATACTAATATACAGCCTCCCCCTGCTGGACGCAGGAGGAGCAACGGGGGCCTGGACCTGCTTGGGGCGTATATATCTACTGGCTACAGGTCTCCATCCCCCCCCATATAGCCTCCATCTGCCATGTAATCTTTTGACTGGCTGTAGCTAGCGAAGTTAGAGGAGGTTGACTCGCAGCACTCAACACCTGTTTTTTCCGTGACAGCATACACGATTCCATTTTTTAATTCGAAGTTCGAGGTTGTGACTTAATTTTGATCTATTTCGATTTAAAATAATTAATGTAAACAGGGTCTAAGGCTTATAAATCTGCATTACTCTGAGACTTTAGTTTAGGTCATATCCAAACGAAGCCAGTGCTTCCCCTAATTAATCTTTTTAAACAAACTTACACATTTTTTTGGTGTATTTTCCATAATCTGTGTTAGAAAAGGACTACATATATAGATTGAATGTACACACGAAGAAGCAAGGGTGTCCGTTTCAGATTTATCCAATCTGGGACCCTGTAAAAAATTGCAGATTCAGGCTGCCAAAACACCAGATCCGTCTGCCGATATGATACAGCTAAATGCGTCCTCTGTGTAAACGGCCCCCTAGATGCTTCTTTTTACAATCTACTTAGAAACTGCTTGCACATACAAACAAAATGAGCATATACAGACAACACCCAGCTAGCTACATGTTTTGATTAAGTTTCTCTTTTTGACCTGTCACATTCTTAATTCATTATTGACTCAGTGGGTGACTTTGATGTGGTATCTTATTCAAGGCCACATCAATAAAAAATTCTGTCATAATTTACTCATGTTTGTAGCCAGGCCATTCGTGAGCCCCATTCACTTTAGTAGGAAAACAGAATACTATGGAAGTGAATGAGGCTCACGAACAGTTTGATTAAAAACATTCCTCAAAATATTTTCCTTCGTGTTCATCAGAACAAAGAAATACAGGTTTGTAACAACATGAGAGTGAGTAAATGATGACAGAATTTTTATTTTTAGGTAAACTATCCCTTTAACATACAAGAAGAATATATCATTTTATAGCAGTACTCATTGCAGTTTCTGTTTATTGTGTGGGCGTGTCTCTTTCAATGGCAGCATATTGGATTCAGTTTCTAAAGAACATTCATACAGTACTGATAAATAATATCACAGCTGCTTTGTAAGTCAGGGTAAATGTTTGAAAGATGTGTAAATTTAATATTGCTCTTGCAAACATTAAATGGCAATATGCAGTATGTACAAGTATTTGCAAGGCTTTATGGTAAGTTTTGTTACTGTAATTTGACAGCAAGCAACTGAAAGTAGCAATTTTGAGAATACATTTTTTTATTTTGAAGTTTGTATTTTTCCATTTTACTCAGTTTGTTTACGCAGTCTTAAAACATTTGAATCTTGAGCCTGTACTATCTTTTGTGTTCTGTCTCTTTAACTTCATTTCATGCAGAGGGAGGCGGAGCCCTTGCTGCCATCATCAGCTCTGTGGGCGTTGCTCTTCTTGGTGCTGCCTCAAGTTACTTTGCATATCAGAAGAAGAAACTATGTTTTAAAGTACAAGGCGGTAAGTTTGACACCTTCTGGTAAAAGACCTGCATTCTTTGTATAAGCACTAACTTGCTTTAGATTTTACACTGCTCAGCATTTTTCTTCTAAGTAAATATGCAATGTAGTTTAAACACTATGTTTTACAAACTATACATACAGCACACTTTTGGCAGCAACAGTTCATGGTTTACTGGTTAGCTCAACCCGCACAGCAGCTCATGTAGAGGAAATGGGGGTTGGGTGCATGACGTAGCAGGCAGCTCAACAGCTAACCCTGTATTGCAAAAGCCCTCGAGGGCTCAACAGGTGGCTCTGTGGCGCAATGGATAGCGCATTGGACTTCTAAGCTATACTTGAAGAAGTAATTCAAAGGTTGTGGGTTCGAGTCCCACCAGAGTCGAGGTTTTTTAACTACATTAAATATGTAAAAAAAATTATTTAGCACTACATTGTCCAAAGGTTAAAGTGATGTAGGGGCAACATTAGTAATTTTATATATTTAAAAGTATTTTGAAGAGTGTACAAATTTATTTCATTAAATAAAATTCATTGTGGTTTTCCTTACAGGACAAGACCCAGAGAGTGGCAAAAACCCACATGGTGGTGCTTCTGATAATCCCAGTAAGCATTTAAATTCAGCATTATTAACACAAAATTAAACTTATTGGTAACACTCTACAATAGGCTTGTATGTGTTAACATTAGACACTGCGTTAGCTGACATGAACTACAGGGCTCAACGTAAAGGACTGCCCGATGGCCCGGGGCAAGCGTGACGTTCGGGCCAGTAAAAAGTATTGTCACTTGCCCGATCCAACCAGTGCTTCACCCTCAGTTTACTAAAAAATATTTTCATCAATGTATATTATTTAACATCTTGAAAGCAGACATTTACTTGGATAAAACACGACAAAAGAAACAATGCAACATTTTGCACAGTTTGCTGTCAGTTAACAGGTAAAGCATAAAATTTGGGAGCCTTTTTTTGTGGGAACATGTCTGTTTTATATGTATATAATTACATTTGACTTTTTAATTTTTTTTTTAATACTGTATGTGACATTTTTTATTGGGGCCAATAAAAAATGTCACAACTGACCCAACCGGGCCAGTATAAAAAAATTATTTGCGTTGAGCCCTGAACTAAGATTTAAAAATGCTATTAAGAGTATTGTTTATTGTCAGGCATGTTAATTTCAGCATGTACTGTGTTTTTTCAGCATTTACATTTTATATTTATTAAGTTGTAACTGTTAACAGTAGTTAATGCACAATAAACCAACATAAATAACTGAACTGGTATCAAGTAACATTAACAAAGATAATAAAAAGAAATTATTTTTGTTAATTGTGTGATTTTATGTTAACAATACAGTCTTATTTTAAAGTGTTACTGATTTATTTTTTTGTATAGATTTTGATTGAATAATAGACAAATATTCAAAGCTTATAGTTTATTTAGGGTTTAAGGTAAATTTTGTAATGCTATTTTTTCAACGTGTAGTTGTTATCCATTCTTTTAGTATGTGACCTTGTTTGTTATTTTGTTTCCCCACTCTTTCCAACCTGCTCAGTTCATCCTAATTTGGAGTCAGATATGCCAAATGAAAAAAAAATATGCATAATGAACAGCTATGAAGAGTCTTACTCTATGGGAAAACAACAGTATGTCAAAAGCTGTTTAACTTTAGTGTGTTCACAATCCTTGTGTTTATGTGTGGGTGTTTTTTTTTTTTGGTAATAACTGTATCTTACTTTGATGTATTTTTGTTTTCATGAGTTGCTGTTATTTTAAAAAAAATAAAGTTGAATTAGCTTAAAGTCGCAATGAAATTGAAATGAAAAACTATATATATTTTTTTAATATTGTGGTATTATTAACAAATGACTTATCTGTGAGCTTCATTATTTTTTAAAAATTCGATTGTGCTCATAATCTTTAATCAAAAATGCAAATCTCCTCCCCTCCTCAAAACGATCTCATTTCACTTCCGGTCAAAAGTATGGCAGGTGGGCGGGGTCCGGGAGAAGATCGCAGAGATTAGCAATTAGCAACACGACCCAACTTCAAACGATCCAATCAGATCTCGATGGACAAATTCAAATCCAGCCCTGCCTTATTTCATCTCAAAAGCCGTTTCATTCGGATATACGTCACCACGGGGGGAAATAAGGCAATCGCTACTTCCGTTTCATGGCAATTTTAAATTATTTCAACTTTGTTTTTATAATTTATAGCAACACTTTACTACTCAAGAAAGTTTAAGTTAATTGCAACAATGAAATTTTACAGTGGAACCATGGAAGCAACACCAGCTCTTTTTTTGTCTTTGTTCATTAGGCATGTTATATAAAAATGCTTTTACTAGGAATTAGATTATAGCACATGTTTGTAAAAAACATGTCCCGGGTAGACAAAAGTACATGGTAGGTTTGAAAAACACTGGCTAGAATGTGATTTTGTTTTAAAAATGTTGCCTAAAGCACAATGCCATGATTTTAAAATGAAAACCATTTTGTTATTGTAAATACTGGTAGAGTAAGAACTGATCATTTTTCAAGCGGTTAATATACTGTTAAATTGCATTCAGTGCATTTAGCATAGATTGTTACTGGTTTAAATTTCAGTGTACGATTCACTAAAGTGAACCCCTAAATACAAACTCACAACCTTTTTTTTGTTTAGTTTTGTTTTTTTGTTTAAATTGTTTAAATATTTTAATTTTCCACGAAATAAAGCAATTGTCCATCCCTGAATTTACAAAAAAGGGTTGATTTATTTTGATTGATATTAGTTGTTATTTTGTTTAATTAAGTTTAACTTGTTTTCTTTAACCTTATTATTAGATTACGCCTCTACCAATGAGGAAATTATCTCACTATTACTTATGTGTATGTTTTGGGTCCAGTTGCACAGTAATGGGGTTAAATTACCACTTTTGCCTGACTTTTACATCAAAGATCTTTTTCACTTGTCAGTTGTAGATCAAATGTGTACTGCTGTTTTTAGAAACTTGTCATAAGAGTGTTTAATCATTGACTATTTATTTTTAGAACTCACTTCTTCTAAGTATTTCTACTGTATTGCTGTTGTTTTTATTCATCTTAATAAGGGATTTCCAGTGTTATTCAGAAGGATATAAATTTGGACGCAGAATGGCAGGTAGGTTGATCCTTTCTTGTATTAGTGCTACGCAGTAGCTTAACAGATTGCATTCTTTTTAGGTCAATCCAAGGAAAAAATCAAGAAGGCATATTTTATAGCTTTCTGGTCGTGTGTACTTGATGTGAATGAACATAATCATTGTATTTTCATTGCTAGTTTAATCACTGACCTTTTAGTGAAGTGTTACAATGTCACATAACCATCTGTTTCTTTTGTCTGCCAAACAAAAACAGGTAAAAAAAGATGTCACCTTGAGATTATCTAGTGTGTACTGGGAACCATCTTACATTGATGGGTGAATGTTGTGGTCATCCAAGCCCACAAGTCTCATGCAAAAAACATTGCAACAAAGAGTCTTTTTCTTCCCTAAAATCCATTTTGACAATGTTTAAATAATATATATACAGTATACACACACACCAGTCAAAATTTTATTTCTATTACTGTTTTTAATATTTAAAAGCGATAGAAAAGTAATCAAAACTGTAAAATTACAAATATAGAGCTATTACATGCACACAAAAAAACCTTAGTAATATGTATTTTTGTACCTACATTATTATTTATATGCCTAGTGGTAGGCAAAAGTCTGTGCAGACATGGAACATCGAGAAAGCTGATTGTGATGATTAAAGGTTCTTTACACTGTAACAAATTTCTGTAGTTTTCAAAGCATTTTTACCGTAAATGAACAAATCCTTACTGTAGAACATTTATAATATAAGTTGCTGTAGATCTGCAAAGGATCATGGGCAAATTTTGATGGTGTATAAATTCTAAAGTAAATATATTTATCATGTGCATCATAATTCAGTAATTATTAGTGGTTACTAATTAAGAAAAATGTTTTTTTTTCTCAACTGTATTAACAGACATAACACATATTTACTTGCACATATTTTTCCAATTTTACTTTAGTAAGGTATAGTTATAGAAAGGCATAGGCTGAATCCGAAATCGCATACTTACTTAAGGAGCGCTAAGACAGTACATACGTTTGTGTTAGTATGGACAGTATCCGCCATGTTGACGTTATCATGTGACCTATAACGTAGTAGACTTGTTCGAGTTCATGCGGAACCGCAGGAACCGACAGAAGGACGACATCACAATACCGCGAGAGTGACTCGAAATCTTTCTCCTTATGATTTCGGGAATTGCTCTCGCGGTACATCCACCTGTTGGTTCTTGCGGTGTTGCATGAACTCGAACAAACCTAATATAAGGCATGAAAATGTATGGGTTTGTATGAGGGACAGATGGACTAACACCGGATTGCATCAGTAACTTGACAACTCTACTACGGTCTTTTGTTAGTGTCACAGATATTATATTACACATTATTTTTTAGTGGACAAAACTAAGTAAAACAAGCAGACTGTAATTTCTTTAAATTACAGTCTGCTTGTTTTACTTATTTTTATCCAAAGTCTGTGCAGACATGGAACATTGAGAAAGCTGGTTGTGATGATTAAAGGTTTTTATGCACTGTAACAAATTTCTGTACAGTAGTTTTCAAAGCATTTTTACTGTAAAACAGATCCAAAATCGAAACTGAGCTGTATTGCAGTGTGTCATGTAGCTGTCCATCAATGTAAACAATGTGCAAAGTAGTCAGTGCACGATTAATAAAGTTATTGGCTTCTAAGGTAGGGAGTCGACTCTGAATCGCTGAAACGAGTCATCATATGGATTGAATCTCCTGCCTGACTTTATCCACGTCACATGAACACTTTGAAATAATAATCTCTGCCTACAGCCTTGCCCGTGGGAGAAAAGAAAACTAAAAGAAAACAAAAGAGAGGCTGGGAGAGCTC
Source organism: Misgurnus anguillicaudatus (assembly GCF_027580225.2). Taxonomy (NCBI): domain Eukaryota; kingdom Metazoa; phylum Chordata; class Actinopteri; order Cypriniformes; family Cobitidae; genus Misgurnus; species Misgurnus anguillicaudatus. Next base: position 26,587,477 of record NC_073339.2, read on the forward strand.
TGAGCTGCAAAAAATTATGTGTTAATTTTTTACACATTGTGTGTGTCATGCCATTTAAGGCGTTATTTCATGTTAAAATAAATAAAAGGGACAACACAAGTTGTGTTAAAAACAGTGACGGGAGTAACGCGTTACAAAGTAATTCTGTTACTGTAATTCCACTACTTTTAGCGGTAATGAACCTGTAACAAAGTATTTTTTTTTAAATCAAGTAACGCAGGTACAATTAGTGAAATTTAATGTGATGTCCCTGTACTAACACACCTTCTGTGTTATTATTTATTGTGCCACTCACCACAGTCCTGCGATGTTAAATCAGAAATGTCTTGTCTGCAAGTGTTCATTTGTCACAAAATAGAGTAACTCGAGTAACAAACTCATTTAAAGGTATAGCGGAAGATTTCCGTTTTCCGGGTGGATCACCTCTATTATTGGTCATCCCAGATGTCAATCATTCTAATTATATGTTGACGTATAACCGTCGTACGTGCTCGCTTCTAAGTTCGCTTTCTGCACATGCGCACTTTCACGTGTATGTGTGTTGTGCTACGGTTTCAACCATTCATTGAAGGTCGCGTTCTCACTGTGTTTTTTTCAAAATGTCTGAGGGTCGCAAGAGAAAAAGTGTCTACAAATTGTATGACAAGAAGAGAAAGGACTACTGTATAAAGAAAGAAACAAGACCAGAGTTTTTATAAGAGACTATTTTACACGCTGGCATGAGCTAAAAGGACAGGTTGCGCTTCCCACGCGAAGTTTCTACTGGAAAGGTACATTTTGTCATGCTTTTTGGAGAAATCCATTTAAAATCACTGCTAGTAAAAGTTGATGTAAGCTATGATTAGCAATGCTAGCCCTGGGTCACGAACTGCACAGACACGGTAAACATGCCGACAGCAACTTGTAAATAGAGCGAAGAGAATATGGAAGGCCAACAGGGCATTAATTCGTTTAGACGTAATTGCGTGTACACATGTTAAGGTAAGCAAATCTGTTGTCAAAATAAGAGTCCCACAGATAATCGCTTTTTCATTTCACCTAGACTTTCTTGCTATTTTTCTTAAAAACATGGGAATAATCCGTTTAATATTATTACATTAATAATTATTAAATAAATTAAATTATTGTGTTCTTTTAATTAAAAATTATCTAAACTCTGACAACAGGTTAACCAATTTCCTCTACTATACGTTTTCAAAACACAATAAAGATTTTAAAAATAACAGAGGGGTATTGCACAAAAGCAAGATCAGTGTTGGGGAAAGTTACTTATAAAAGTAATGCATTACAATATTAAGTTACTCCCTAAAAAAGTAACTAATTGCGTTACTTAGTTACTTTCCATGAAAAGTAATGCTTATGTTACTTTTAAGTTACTTTTGCATTTTACTTTTTCTTACTTGGCTGAGGCTTGATCTCTTTCAGGCCTTGCAGGTGTTTTTTATGATCGCAAAAATGTCGAGCTCTGGCCTGCCATCTTCGTTTCTGGTCCCGCTGAGGTGCACAGATTGCGTAATTTTACGTTAATATGTTCAGTTTAATTCAGAACATTATTTTATTTTTAAATTGAATTAATTAAACTGAAGAGTAACTCGCATTACTTTTTTTTAAAAAGTAACTCAAATATTAATGTGTACATTTATAAAGTAATGTGTTACTTTACTCGTTACTTCAGAAAAGTTATATTATTACGTAATGCGCATTACTTGTAATGCGTTACCCCCAACACTGAGCAAGATAAGAAATAAGAAAAATAATAAACTATAAAAATATATTAAAAAGGGTAAATACTTCAATAGGGAATTGTCCCAGCACTTACAAAGAGGAGTTATACAGCCTAATGGCCACAGGTATAAAGGATCTTGTAAAACACTAAGCAGTGATCAGTCTCTGACTAAATGTACTTCTATGTAGTGCAGGGATGGGCAACTTTGATAATGCCGAGGGCCAGCATTTTTCTCCTTTATATCAAGGGGGCCAGAACCACGTGCACAATTTACATTTATTAAGAAACCAAAATATACAATTAACCTCTCTTTAAAGATTTTAACTATAAAACTTAGCTACTACTCTTCTGGTGTCATGGCGGCAGCATAGCACACCTCGGCGTCCACCCTCCTCAAAAAGTTAATGTATTGTTTGTACGTCAGTTTTCTCACTCTTTATGAATGGACTTTACTTGTACAAAGCATACTTAGGAGTAAATGCGAAAACAAGACAAACCATTGCTGCCCAGAGAAGTGCGATGGATGAACCTCAGGGAGAGCTCGGTGAGCAAAATGCGGCTCTGGCGAAAGTAATAGAGGTGACGATGGCGAAATATTTTAATGAGGCTGACGAGAAATCAGAAGCTTGTTTCAATAGACTTGAGAAACGAATTGACAACATGCACGCAACTCTATCGCGGCATACGAAAGAGATAAGGAGTATTCGTACTGAATCAGTAAACCTTCGGGAGCGCACTGCCAATGTGGAAAAATTGACTGCTTTATGTCTGAAGAATCTACACACCTGCGAAGCTAAACTAATTGAGATGGAGGATAGGGCACGCCGGGATAACTTGCTCGTTTTCAACCTCAAAGAAGGGGCTGAGGGGACGAATGCCCGCACTTACATGATGAAGAAGATTGTGGAATGGTTTCCTGCCCTCGAACCCTCTTTGCATGAGCTGATGAGGTGCCACCGCCTTGGGAAACCACCTGGTTCCGCAAAGGCACGTCCTCGTCCGCTTATAATTAAGTGCCTTCGCTTTACGGATCGTGACCGCTTGCTTGGCGAGGCGAGAAAAAACCTTCCCGAGGTGGATGGCAACCTATTGAAGTTCACTGCAGACTATAGCGAGGCTACGACAAGGCGTCGGAAGCAGTGCTATGAGGCTCGTTCCTATGGATTCCAGGCGTTCTTGCTTTACCCGGCTACAATTAAGCTCTCGCGGGGGAAAGACATTTATACTTTCCAGGTGGTGAGTGAGGCTGAAAACTTTGTTGCCTCCCTGAAGAGCTAAAAACGTTGGTTTGACGAAAGCTTTGAAGGGTAAGACTGACGTGAGAAATTTATTTTTATAAAAACATTTCTAACTGCAGGTTCCTGAGGCATATTTCTCCCGGCTTGTTTATTTCACTTTATTTTTTCTAACCGGGATCATTCATTATTGTACTTTGATATGAACTTGCTGCTAATCTATTATTATACTTATTTTATAAATCGCATTGAATTCATTTATGCTTTCAGGCTATGCTTAGTGGGCAGCAGGTTATATTTTGTTTAAGTGCTATGGCTAAAATGGCTTGATGTTAACTAATGGTTTGCTTAATTGAGAATGGTACTCTGACACGCAGCTAAGAGGTAAATTTTGTTTTAATGGAGGGTGGGGTGGCTGTGACTGTTTTTCCATGGAGACTGGTATACTTTTTTGGAGGGAGGGTAGTCTTCTTTGTTTAGAAGACCTTAGATCAGGGGTGTCAAACATACGGCCCGCGGGCCGCATACGGCCCACAAAGGTGTCCAATCCGGCCCGCATGATGATTTATTAAATATGAAATACATATTTTAAAAACCCTTTCAGGCGGGTGTCTAGTTCGTTTTTAATATGAGAGACTTGCGGAAAGCAGCAAAACACGGAACATAGACTAAACAGGGTGCACAAAAATCTTGCTGTTTTATTGTTACTGCTCCGCTAAAGATCCACTTATTCCGGTGATCCACTTCGTGTTTTCCCGACCGCTCCGCAGCATCTCTGTGTCCACTCTCTGCCTGGAGAGCGAAGACGACAGTTTCCGAAGTTCGTTGCATTAACAGGTAGATTAATTACATTAAATCAGTTGTTAAACAACAGAATTGGTAATTTGGAAGTTTGTTTATGTATTTCTTCCGGTAATGATTTGCTGTCTGTGTTTTAAAAGTGCTAACAAGTGCTAGCAAGCAAACAACAACAACAAAATAGCCACATTCTTATTAACGTTACAATACATGTCTAATCGATTTAATGTTCCCGATCAGATCTAAGTTAATATAAACACTAAATTTGCTGTTGTTGGCACACTTTGTAGACAAAAAATACAAAAAACACCAATGCCTTCACAAAATAACGACAGAGAACGGAAAGAGAGGCTGCTAAAGGCAGTTCAACATTGCAAACATGGATTCAAAGCTCCATCAAGCCAGCAGGTAAATCATATTGAATATTTAGCAGATTGTCACACTTTAATTCTTGTTATTATATTTCCCATTATAATCACATGCTAGTAATATAACACATCATAATATTTTATTAAAACCATAATAATAGTAGTACCAACCCCCTTAGTGCCCTTTTTGGTTTGGGCCACTGCCCCATCTAGCATTTTCATTTTCTAAATGACTGTTTTCATTACAAATATATTCCAAAGAAAAGTGAATGATTTATAAATAATTTTGGCATTAAGGAATAATGCAAAAGAAGTTAAATTAAGGCTTTTCAACCTAAGGCCAGTGGATTTTGAACAGATGTAAATTTGTGTGTATAATATGTACAGTATAAGTGTGACCTTATGAAATGTAGTTTTCACAGAGCTGTGTGTTTCTCTAGTTTTCTTGCTGAACAAACGAATTAATTGGTTTGTTTAGTTAATATTAACACAATTATCAGCACACTAAAGTTTAAAAAAAATATCCGGCCCTCACATCATGGCGTTATTTACCATCCGGCCCTCAGCCTAAAATGAGTTTGACACCCCTGCCTTAGATGGTCAGGGCTGAGCCTTTTTTGTTGTTTAGGTTTGATGCTGTGGTTGTTGTTTTTCTCATTTTTTGTATTATTATTATTATTTATGTTTTTTCTTGGGTTTCTGTGTGGGGGTATGTGTTTGCATGTGTGGTGGATAAGAGGGGAGGGATTGCTGACCCGGGCATCAACCTTATAAGCTTTTGTTGTTTAACCTGGTTTCTGTTTGGTTTTCTTTTATTTATATGTCAAATTATATTTTGAATAAATGAGTAGTTTCAATGTTATGTCATGGAATGCACGAGGCCTCAATTCTTCCCAGAAGCGCATAATCACTTTGAAGCTTCTTCACAGAAAGAATATCCACTTTGCTTTTATTCAAGAGTCACATTTTCTTGAAGCTGGTGTACACAGGTTTAAGAATAAGTACTATCATGTGATTGCTTCCTCTTGTTACACCAAGAAGAGCAAAGGTGTATTGATAGCTGCAAAGTGTAGTTTAAATTATACCAATCTGGGCACAGGGGGATCTGACGATGGCCGAATTACTTTTTGTAAAATAGCTTATAACGGTATCAAAATTGCATTGGTGAGCGTTTATGCTCCAAATTGTTTTGATCAATGTTTTTATAACACATTGGCTTCTATATTAACAAATCTCCCAGAGTACCATCTTTTAATAGGGGATGAGTTTAATGCTGTATGGCTTCATGACATTGACAGAACAGGTGCAATAGAAAGCAGAGATCAGCGATTGGCATCTATTGCATTGAAAAAATTGTCTTCTGATTATGGAGTGACGGATACACGGCGAATGATGAACCCCTCCTCTAGAAAATTTTCCTTTTTTTCATCTCGTCATAAGTCTTTTTCAAGAATAGACTACATTTTTGCATCTAAAACCCTTTTTAGTGACATTCGCAGTACTGAAATGACCCCAATATCTTTATCCGATCATAGGGCTGTCTTATGTAGCTTGTCATTAAGAATTGGTCAATCTAGGGCTGTTCGTTGGCGTTTTAATACATCTCTTCTCCAGAATGACATATTTAAAGTGAGATGGAGATGGAGTTAGAATGAAAATAAATGGTCCATCAGTTGATGACCCACGTGTGTTATGGGAGGCGGTCAAAGGGTGTATCAGGAACAAAACTATATCTTTTGCATCTTATCTTCATAAATCTAAAAAACATTGTGTTAATTGCTTGGAGTCTGAAATTGCTGCTCTTGAAGATGAAATGCTAAGCAATTCTTCACCAGAAAATATTTGTAAGCGACAGAAGTTAATTGATGAATTCAATAGCTTATTAAGAAGTGAAGCCGAGTTTACTATTCATCGTAATAGGCGAAATCATTATTATAGTAGTGCTCGCCCCAGCCGTTTGCTAGCTTATAAAATAAGGAAGAATGATGATCTAGCAAGGATAGCAGCAATTAGGACTAAAGAGGGGGACATAACGTCTGACCCGGCACGTATTAATAGTACCTTTCAAGCATTTTATCAGAATCTCTATACATCAGAGGTATAGACAACCCTCACGCATGATGACAAAGCGTGTGCTGAATTCCTTCAACCGTTACATCTACCAAATTGTCTTCTGTAGCTGTATGTTTTTTTAGAAGCACCCATATTCAGTTGGATGAAGTGCGATTAGCTATTGAAGCAATGAGAAGAGGTAGATCTCCGGGCCTGGATGGAATGCCACCAGAAATGTACGAGGCCTTTTGGCCCCAGCTTGGCCCTCTATTGCTGAATATGCTTAATTTCTCTATTAATAGAGGCTCCTTCTCTACTAGTACAAACATTGCAATTATATCTTCATTACTTAAGAAGGATAAGCCATCTTATGAATGTTCCTCTTATAGGCCTTTGAGCCTCCTGAACTGTGAAGTCAAGCTCTATCCTAAGATATTAGCTACACGTTTAGAGCGCCATATGCCCCTTTTGGTCCATCATGACCAAACTGGGTTTATTAAATCTAGACTAGCATCGGACAATGTCCGTCGCTTGCTTCACATTATAGATTCAGCCTCTGTCTCAGAAGATCAAAATGCTATTCTTTCATTGGATGCTGAGAAGGCTTTTGATCGACTGGAATGGGGTTATTTGTGGTCTGTACTCCAATTTATGGGTTTTGGTGATGGTTTTATCTCTATGATAAAGCTACTATATACTAATCCTTCTGCAGTGGTCATAACGGGAAGCAACTGTTCAACTAGGTTTCCAGTTACAAGATCGTCTCGTCAGGGTTGCCCCTTATCTCCACTTTTATTTTCTCTCTCTTTGGAACCTATTGCCCAGGCAATACGGCAGTCAAAGGTTTTAGAACCAATTATTATTTATGATACACCACATTGCATCTCTTTGTATGCAGATGACATTCTAATTTTTACAAATAATCCTACTAAATCCCTCCCACACTTACTTAATATTTTTGAGCATTTTAGCAGAATCTCAGGGTACAAAATGAATTGGACAAAATCGGCTTTAATGTTGTTTAATGTTTGACCGAATGATCAAATACCTCTTCTTAATATTCCAGTTGTTAGTACTTTTACATATTTGGAAGTGTCCATCTTTCCTTCACTTAATTTAATAATTGCTGGAAACTATAATAATGTTCTAAAAAATGTGGAAGGGGACCTAAATAGATAGGGTATGCTTCCTACTTCTTTTCATTCCAGACTTTCGGTAATTAAAATGAATATACAACCTCGTATTAATTTTGTAAGCAGTATGATCCCCCTTGCTCCACCGGATGATTACTGGAAGAAGCTACAAGGAATCATTAGCTCTTATTTATGGAACAAAAAAAACTCAGAATCAAAGCATCTACATTACAAAGACATAGATCATCAGGAGGTGTCAATTTGCCCAATTTTGAGTGCTATTCTTGGTGTTTTGTTTTGCGTTCGTTTGCCATATGGTCTAATCCAGAGACTTTGGTGTCATGGGGTCCTATTGAAGAACGTCTAGTACAACCATATTGTTTGTCTAATTTTGTCTATTCTAATATACCCCATAATATAATCAAACGGGATTTTGGGCCAATAATTTCTTATTTACTCATGATATGGTACAAAGTTAATCGATTTGCTAAAATTTCAAAAAATTTCTTTGCTCAATCCCCTATTTTTAACAACCATTCTCTTCTAATTGAAAATAAACCAATTGTGTTCCCTAAGTGGAGCAATAGAGGGGTTTGTGTCTTTAGGGATATTATAGGGGAACAGGGTCTTCGTGCATTCCATGACCTGGAGAGATCTTATAATTTAACGGGCACTTTTTATTTTTATTTACAGTTGCGTGCTGCGATGCGTGCTCAAGGTGTTCCGTGGGGTATTGAGTTGGAGAACCATTCCCTTCATGTAATTGTTGATACCAAGGGTAAAATGAATGGTATTGTCTCAGTCTTATATACGTTTATAACAAAAGCTTCATATAAGCCATTACCTCTTTTTAGACTCTGGAAGACAGATATTAACATCTCCCAGGACCCAGACTGGTGTACAGTCTGGTCAAATATATTATTATCCTCTCGGAATCCTGACCATCAAATGATACATTATAGATTAGTCCATAGGTCTTATCTAACTCTGAGAAGATTGCAGCAAATGAATTTTAGAGATAATCCATTCTGTGATTTTTGTACAGACAATACCGTTGCTACTTTTTACCATATGGTGTGGCAGTGTCCAGAGGTCAATAGATTTTGGTATAGCATTTCATCCATTCTATCTAATATTGTAAAGGAACCTATCCCTTTTTCGCCTTGTTTGTTTTTGCTTAATGACACATCATCTCTTAAACTAACAATAAACAATCTGCGTCTTCTTCTGGCTGGTTTGACAGCCGCCAAAAGAATGATAGTCTCTTGCTAGAAACCACCACATACATTATTAGTGAAGAAATGGTTTTCTTCTTACCGGGATATTGTCCAGCTAGAGCTTTCAACAGCACGTTTACATCATGCTAAAGCTACTAATATTGATTGTTGGTCAGAGTTATTAGAGAAGTTGAATGAAATGATGTAGGTAAGAATTTTTTGTGTTTTTTTTTTCTCTCTCTTTGAAGTGGATATGCATATTATGTGTCATGTATAAATGAAATGGTAATTATGTTGTACATAAACTCTAATTAGCTTTGTGATTACTATTTAGAATATTGAGTGGATTTGTATGAATTTCATAGTTGTGAAGGAGGAACACAGGATGTACTTGATATTTCCAAAATGGAAGATGGTTGAGTGGCAAGGGGATACGGGTGAGAGATGCGTGTGTGTGTGTGTGTGTGTGTGTGTGTGTGTGTGTGTGTGTGTGTGTGTGTGTGTGTGTGTGTGTGTTGTTGTTGTTCTTTGCTTTGTGTTTTTTTCTTTGTGTTTTTTTTTTTTTTTTAGGGCTCTATACCTTGAGCTAATCTTGTTTAGGGGTTGGAGGGTAGGCTTGGGTAGGATGGGTATGGGGGGAGAATATAAGAAGGTGAAGGAAATAGCCATTGCATTAAGCAATATTTCATTGTCTCTATTATATATATATATATATATATATTTTTTTTTCTTCTTTTTCAATGATAATGATGTATAATTATTGTAGTGTTTCCCCCTTTTTTTCTGTTTCTTTTTCCTTCTTGTAAAGGTGGTGTTGTCACCTCCTACATCTCCATAATCATAGTTATAACATAAATAAAGAATTGATCACAAAAAAAACTTAGCAATTATGCTAATTCTAAATCATAACTTTATTTTGAGTGGACAAGCAGTTGTATAAAACTTCGTAACTGCATTGCTTTAACATCTGTAACAAGCAAGAGGAGTATAGTATAGAGGAGTTTCTCATCCCGCCCTTAGAGAACAAGATTATTTGAAATAAATAAAACATAAATTCAAAAGAAAATATATATATAAAAAATGTTAATAACAATGTATTTTACCTTTCAAATCTGAGAGCAATTCTGGCCCGAGTACGACCCCGTCACCCAAACCGTGGCATTGGTTTTAACCCGACTGGACCCGAATGTAAACTGACGTGTGTGCAGTCTGCAGCCCCGATGCTCCATTTGTTTATATGACGATAACACCAAGGTAACCGCTAAAATTTACATTTTAAAAATATCTGACATGTCTGTCTGAACGAAAATTAACCTATCGCCAGCCACACAATGTCGCAAGCGCTCTTGCAAACAGAGGAGAGGTTTGAAAAGGACTTTGACACACACATGCGAGAGTTCAGGGCTTCTCGGGTCCATTCGGCAAAAACACATTCATTTTAAATAACCCGAGATCTGATTATTGTACCCGACCCGTGTCCGAGGCATGCCTGAAACTTTTAGACCTAACTTTCTAGACCTAGAGCTAATCTAGGGTTTGTTGATCTCAGTTTAATTTTAATTCAAGTTGTGTTGCACCCAGAGCCGGATTAAATAAATGGACTACACTAGGCAGGCTGCATTTTTTGCCCCCCCCCCCCCATCGAGGTTATTTATGAATTGAAATCTGAAACTTACCAAAGTTACTAATAAAAGTGAATTCACATTTTACATAGCCTAGTCTTTGCTTACAAATTGGTTGTTTGTATACCAAATTAAGTCATGTGTTGTATATTAACCAGTCTATCAGACAATTTTTTGCTAAATTTATTATTTATACGTCATTACACGGCTCTATTAAATGCTATTAAATTATCCTCACCTTATCCATTGGGAGTGTCATTGTTAAGGCAGTAGTACAAGTAAATAACCAATAGGTGTCAGTAATCCGCGGGAGAGCTTCGCTGCATATTTCTCTTCAAGATTGAGAATCGCAACGAAATCCTCATCGAGCAACACGTCCACTCCACTGAGGTAAATGTCCTCAAAACACTGGTTATTTATGTTTCAGTTATATGAATTATATAATAACAGTTTTTATATTATGTATAACAGTTTTATCTCGAAGTAATGGTAGTGCTAAACTCTAATGTATCGTTTCTGAGGCTGTTAGATTTTTCTTTACGCTATTCACGTTTGTGAAGTGAATTTAAAGCACATATTGCTTGCATTTGACTTAGCTAGCCACTATTCATTGGTTTTGTTATCATGTTTGGTATCTAACGTGATTTTTGTGGGGCTTAAAGAAAAAAAATCTTGACCCCGCTAGTTCTGCCATTGCAGTCATGAATTATTATGCAAGGAACTGTTTTTTTTTTTTTTTTCTCGTTATTATACGTAAACATGCCTTATATAACGTAGGGAAATGATGGTTTGTCCTTTATTTATTTATTTTTTGCAGCAAACATGTCTGTGTCCTTAAAGGAACTCTGTCAGGTACAGATTAGAACTATGAACTTGAAAATCAACCATTCTGATGACTGGCGTCCTCATCCGAGTCACCACCTCAGACAACAACAGTCACAAACTCACTAACACAAATACACTCAGTAACGTGCTTTATAAAGTCTGTGTTAACCTATGATATCAGTTATTGATGTATTTTAAATATTTACGTATTAGGCTTATCATACATGCATTGAAGTTTTAAAATGTATCTAATATAATACTGTAATTAAATTGAATGTTTTGGATACCACCATTAAATTATTTTGTGCATGTAAAACACAAGCAGCAATGTTTTTATTGAATTCAATTTTGAATTAAATTGAATGTTTTGCATAACACCATTAAATTATTTTGTGAATGTTAAACACAAGTAAATGTTTTATTTATTGGAGATAAAATGGCTGTTTAATTAATATAATACTTCTGTTTGTTAGGCACTGTAATGCTTCTGTGCAGAAGGAAGCCCGTGAGCCACGAAGGTAAGTTTGCGAGCAGATTCATTTCCACTTATTAGACAGCAGTCCGCTCATCGTGTTTTGTATTGCATCACTTAAAGATCGTAAACCTTTAAAATCGAGTTTAGTAAGATGTATACTACAGTCAGCTTTGGTTAACTATTGAAGCATCGTCTTTAAGGCTCAATGTGACCGCAGTATTTGTTGAACACTGCTGGCAGCGGCGACGTCTGTGTCCGTACCATTTTATCAATGAAAGCATAAGTTCGTATCTCTCTGCTCCCGAGCCATAAAGCTCGTCTTTAATTGAAATAATGTTTAATAACTTAAAAAATACGGCGTTTTTTTAATTTCCTGAAAAATAATGGTTTTGGAGATACGGGGATCCCGCCCGACAGCGGCGAAATTGTAGATGGGACATTTGTAAAAAAAACAAATTCCCCCTCTGTCTGGGCCCCATCCCGCCAATCGGGCCCTAGGCACGTGCCTAGTTTGCCTTTGGGTTAATCCGGCTCTGGTTGCACCACTTAAATTTAAACACAGATTAACAAATCTTAGATTTGAACTTTAAACTGTATTAAACCCTTCATCTGCGATTTATTTTGTCCGCCATGTTGAATTTTTCGGTGTAATTAAACAGCAACAATGTTGACATTGTCATTCAAAAAGGAAATAAACAGTTTATGCAAGCAAATGTAATGTGATTTTTGTATTATAAATCACCTACATACACCGGTAGGCTAATCTAAAGGTCTGATTCAAATAAAAACATTTGACAATCTTTTAAAACAATTGTACTGATTAACATATCAGGAAATATTGTGACAGGAAATATCGCAAAGCTCAGATATTGTGATAGGGGAGACCGGGGCTGGTTGTCTCGCGGGTTGGTTGTCACACTGCTTATTACAGACACACTACATGGCGCTGTGGTACAATTTTGATATCAATTTGTTAGCCTTTAATAGCTTACTCATTTGCACTTGTAATTTTGCAGAGCAGACACAAAACATTGAGGTTAGGAGACAATTTTTTATTTTTATGGGTCAGAGTAAATTTTCATGTTGGTGCTGTTTTTGTGTTGAGATCTTGTAGGATATTAGTCATTTAAAAACAAAACACTCATTAAAAAGCTAAAAGTAGTAGCTTTATTTTGAGTCATCTTTTAGCGATCAAGTTAAAGCCGTGTGGCAGCTAGCTTAGCATGTTTGTCAAGAAGTCAGTTGGGGATGGTTGTCGCATAGCTTGCGGGGTTGGTTGTCACATGTGAGTATTGGACATGTAGACCTTTTAAGACTGTTTGTCTGTTTGTTTGTTTTTGTTTGCTGTTAAAATAAAATAAATAAAGCATTAAATAAAGAGGTTTTAACACAAAACATTATTTCATTTTATTTCTCAACACAGTGGACAATAGGCTTTATGCCCAGCTGCACTACTTCCTGAACTTCAGCCAGCTTCTTGTTTCCTGTCTGCCATTATTGGAGAAACTGATTAATCCAGGTGTGCCTGACCTCAGTAGTCACAACAACAATAATCAGACACAACTGGATTAATCAGTTTGTCCAATAATGGCAGACAGGAAACAAGGAGCTGGCTGAAGTTCATAGTGCAGCTGGGCATGAAGCCTATTCAAGTAACTGATCACCCACTTTAATCCCATTGTTTAAACATAAGGGGCATTAATAACAACTATCATAGGGGTGGATTCATATTAAAACTTATTTGGAGTTTCTAGCTTAAAAAACTAAAAAGTTACACATTATCTTTTCAGATCCCAATTTATCACTGAAATCCTATTGAACCTCTATAGGGACAACCAACCCCATACCCTGTGACAACCAACCCCGTGATGGGGTTGGTTGTCACATTGTGTCAGAGTGTCTTTGATGGTTAATTACTTCCTGTTACAATACATTCTAAAATTAAAAAGTATACACATTTAAAGCCAAGACTCCAAAGTTTCATTTCATGTAGGAATTACTGCTGAATGATTTTTTGAAGATGAGCAATTCATGCATGAGTAAAAATTGTGACAACCAACCCCGGTCTCCCCTATAATGAACAAGATGTGTCGACGCATTTGTCATTAAGCGCCACCGTGTGTCCGTTCATTCACTGTCTTTCATCTGACTGGAGCGCGCGTGACAGAGGAGAAGCACATATGAGCATCGGTAACTTTTTGAGCCGCCAAACTCACTTTGTTGAGACGTTATAATAAACGCATCTTTGAATAGCGCCACCACGTCCGCGGTATGTGTTTCTAATCATTTAGCCAGACATTTAATTGTAAAAAAAACATATTTAAACCTCCTCATATGCAAGTTTAAAGTTAATCCCTCACTTAGATTTAAAACAGAGTTTAAAGTAATGGAGCAACAGGATTAAAGATAATCTAGATTTACTGTAAGATTTAAACCTGGATCAAAATGACAGTTTAAATTTAAACCTGTTTATTTTTAAACAGGTTTAAACTTTGGTGCAACGGAATTATTAAATAAGCTTTGATTTAAACCAGATTTTGGCCTAATCCTTGTTGGTGCAACCCACCCTTAGTGTGTTAAAATAATCCACAAAACAGATATCTGTCAAATTTGTTGCATAGACAGATAATGAAAAAAAAAACATTGTAAATCAAATAATGTATTTAACACAAGTTACATAATAATATATGAGCACATTTTAGACAATACTTTAACTCTCCTATTCATTAAACTTGTAAGTCTTTCTGTCTTTATTTCACTTGAAGATGCATCCCAGAGTTGATGTTTGAATATGAATTATAGTGCTGTCCACCTCACAGATCATTCATATAATGATGCTTCATAGACTCCTGAGACTAAGGTCAGAAGATAGTATTCAAACTGTACCTTAATTTTTTTAAATTAATAAAAAACTATTTAGATTAAAAATTAAAATAGTCAGTGCTGCTTTTTTGCAGCATGCAATAGTTTATTAATTAATAATTAATTTCAGAAGACATGATTCCTTTTTCCCATCTTTTAGGTACTCTACAGAACATATCTTCCAGATGTCATTTTGGCCCCCTCAAGGGACTTACCATCTTACTTCCCAATATTCCAGTCCAAACCAGCCTTGTTTGAACATGGTGAATTCACCAACAATCCAGAATATACTATTTAGTGTATTATGGCATGTCGATGAATAAAACTGTTTGAAAACTTCATGACGCTCACAGTAAATGTAGTATTTTTGAAAGCTTTAGTTTGGGGGTGGGGTTGAAATCCACTTTTATGCACTGAAGGATCCCATATTGAGGGCTTCTTGGTATTACAGAGATACCAGCATGTTTGCGTCTTAGCAGGTGGCATTTTTATTGTTGCCTTTTCCTAATATTTTCCTTTATTAATTATTCATGGTCAAATCCTGTACATAAATCTTATAATAATTCAATGATTTCTGTTTAGTTCCACCAAATTTAAATTGTTATAGGACATAAATACATGTTTTAAGATAATGCACACTTTTTTGCATCAAATACTGTATATGCATATGGTAGTAGTTAAGTGTTTGGAGTTTCATGGTGAATTTTATCAATTTTTGCATCAGTGATTCTGCGATCGATCCGGTGGTCTGTTTAAGAATGCCGTGAACGTGCACTTATCCTACACCTGGCTTGACATAGCTGCACGTTCTCATCCTGGCTTAGCAATGGTGCAACAGACTAAGCCAGGATGGGCTGATTAAACTAGGTCAAGCTGGGCCTTTTCTGTTAACCTGGCTTTCTTAATTCTACTTTTGTGCAACACCCCCCTGATCCTTCATCGTCCCTACCCAGATAGCACGTGTATGTCAGTAAGATGTCTGCTAAATATCTGAAATACATCTGGTATGTAAAACATCTGATAAAGGTCTTAGAAAGAGCTGTTATATATATTCTAAATCAAAAACATCTGGCAGACATCTACAGTATGTGTCACTTCTTTTACGAAACGCCTCAGAGACGTATATGAACAAACACTTAAACAAGTACATCTTACAGATGTAAACACAGCATAAAAAATAGACGTATCTGAGATGTATGTGTGCTATCTGGGTATTCCCATCCTATATTTTTTCTTCTCTCTTTATAGTATTGGAATAAACTGTTTCAGGTTAGGTTAAAGGGGAACAACAGAAAGTGACATTACTGATAGTCAGAACAATACACTGCACAGGGAGTTAAAACCATCAAAAAACTCAAAAGTCTTTTGTCACCAAGTCACTGGTCAAGCTCTGGGCAGAATGTTCACAGGACAAGTGGGCAATAAAGGATTGCAACCATAAAATAAATCCAAGCATATCAACCAGAAACTACATCCTAACCATAAGCACATTTAGCAGTCGAGGACCAAGCAAACACATGCACAGAGGACATCAGCTGATGTTTTCATCAACTAACACTGGACCCAGGCCAAATAAAATAAAATAAATGAAAGTCAATGAAAAAGAGAAACAGAAGAACAACAATAATGATCAAAAAGAAAGAATTACATGCCTAAAAATAAAAAGTATTTTTGAAATTCTTGAAATAGAATTGGCATTCTATTTTCATATTATATATGAATATTTCAGCTCATTAAATGTTATTTGTTTATGTAAAGGACATTTTATTTTTTAAATTGCAGCCTATTTATTAAATTTGTTTATTTATTTTTATTAGGCTCCTCTCTATTTTTCTGGTAAAAACAATAGCCGATTTTAAGAATTTGTGGATTTAACATCCTTGGGTAAATAAGATAAAATGTGACTTGATACCTTATTTCTGATTATGCTCAGAATTATGGGGGAGGGATACATTTAAAAATACCCGACAACCAAGATGAGCCCAATGTCATAATGATAAGATTGCCTCTCAATTTTCCAAATTGCTCCACTAATAAAATATTGAAAGGAAAAGCTACCACACCCTTGGGGTCTATTTGAGTAGTCTATAGGCTTAAGCGAGAGGCACCGTCTCCCACTGGAAGTTTATCAAGACGTGTCGCAGTTTTACAACTAACTGAACAGCAAACCAAGGTATGATTTTGATTAGTCTCCCTTGCCACCTCGGTAATATTTTAGTGGGACATGTTATGGAGACGATGTTAATAACTGTTCATTGTGACGCGTGTTTGTGTGTAGACCCCTATGGTATTAAAGTTTTTAAATAAATATGCTGTTACTGACTGCACGTTATTTTGCTGTCTGTTTTAAGAAATGTAGACATCCATGGTATTAATTAAATCGACACATTTCTTAAATATGCAGTTGCTGTGTTTCTTGTTTCCAGAAATTTAGACATCAATGGTATCAAAACAATTTATTTGTAATTTTTTCAGCAATTTTAGAATGTTTAATCTTAAAGTAGCATATACACAAAATTGTAGTATTCACAGTACAGAACAGTTCTGCATACATTGTAACACAAACTAGTTACAATATCTAAAGATATTTAAGCAATATCGCTCAAGTAGGAGTGTGATATAGCTCTACGGCCTCGTGCCTCTGGCCTAATCACAGCCGTGATGATATAGAGCTATATCACACGATTCCGAGAGCGATATTGCTTTTATACAACAGTTCGACGGCACACGTTTGAAAAACGAAAACTAGAAAACAACAACGGAGTTATTTTAAAAGCCTCTTTGTTTGAGAACTACTTCTTCCGCCACGGATTTGAGGGCGGCCAGAATGACAGGTAAAACTTTCGGCTGCTTTGAAGCTCATAACAACTCAATGGACGGAAAAGCCGTTACTTTATATTACCGTTTCTTGGTCACAAAGTGTAGTTTTAAGATTAGTTCAGTCGAGAATGTATATGTATTATATTTAAATCTGCAGTCGATTAGTAAAGATAGCGCCTGTTTGAACGTTTGCTTAGTGAGATTCGGTACGAATGAGAACCAAAGCATGAGCGGACGTCAGTGTTCACTCGCCCCGCTGACCACAGCCCTCTCTGGGCTACATGTCTGACAGGGATTCCCTGGCTCTCATGTTGGCCTTGTTTGTTTATGATCACCAAATGAGATCAAATCAGCAGTATTTGGCGTCATCATCAAACTATTACTTGTTTTTTTATTCATATTTAGTGTCTTTTGTGTTGTTATTGTTTTGGCGCGAGGTAAAAGTTAATAAAACTATACTTGTATAACGTTACTATTGCTTTCTCATTTATTCTTAACGTGATACGAGCACTCGATTATTATTATTAAACTTTGTTCTTGTCAGTACTATATAAAACGTTTTTTTTATAAGTGTCAGAGAGATGTTTTTGCATGCTGCTTATAAATAACGGTATACCAGTGGCGATATCTCATAACATGTTTTAATAGTCACGTCACGATAAAGTAAATGATCAATGTCCACATTTAAAAGCTGCAGTGCTTACCTGCAGTTCCACGGTGTTTTCGCGTTCTGATAAGAAATATAGCTCCAGAAAAAAAACGAGTGTTTATATTCCTCTTTCCAAGTGTTAATCGTCCACACGATGTGACAAGACATTTCTCCCATTAACTTTAACGTAACATCCAAGAGCGCTGATCTTTGACGGAATAATAACTTCCGATTGGGGATTCACAGACTGATTTATGAGCTAGTAAACTAATGAGACACACGGAGAGTGATTCAAAACAGCTCGTCTGTGTTTTTCCATTCAGAGATGAGCCTGCTTAGGACCTCCATTCACTAGGTGGCGGAATGATACGAAATGTGAAGCGGTTACAGTGCTGATATCAGCACAATATCGCATAGCTCTTAGCCAATCAGATTCGAGAACCAGAAAGAACTGTTGTATAATTATGGATAGTGCACTGCTAAGAAACCAAGGTCTTCTTGTAGCACATCTATTCCAAGGCTGTCTCTTGCTCCACCTAATGGGTCAATATGCCCTTGAAGCTGTTGCTGATGTTCTTCAGATACAGTAAACTGATTGTCTGGGACAACTACTTCCGGAGGCAACTGAAGCTTGGGTAAAGGGTTTGGGGTGTCAGTAGTGACTCCTTGTGGTGTGTCATGAAAAATTCCACGTATTCCTGTTCGACCTCGACGTTGCATTGCAAGGCAGCCTCTTACAAAAATCTGGTATGGGGACATGTACCTGGCAGTCCTCAGTCTGTGGTAATTCCACTGATTTACAAACAACTGTAAATCCCTATTGAGTCTGGGTAGGTACACATAATGCAAGGCCCACGTGTTTCTCATTGGTATGCTCAATCATCCCGTCGTCTTCCAGAAGTGTAAATATTGAGTGGTAAACATTAACAGTACCTCTCCAAACATCTCCCCATAATCTTTCTATTCTTTGATTGTGGGTGCTCCTGCCTCTCATTGCACTTCCTCTGCCATGCCCTTGGGATACTTCCATGAACAGACAAACGGCATTGCTTTCCCCACCATGGTCACATCATACTCTGGAAGGTATTCCATACTCCACTGTTGCATTCACAAAATGTTCCATGACTGTGACACTTCTGTTGTTATTAGAAGCTTTAAGAAATACCACAAGCCTGCTGAACCCATCAATTCCACCATGAATCACAATTCTCCACCTGTAAAGACATCAGAAAACATACATGAGTAATATTATACAAGGTCAATTATCAGAATGTAAACAGACATCATTTTACTCATTAAATCTACTAAATAAAAAATTTTAAACAACTTTTACAACATACCTGATAAGCTTATGATTCCCATCAATGTGCCAGAGAGAATTCGGCCCAGCAACTCGATAGACCCTCCTCTGAAGCCGATGAGACATAGCTCTGTAGGCAGCACCCTCAGGATCAATTCTTAGCATGCTTGCCCTCATATGTCTTTGTACAAGTATTCCCTCTGCATACAGCCTTGCTCTGACTGCTTCTGGTCCAATTTCATAATTAACACCAGTTAACTGTCTTATCTGCTCATCAAGCTGTAAGTCAGAGATCCTGGAGTAGCGTCCTCTTAAGGAAATGGAAAACTCCCTGTAAAGAAAAACATCAACTTGTAATAAGCAGATGATTTTAGCCAAAGTGATGTACAAACAACATAAATGATTCATAATAAGAAAACAATAACAATCTGCTGCAATAGACTCTTTCTAAATTACCCAGATACATTACAGACAGGCTAAAGTGTGTGTGTGTGTGTGTGTGTGTGTGTGTGTGTGTGTGTGTGTGTGTGTGTGTGTGTGTGTGTGTGTGTGTGTGTGTGTGTGTGTGTGTGTGTAACATTTATGCTGTTTACATTTCATATTGCTTGCAGTCATTAATGAAAGTTCGTAAGATCTGTAAATATGTTTAACAAAACAAGAAAAACTAGACTACTATTTACTTAGTATATAGGTTTTTAAGCAAAAGTAAAATGTTTTTGGTTGCAATATAACATTATGTTTTAATAACTTTTTCTAACCTTAGCCGATTCTTAATTGTTGAGCACGAGACACCCATAATGTCTCCGATCTGACGAGCAGTAAAGTTGAGGGACAGTAGAAAGTTGAGCTGCTCAATAGTTATGTCCCGTCTTGGTTGCCCAACATGACCAGTCCTCAGAAAAGGAGACTGGTAACTTTGTGCACCTAGAAAAGGGAAAATGCCTTTAGTTTTTGTACACGTAATATCAAACAAATACATAATAGTGCATTTCTGTATAAACCTTTATACACTTGTATTTATGTAATTGGACATTTTGATATTCATACATAAACTTTAATGTTGTTAAAGACATTTTATGTTATCTCTTAACTCTTAACTCCAATGGAATTTCTTGTTTTATTGAATCAATTAATTACACACTTTATGATCCACTGTCTAAGCTATATTTATTGTAGGTTTTCATATTTAATAAAATGAATATGAATAGCTTAGCCCTAACGAAAATGTTCCCCAAACAATATGCTATCATATGGTCTCTTAAATTTACACACTCAAGCATCTACACAGCATATACATTGAGAACATTTTTGAATCAACACAACAGAAAAGTACTGCACTGGGTTACAGCTGACAGAGTTAAAAAAAAAAACACTCAGTCTTTTGGGAAAGACTAGTAGGGAAAATGTATATGATGATATAAACTTACCGGCTGGTGGCTGGTTTTAAACATTGTCCTGAATTTCTTGCAGTAACTCTTCAGCAATAGCAATCATTGTATCTGCGGCATCCACTTCAATGAGCCTCCTCCATGCCCACTGCAAACTCCTAACCATTGTCTCCAATCTTTTAAAAATAAAGTAATCTAGATCAAACATCCACAAATAAGACTGATGTTTTACCACCATCCAATAAAAATTTGATAGACCATTGTTAGATTACTGCCTCAAAATAAAACCACTATGTGAGTCTGCTAAAGGAATAAATATCATTAGTTAACTTACCTTGTAATTAAAGAGTGAACTGTATCCTCATCAACATTATCTGACATGCACAGACGTGCAGATTCTTAAAAAACGCGTTTGCAATTGTTAAGAAAATTTCGCAAAGCCATGGCTCCTCCGACTGGTATGGGACTGGTATTTTGAAATGCTCCCGCTCTCCTTTGTCATAAAGCCACGTGTATCCGCGGTAGCGCCGACGTGTACGGAACTAGGATTACGTCCTAGTATTACTCATGATGGTAGGTCACGTGCAAATGCATTATTCATGCTGATGTCACCAATGATATGTTTAATCAATATTATGCAAATCTCCATGTTCTGCTGCTTACCATTGGCTAAAACGTAGACGTCTGTACACGAAATTACGTCTTTAGACGCAATAACGTGTACACGCGTTATATCGTCTGTACACGTAACGTCTAAACGAATTAATGCCCTGTTGGCCTTCCATAAAGAGAAGAACTACCTGCATGCTCTCTCTCTGTCTCGTGCACGTGTTTAACAGGCGTTCCCTCTCGGGAGGAGGGAGTGTTTTGCGTGTGCATTTTTAAAAAAATATGGAGGGGCGGTTCTTCTAAATAATTCGGGAAAATCTTCCGCTATACCTTTAAATTTCAGTAATTGTAACTTCGTTACTTTTTACATTTTTTATTAAAAAAAACTTTGTTACAGGTTCATTACCGCTAAAAGTAGTGGAATTACAGTAACGGAATTACTTTGTAACCCGTTACTCCCGTCACTGTTTTTAACACAACTTGTGTTGTCCCTTTTATTTATTTTAACATGAAAAAACGCCCTAAATGGAATGACACACACAATGTGTAAAAAATTAACACATCATTTTTTGCAGTGTACTACATTTTCAGTAGGTAGGCGGTTTCGGATGCTACTTAAGTACACGTACCTCTGAATCTCGTGAGAAATGGTCAAAACTCCCGGTAATTCTTGCATAACCTTTTACGTATACTGAGGTTTCGGTCATACTATTTGTTCACCTACTGCTTTTTGGCTACTTTATAGTTTGGCAGTATGCGGTTTTCGGATTTAGCCAGAGTTTCTCATTTTTTATATATTAGCAGTTTTCACTCAGGAAGTTATGCCTCAGTCTTTAACTTTTAGCGGACGACCATTAGAACGAGAGCGAGATAAGGACATCCACATTAATGGGTCAGTGTTTACATATTACAAAAACACGCACATAAAACTTATGACTTAGCTATGATTAACTATGCTATTATTGGCTAGCAGAGATTGGAAAAGTGCACACATCTTTACTCAAGTAGAAAAATAGATACTCATGTTTAAAAATACTGTACTCTAGTAAAAGTACTGACTACACTTTTACTTAAAGGTAAGAAATATGGGCTCTTTCACGTACTCAAGTAAAAAGTATCCATTAATACCTGTTTTACTGTCACGCTGGTAACTGGACTTGTTAATTTTAATACATTATTACAAAAAGATTTCAGCTTATGAAGCAGCTTACTAATCTCGGTGGCATGTTTACCCACCACACAATTGCTAGCCTAATGGGCACAAGCGGTTAACTTATTTACTGACTTCGGCCCAGATACATAGAAAAAAATCAAACAACCAGTAAAAAGAAGACTGTTTCTTAAAGGCGGAGTGCATGATCTCTAAAAGTCATATGTTGACATTTGAAATCAACTAAACAAACAATCCCCTACCCCAATATAATCTAGACCTTCTTTTGATAGACTTACACATACGCAACCCAGGCAACGATGACGGTTAGTAGACATGCACCTTACAGCTGATTGGCTACAAGTGTATTTTGGTACTTGGCCCGACTCCCTTTTCCAAAGTTTTTTTTAAAAAAATCGCTCGCTCAAATCTTCTCTATGCTCTCGCCAGGGGCGATTCTAGGATTTTCATTTTAGGGGGACTCAGCCCCCCAATGAGAGTATAATAGAATAAATAAATAAAAAATATATACATTTTAACACAGTGTAAGGGAATGTCTATATACAAAGAGTGGCAGAGCTAGAAATAAATGGGGTTGCCAGGGGTGACCAAAAGCTATTTTATGGAGTCCATAGTCCATGAAAGAAAAAGATGTGCAAAACGCATCAAAAAAGCATTAGGAAAATATTCCTATAGGCTAGTGCACTGACAACATGAATTACTGGCATGTAAACATAATGTAAGGCTGAATTTTAAACTTTTCTATTTCTCACATATGATTTACTGTCTGTTAATGAAACAAAAGATCTCGTTAACTGCAGTAACTTTTGTAAAATCTAACTCCTTGATACACCTTAAACAACACTTTTGGCAAACAGTAATTGAGCCTATTTAGTATTTATCTTTGTTACAAAGTTATATTTAAACTGATTTTCTCTTCTTCTCTTATTTGGTTATCTTTAATGACAGAGACTTCAACAAGTAGGCCAATAAGACCGAATGCAATAAAAAGTTTAAGATAATCAATTGTTAACTATGATATGACTAAGACATCTATTTTGAGACATGTTAACTAATGTGTATTTGTCCGTAAACGCAAAAGACGCAAACATGAACTAATTTAGCTGTGTGCGCATGCGCTATTGTTGGGTTAGAATCACTGTGCCACGCACATGATGCGTTTTCAAGTTCAAGGCAGCAGTCTAGTCTTATCAACACGGAAAAGATCACTTCAAGAAAAAAACATGGCGTTGAGTTCTGTTGTAAAACAGTACAAAGAGAAAAACAAAGCCCAATCTATAAGCATACAGGTGCTGGTCATACACTGAAAAAAAATGATTCATTGAATTTAATCAATTTTTTTAAGGTAAGTGGTTGCAATCAATTTATTTAAGCTACATTTAAACAAAAGTTTTATATTTTGTTTTACTTTACTAATCTTTTTTGTTTAAATGTAGTTTAAATAAATTGATTGCAACCACTTACCTTAAAAATTGATTAAATTCAATGAATCATTTTTTTCAGTGTATAATTAGAATATCATCAAAAAGTTGACTTATTTCACTAATTCCATTCAAAAAGTGAAACTTGTATATTATATTCATTCATTACACACAGACTGATATATTTCAAATGTTTATTTCTTTAAGTTTAGCTGATTATAACTGACGACTAAGGAAAAATCCCCAAATCAGTATCTCAGACAAATTTGAATATTACTTAAGACCAATACAAAGAAAAGAGTTTTAGATATCTTGGCCAACTGAAAAGTATGAACATGAAAAGTATAAACATGTACAGCACTCAATAATTAGTTGGGGCTCCTTTTGCCTGAAATTACTGCAGCAATGCGCCATGGAGTCGATCAGTCTGTGGTACTGCTCAGGTGTTATGAGAGCCCACTTTGCTCTGATAGTGGCATTCAGCTCTTCTGTATTGTTGGGTCTGGCATATCGCATCTACCTCTTCACTGTGTGCAGGTGTCAATGTCACAGGAGTGACGATCTTTTAGGCGGAACCAAAAGTTGGGAAAGTTTGGTTCCGCCCGGATGTTTCCGCCCGGACCGGTAAGAGAAAACACCGGACATCCGGTAGCGTCGCGAACGCTGTAATCAGCCAAACTACGCACAGCTGGGAGTTATTAAGAGGAGCGCCGGGTGATTGGACGAGAGCAACACCCAGGAGGGTACTTAAGAACAGTTTAAACCACAGTCTTGGCTGATGTTATCCCTGTTGGTGGTGTGTATCGTAGCGCTGAGTTGGGCTCGCCGGATACGCTATTTGGATTGCTGTACTTGCTCTCTCTCTCGGTTGGATCGTAGATCTACATTGATGAAGATATCGAAGACCTTATAGGTTGAATATTAGACGGATACTGATGCTGGATGAGAGAAACGAAGGAAGAGGAAACTTACCATTGTGAGTATACACCTGTGGAAAAGTGGTGTTGGCGGCTGGAAAACGCCCTGTCTATGCATCTGGAGTTATTACAGTGTGAAGTCAACCTAGGACGAAGAAAGTACAGTAATTGTGAGTAACAAAATCCCTTGATGGAGGTGTTTTACATGTACTTGACCTGTATATCGTTTTGAGTGTTTTCAAGAGAGAGTGAGTGGCCCTACCCCTGAACCAGCGTGGTGGGTGAGCCGAAGGGTCCTTGTGTTGAAGCAGCTACAGTGACGAAAAACAAACACTAGGCCGTGCTACCATCTCCATATTCTCGCCCAGAGCGAAGTGAAGGAAGACGGGTGTCTATTGTGTGCACTGAGCGTGGTAGCGTAGAGTCTTTGGATGTAGAAAATTTCACTTGAAGTGGTGCTGTGTAATGCTGTGTATTGCAGTGAGATTGCTGTGTCTTGTCAGACGTAACCCCGCCTCCAGTCACTCGTCCCGGGACGACGAAGAGGAAAGCGGCCCTAGATAAAACCTGTATATGATTATGCTGTAGTGTGTTTCAGTCCTAAAAGTCACTGAGTGGCATCTCGAAGTACTTCTCGCAGCCAACGCTTGGCGGACTTGTGTGTTGGAGTGGCGGTGAAGAACTGTGCGATTGGCGGTGTGTGTATCACATATAATATTGTTACCTTACTTGTGTCTTTTCCATCATCACAGAGTTGGAGGCGAAAGAGATCCGCCGCCCCGAGGTCTCAACGAAAGGGCACCCCGGTCCAGTTTTCGATTTGACTAACGGGTCTCGAGGAAAGGGCAGCGCTCGACCCGGTGTGCCGGCGTGACGTTCTCGCCCCTCTGTAAACCAACGAGCTCGCCGAGAGGGTTTGGGTCCCCGGCGTCCCATTGAAACCACTGTCCAGTCGACGTGTTGTGCAGCCAGCCAGCGTAAGCCCGCCACCCTGTACAATACCATATAACCTGTTATGTCTGCTGATTAACAGGGAAGAGGAGTGTGTCGTGAGAGCTGTGCAGAGAGCCATACCTACCCAGAAGCTGTAACCAGCGCAGAGGTGAGAGAAACCCATGAAATCGATTCACTGTGTCCCTGTGTTCCAGCAGTCATCTGTGGAGAGAAAGAGAGCCAGCGTGAACGCTGAGATACTGAGCTGTGAAGAGAGCCATACCTACCCAGAAGCTGTAACCAGCGCAGAGGTGAGAGAAACCCTTGAAACCGATTCACTGTGTCCCTGTGTCCCAGCAGTCGTCTGTGGAGAGAAAGAGAGCCAGCGTGAACGCTGAGATACTGAGCTGTGAAGAGAGCCATACCTACCCAGAAGCTGTAACCAGCGCAGAGGTGAGAGAAAACCTTGAAAACGATTTACTGTGTCCCTGTGTCCCAGCAGTCGTCTGTGGAGAGAAAGAGAGCCAGCGTGAACGCTGAGATACTGAGCTGTGAAGAGAGCCATACCTACCCAGAAGCTGTAACCAGCGCAGAGGTGAGAGAAAACCTTGAAAACGATTTACTGTGTCCCTGTGTCCCAGCAGTCGTCTGTGGAGAGAAAGAGAGCTAGCGTGAACGCCGAGATACTGAGCTGTGAAGAGAGCCATACCTACCCAGAAGCTGTAACCAGCGCAGAGTCGTCTGTGGAGAGAAAGAGAGCTAGTGTGAACGCTAAGATAGCGAGCTGTGAAGAGAGTCATACCTATCCAGAGAAGCTGTAGTCAGCGACGAGGTGAGGGAACCATTGAAAGTCGATTCACTGTGCCTTTTGTGTCCCAGCTGTCACCTGCGAAGGAATAGAGAGAACAAGTGTGAGTGCTAAAAGAACGAGCTAGGAAGGAGAACCATACGTACCAAGAGGCTGCAGTCGGTGAAGAGGTGAGCGAGCCCGTTGAGACCGATCCACCGTGTCCTCGTGCCCCAGCTGTAGTCTGTGGAGAGAGAGAGAGAAAACAGGGAAGGAGAGTGAGTCAACGAGCAAGGAGCTGTGGGAGATAGGCGGCGAACCGCCGTGCGCTGTATACAGGTACACGGACAAGAAAAGTCCATACCAACACTGATTGTGATTTATTCTGCCTCCAGGAAGGAAGAGGAGCGCGCCACGGGCAGAGAGAACCAGAGGCGGGAGCCAGTTCCCCGACGCAACCCCCCCCTACCCTCTGTCATTCATTCGGCCGTGGCCCCCTGGAGGGCAGAGCCTGATTTTAGTTTTAATTCCCTATTCCCCAAGTCCCCGTACATTTTAACTATTTAAATAAATAAAGAATATTTTTTATACTTACCTGTCCTCGTTGTTGTCTGGTCATTGGGTTGGTTTTGGGGACCTCCTCAAGGTGGAAGTTGAGAAGGGGCGTGGCTTAACCACTAGCAGCCAGCCCCTGGCTTGTGACAGATTTTGGCGTAGTCGGCAGGGTTCCACCTCGAGTTGAGTAACCAGACTAGCCCAATGACCGACAACGCGGGGCCCGCAGCCCAACCCCGTGCGGTGCCTGTCTTTATGGGCAGCCCTTGGGTCCAAAAGTATGGAGGGACAGAGTCGGGAGTACGACTAACGGAATGGAAGGCCCAGTTGGAGTATCTAGCCGACCTGCAAGGCCTTAGTGTAGCCCAGCGGCTCCAGTTCGTGTTGAACTACCTAGAGGGAGAAGCGCGGCGAGAAGTACAGGCCGCCCCTGAAGCTGTCCGAACCAACGCCCAAACTATATTCCAGTTTCTCACCGAGCAATATGGTGATCACACCCCCGTAGCCATCCTCCGTTCCCAATTTTTTAATAGTAAACAAGGCCCCCGACAACCCATTAGAGCTTTTGCCCTGAGACTGCGAGAGCAGTTCACCCGGCTACAGACCCGCCGCGATCATGGGTTAGGAGATGGAGAGACTTTGCTGCGCGACCAATTCCTTCTGGGGATGAAAGAGGGCCCCGTGAGACAGAGTCTGAGGGTCCAGTTTCGGAGAGACCCCGACCTCACATTTGAAGATCTAAGGAAGGAGGCGCTAGCGTTGGAGGGCGATGAGGTTGAGGTGAGTGAGACCCCAGTATGTGCGGCTGTAAACGAAAGCGTGCCACCACAACCTGAGCGCACGGATTGGAAGCAGGCTCTGAAAGCAGAACTTTTGAAGGACGTCCGGGAGCAGATGTCAGAACTATCTAAGACTCTTCTGGGAGAGCTGCGCCAAGGTAGGGCGCGGGAGGAACCAAGGCCGGCACCCCGAGAGCGAGTATACTCGGAGAGGAGCCGAGAGCCACCTGGTCGTGTGGCCGGGACCCCTCGAGAAGACCCGGGAAGAAGGGACAGCTCAAGGCAACAGATGATCGGGCATAGCCCGGTGGCAGAAGTAAAAGTGTGTGGCAAGTGGATTCAGTGCCTGGTGGATACGGGCTCACAGGTAACGATGTTTGCAGAAAGCCTCTCCAAGGAGATATTCCGACAGGAAGGAACAAAGGAACGGAGGCCCCCTGGCTGACGTTGAAAGGCGCTAACGGCTTGGAAATCCCCTACATTGGCTATCGCCTGACGGATCTGGAAGTGCATGGGGTAGTTGTCCCCCAAAAAGGTGTGATCATTGTTGAAGATAGGTGTTTGGGCGCCCACCGAGCCCTATTGGGCATGAATGTCCTCTCTGAATGCTGGGAGGAGATATTCCAGGCTAGGCCTGGTCCGAGGATCTCACCTACTGAGAGGCCCAAGTGGGAGCGCGTAGTGGCCGACTGCCGCCGGGTCCAAATGAACCAGGTTCGTAGAGATCGGGAGGAAGTGGGAAGAGTAATGTGTCGTTTTGCTTTGTCTATTCCCCCTAGGAGTGAGGCTATCGTATGGGCAAGAGTGCCCCTTTGGGAAGCGAGCCCAGAGGAGTGGGTGTTGGTAGAGCCACACACAGATTGTCCACAAGTGGAGGTAGCACGGGGACTAGCGGCGGTCCACCGGGGGAGGATCCCTGTGAGGGTACGAAATGAGCACCCCTATGCAGTACAATTGTACCGACATCAACGACTGGCCCGGCTGACGATGGTCACGCCCCACCAGGTGAGAGAAGAGAGGGACGTCAGTTTCTGTCAGGTGTGCCCCACTGTGATCGAGGTGGCCCTGACTCAAATGGATGCCCCGACGAGTAACCAGGGGAGAGGTGTGCCAAAACACCTAGCGGGTGAGTCACTGCAAGGGGATGACCTGGGACAGGTACAGACACAGAAACTGCAGGCACTCCTTCGGAAGTGGCAACATGTGTTTGCGAGGCACGATGAGGACTATGGGTGCACCAGGGTGGTGGAACACCACATCCCCACTGGGGATGCAGGGCCAAGTAGGGAGAGGTACCGACCGATCCCACCTACCTTGTATGCGGAAGTACGTACACTTCTGCAGGGCATGTTGGGCCGGGGCATCGTCAGAGAGAGTAGTAGCCCCTGGGCGGCCCCCATCGTGCTCGTACAAAAGAAGACGGGAGCCTGGAGGTTCTGTGTGGACTATCGCAAGCTGAACCTGGTATCAAAGAAAGATGCTTTCCCTTTACCACGAATTGAAGACTCCCTCGCTAGCCTCACGCAGTCAGCCTGGTATTCCACCCTAGATCTGGCCAGTGGATATTGGCAGGTGCAAGTAGCCGAGGTAGACCGGGAGAAGACTGCCTTCACGACCCCGTTCGGACTATTTGAATGGGACCGGATGCCTTTCGGGCTCTGCAACGCTCTGGCCACCTTCCAGCGCTTGATGCAACGCTGCCTTGGAGGTCAGTTGATGGAGTCAGTTTTGGTATATTTGGATGATGTGATTGTGTATTCCCCAGATTTCGATTCCCACCTCCGGCACCTAGAGGAAGTCTTTCGAGCCATGGAGAGATACGGGCTGAAGCTGCAGCCGGACAAATGCCACCTGCTGCGGCGAGAAGTGAAGTTCCTGGGCCAT
The DNA here is from genome assembly GCF_027580225.2 of Misgurnus anguillicaudatus. Lineage (NCBI taxonomy): Eukaryota > Metazoa > Chordata > Actinopteri > Cypriniformes > Cobitidae > Misgurnus > Misgurnus anguillicaudatus. Next base: position 26,617,003 of record NC_073339.2, read on the forward strand.
GTGGTCAGCGCAGCGGGGGTGGCCGTGGACCCCGAGAAAGTCTCTGCAGTAAAGGATTGGAACGTGCCTAAGACTGTGAGGCAAGTACGATCCTTTCTGGGGTTCGTGGGATATTATAGGCGATTTATTAAGGATTTCTGAAAGATTGCCAAGCCCCTTAACCAGTTGCTGGTTGGCACGGGACGAAGCCGGGGCCGTGGATCGCCCTCTATTAACTGGGATGCTGATTGTGAGATGGCTTTTCAGAGGCTGAAGCAGGAATTGTTACAGGCCCCCATCTTGGCGTACGCTGACTTTTCCAAACCTTTTGTCTTATATACAGACGCGAGCAACCTGGGACTGGGGCCGGTATTGGCCCAACGGCAAGAAGGAACAGAGCGGGTGATCGCTTATGCGAGCCGAAGCCTCCATCCGGCAAAGAGGAACGACGCCAATTACAGCTCCTTTAAACTGGAACTGCTGGCCCTGAAGTGGGCCCTGAGCGAAAAGTTCAAGGACTACCTTTGGGGAGCTAAGGTAACAGTCATCACAGATAACAACCCTCTAGTGCATTTACAGACGGCGAAGCTGGGGGCCGTGGAACAGTGAAGGGTGGCTCAGCTGGCCAATTTCGATTACAAATTGCAGTATCGGCCCGGGCGAGAGCATACGAACGCGGACGTCCTCTCAAGACTGCCGCAGATGAAGAGCCCCAGACGCCAGGGGTATCGAAGGGAGGATAGCCACGAGGAGGGCTACATGATAGGGGCCGTGGAGGTGCCAGGAGGCCAGCAGGAGGCCGCACCAGGGAACTGGGGGTGGGACCCCCGCCGATGGATAGAGAGGCAGGCCCAGGACCGGGACGTGTGCCAGGTGAAGATGTGGGTGGAGCAGGGCCAACGGCCAACGCCGGCGGAAAGACTAGCCCAGACGGAGACTGGGAGAAGGTTACTGGGACAGTGGGAGAAGCTGGAGCTACAGGAAGGGGTGCTTTGCAGGAAAACCCGCAACCCGAAATTGGGTGAGGAAGTGTGCCAGATCGTGGTGCCCGCCGATCAGGTGAACGCATTGGTCTCAGCCTATCATGACCAGTTGGGACACCAGGGACAGGAGAAGACCGTATCCCTGCTACGTAGATTCTTCTACTGGCCGGGGCTGGAGGCGGCTGTGCACAACTTAATTCAAGCCTGCCCCCGGTGCATGTTGTTTAAATCTAGACGAGAGGCCCGAGCGCCGATGGTACCCATCCACGCGAAAGCCCCCCTCCACATTATGGCAATGGACTTCCTGACGCTGGGCCGCCCTCAGGACCGTTATCAGAAAATTCTGGTGATCACTGACCTGTTTACCAAGTACGCCTGGGCGGTCCCGACGCTTGATCAGACAGCAAACACCACCACCACAGCTCTATGGCGAAATGTCTTGCAGACATTTGGATGTCCCGAGTTTCTGCACTCCGACCAAGGGGCAAATTTTGAATCCAAGGTAATCTGTGAGTTATGCCAGTTGTATGGATGTACTAAAACCCACACGACGTCGTATTATCCCCAGGGGAACGGAAGCTGTGAGAGGTTTAATCAGACCCTATTGGGGCTACTGGGGACCTTAGCACAACGGGGTATGCCCCTACTTACCTGATGTTCGGCAGGCACGTACGGATGCCCACTGACCTGGTCTTGGGAGTAGCAGCAGACCGGGAAGAAGTGAGTGTGACGGAGTGGGTGGGGCGCCACCACCAGCGCTTACACTTTGCGTATGAACAGGTGTCAAGGAAAATACAGACGGCAGGAGAAAGGAACAAACGGTTGTATGATCGGACTGCCCGAGATGCCCCCCTGTTACCAGGTGAGAGGGTCCTGGCGAGGGATAACCGGCGGCAAGGAAAGGGAAAGCTAAGCGACCGCTGGGAGGCTATCCCGTATGTGGTCTGCAAGCAGCAGAGGCCGGGACAACCGGTGTACACCATCCGGCCCGAGGGAAAACCTGGCCCCGAACGTGTGGTACATCGTAACATGCTTCGCCCCTGTCCGAACTACCCTGAGGCCGTGATGGAGGGGCCCACAGAGCCGGTGCCGGAGGCCCCCTGGATGGAAGGATGGGCTGTGGTACCAGGTCGACCTGTGGTGGCGCTACCCCCGGCCGCCCAGAGGCAGCCAGAAATAGCACCCGAGCCAGCTGAACCCCCGGTGGCCCAGATACAGCCTGAGCTGGCACCTGAGCCGGCTGAACCCCCGGCCGCCCAGATGCAACCAGAGGTAGTACCCGAGCCAGCTGAACCCGATTCACCCGTGAGACGCTCCCAACGGGAGAACCGAGGACGCCCCCCTGCCCGGTACGGTGAGTGGACAACGCCGAGGCATTCCAGCCAAACTACGCACAGCTGGGAGTTATTAAGAGGAGCGCCGGGTGATTGGACGAGAGCAACACCCAGGAGGGTACTTAAGAACAGTTTAAACCACAGTCTTGGCTGATGTTATCCCTGTTGGTGGTGTGTATCGTAGCGCTGAGTTGGGCTCGCCGGATACGCTATTTGGATTGCTGTACTTGCTCTCTCTCTCGGTTGGATCGTAGATCTACATTGATGAAGATATCGAAGACCTTATAGGTTGAATATTAGACGGATACTGATGCTGGATGAGAGAAACGAAGGAAGAGGAAACTTACCATTGTGAGTATACACCTGTGGAAAAGTGGTGTTGGCGGCTGGAAAACGCCCTGTCTATGCATCTGGAGTTATTACAGTGTGAAGTCAACCTAGGACGAAGAAAGTACAGTAATTGTGAGTAACAAAATCCCTTGATGGAGGTGTTTTACATGTACTTGACCTGTATATCGTTTTGAGTGTTTTCAAGAGAGAGTGAGTGGCCCTACCCCTGAACCAGCGTGGTGGGTGAGCCGAAGGGTCCTTGTGTTGAAGCAGCTACAGTGACGAAAAACAAACACTAGGCCGTGCTACCATCTCCATATTCTCGCCCAGAGCGAAGTGAAGGAAGACGGGTGTCTATTGTGTGCACTGAGCGTGGTAGCGTAGAGTCTTTGGATGTAGAAAATTTCACTTGAAGTGGTGCTGTGTAATGCTGTGTATTGCAGTGAGATTGCTGTGTCTTGTCAGACGTAACCCCGCCTCCAGTCACTCGTCCCGGGACGACGAAGAGGAAAGCGGCCCTAGATAAAACCTGTATATGATTATGCTGTAGTGTGTTTCAGTCTTAAAAGTCACTGAGTGGCATCTCGAAGTACTTCTCGCAGCCAACGCTTGGCGGACTTGTGTGTTGGAGTGGCGGGGAAGAACTGTGCGATTGGCGGTGTGTGTGAGTATCACATATAATATTGTTACCTTACCTGTGTCTTTTCCTCATCAAGTCCTCAAGTCTTGGAAAATGAAATCTGCATCTCCATAAAGTTGGTCAGCAGCAGGAAGCATGAAGTGCTCTAAAACCTCCTGGTATACGGCTCTGTTGACCTTGGACCTCAGAAAACACAGTGGACCAACTCCAGCAGATGACATGGCACCCCAAACCATCACTGACTGTGGAAACTTTACACTGGACCTTAAGCACTGTGGATTGTGTGCTTCTCCTTTCTTCCTTCAGACTCTGGGACCCTGATTTCCAAAGGAAATGCAAAATTTACTTTCATCTGAGAACATAACTTTGGACCACTCAGCAGCAGTCCAGTCCTTTTTGTCTTAGCCCAAGCAAGATGCTTCCAACACTGTCTGTTGTTCAAGAGTGACTTTACACAAGGAATGAAACCCATGTCTTGCATACGTTTGTGTGTAGTGGTTCTTGAAGCACTGACTCCAGCTGCAGTACACTCTTTGCGAACCCCCCCCCCCACCATTTTTGAATGGGTTTTGTTTCACAATCCTCTCCAGGGTGCAATTATCCCTATTGCTCTTACACTTTTTTTCTACCACATCTTTTCCTTCCCTACGCCTCTCTATTAATGTGCTTGGACACAGAACTCTGTGAACAGCCAGGCTCTTTTGCAGTCCTTTTGGGTCTTGTGCAAGGTGTCAATGGTCGTCTTTTGGACATCTGTTAAGTCAGCTGTCTTCCCCATGATTGTGTAGCTTACAGAAGTAGACTGAGACACCGGCTGTGTGCAAAAACTTAGGCAGCTGACTTGATGTCTCGCTGCCTCATGAGGCAATGGCTTCAGAGGGATGAAGGCAGCTCAGATAAATGCTTTCGGACTTTTCAAATGCTTTTCGGACACTTCAAAGGCAGCGTGTTTGAAATATAAACAGAAAGCGCCTTTGTGATAACTAATCACATGTTTGAAAACTACAATACTAATTTCTTGCTAAAGTAAAAAGTGAAAATATACATTTATTTACACTAAATTTGTGCTCCAGTCGCTTTCTTGGCCACCATTTTATTTTTCGAACTTGACCAGGCTCGACTAATCACATTCCCCATGCACACACATACATGAGATTTTATCAAACATTATTGCTACTGATGGTGCCTTATCAGCTTCTGTGCTATGTCACAAATCTTGCTACAGCTACAGCTACAGCTCATATACTTCTCATTCTAGACATGTGAACAAATGCAAGTCAGACTCATTGCAGAGTCAGCCCGGAAAGCGAGTCATTCGTTCTCAACTCTCTGCCTTTGAGTATTCAAAACAGTATTTGTTCTGTGGTCTTATTTGTGAAGAAAAATACCCTAAAAATCCTAACAGGTGGAATCCAGTTAACAAATGTCAGACTTTAGATAGGTCAGGCCTTCCATCCTTCAAAGATGTGATTTTGTCTAAATGTGATGAACGGCAGGATGATTGGGCAGAAATTGTATAGCTACGGGTGAATGCCATCATGGACCTACCTGCAGCTGATGCTCAGTATCACTCCAAGTGTTACAATGCTTTTAGGAAGGTATCTATTTACTCAAGTGCAACTGCTAGTAAACCAACCGACAGCTGCCTAGCTTTAGTCATAGACCACATGAGTGCAAACAAGTTAGTGACTTGGACTGCCTCCGAATTACTTGATGTTTTTGTAGCTAATTCTGGGAATTTGTGCTGGAAGGCCAGAAGGCTGGTATCACAACTAACCTACAGATGGAAAAATGGAATGGCACAGTTCTCAGCATAAATGCAACAGCAGAGAATCTGGGTGACCAATGTGGTTCCATTCTGGCCATGCATGCTCTTTCCGGATGTGATACCACCTCATATCCTGTCGGGAAGTGAAAGGTGTCAGCACTTGAGAGTTGTACCTGGTAAGCTTCTCCACTGTATTGGAGAGGCAGAAGCCACAGATTTACAGATCACAAAAGCAACATGGGATTTCTTTCTGGCTCTTTACAATCAGAGGAACTCTGTAACCTTGGATGGAGCCCGGTATGAAATTTACAGAAAGCGCAAAAGGCCCCCAAAACTGAAAGCACTACATCATACAATTCAATTCAATTCAATTTTATTTATATAGCGCTTTTCACAATTTGGTAATTGTATCAAAGCAGCTTTACATTAATAGAAGCAGTGAAAAGCACAGAAAATCGACAGATAGCACAACATAGTACATGATAGCACAAGCAGCTAAATTTGCTGCGGCTATAAATCAACATTATAAGCGAACATATTCTGCCGGTGGTCATTAAGCCCAAGAAGGCTGCCTCCTCGAGTTGAAAAACCGCCTAGGAGAAAAAAAACCCAGACTTTTTAGCCGGGGAAGTAAAAAAAGTCCTAGGAGGGAAAAACCCTTGGGATATATATATATATATATATATATATATATATTAAAACGGATAAGGAGATTAAGCGGTGATTAAGCGGGTTCTGCCGGTGGTCATTGGTCAGGCATCAGCTGGGCATCACGTTGAAGAACAGCCAGAAGATCAGAGGTGTGCTTTCACATATACAGAGCGTAATATGCGCCTTCATGGAAGAAATGCCCACCTACAGGTGCTGCTATGGAAATCAGTTGACCAGCCTGATCTACCGGCTGTGGATATCACCTTGTCTGGATGGGACAAGAAGATGGGTCTAAAGGAAGGAGAGGAACTGATTATGCCCACCCAGGATTCAAGTCCAGTTCCTCTTCCTGCTTTGTTAGATATTGTCAGCTGTGGTTGCAAAGCCGGGTTGAAATCTTGTACATCAGCAAAGTGCAGCTGTGCAGCTGCAGGTCTGGCCTGTACTAGTTATTGTTCCTGCAATGGCAATGATGGTATATGCTGCAACATACTTACACAACACCAAGAACACAAAGAAAGGTATGAAGGGTCTGTAGAATATGATAATGACAGAACAGAAGAGGATAATGAAGATGATGAGGCTGCCTTTTAATTAAAGTGAGGCATAGCAGTTTGTCTGAAGGTGGTAGTCCGTGTGTGCTTTGTGTGGTGCGGGCTGACCCAGGTTGCCCAGACTCAGTTTTAACTCTTGCGTTGGGCAGAGTTTAACTGGGTTCTCGTTGGATCTTGCGACTTGGGGACAAACCTGGAAAGCCCTTCTGCCATTCTGGCATGGCCCTAGTTACTTGCAGGTCCTGTTTTGTATGGCATGTATATATTGTATATTTAAATGTTTGCCATGGTGCGGAGGTGAAGCCCTCTTGGTTAGCCTTGTGTCTAGCGGGCTGACCCGGGTTGCCCAGACTCAGTTTTAACTCTTGCATCTGGCGAAGTTTTAGTTTGGTCCCCGTTGGACCTTGCGACTTGCGCACCAACCTGGGCAACCGTTCTGCCATTCGGCTGTTGCCCTAGTGACTTGCGAGACCTGTCTGGTATGGCATGTATATAGTGTATATTTGTAAATAGTTTGTTGATCAGACATGGTGATGGGCTTAGGTGATGTCATCTCATTGGGTGTCTTAAAGAGCTACCCCATTAGTATCTATCATACGGTTTCAGGATCCGAGTTATGTCAAATACCTGCATTGTTTTTTTATCCAGAAATGCATAACATTCAGCCTAACGAAGATTCATTGTTTATCCAAAAAGCAATTTTGAATCTTCAAAAGTGTCAGGAGAGGATTCAGCCTCTCTACACCCTGTAAACAATGCATCAACATTTACAAGAGCACTCATGATTCTGAAATGTTACATTTATTTACTATAAAATAACCTAACATTATGACTGAAAGTAATCAAAATTTGACTAAATAAATCAAAATTTGTAATAAAATTAGCTTTTGAAATCTGAAAATGGCAGAAATGAAATCAGCATTCTCTAAAACCACTCACATATTGTAGAAATTGACGATTAAGCTAATATTGCAAATTATGCAAATTGCTCAACATATGCAAATTAGCATCCGGTAGTTTCTGTATGCTGGGGACCCATACTTCACATTTCTGCAATCAAACTTTGGTGTACTCAACATTTCCGGGTTCACCTTGTTGGCTACTAGTAGGTTTTGAGTTTAACAAAAAGTTGTGCTTTAAAAGTGCATATTTGTTATTTTTATTGTCAAAAATGACAATCGTTTTGCTAGAAAAGACCCTTATGTCTCGTTTGGGATTGTTTATAGTCCTTTGAAACTCCGTTGAAAAAAACTGTTAAGTGTTGAGTTAAGTATTAATTGTTGGTGTCTATTAAAGTTTTCCTCAAAAAACATAATTTCTTCTCGACTGAACAAAGAAAGACATCAACATTTTGGATGACATTGTGGTGAGTAAATTATCTGGATTTTTCTTTTAAGAAAATGGAATATTCCTTTAAGGTGAAGAAAATTTAGGGACATCCAAGCCTTTACAATGTAAAAACTAGACAAGCCAGCAGAGTATCTAAACCCATGTTATTTCCTCCCAAGGGCAAATAGACTTGGGTATCGTGGGCATAACTATGAAAGGAGATTCCATGTTTCCTAAAAATCTACCCCAGGGGAAGCATATACAAGGAGAATAAAATCGGAGCAAGGACTTGCTCCGACGTAAGACGTGCTCTCTCCATTGAGAAACGTTAACTTCCTTGTAGGCAGGTTCTCTGTTAAAGTTCAACACTATTGGATCTGCCAAGAGTCACTCAGGATCTGCCATAGCCAACCGCTAACGTAATTAATCTAACGTAACCTAATTGCTAACTTGGCAAACACTGTTCTTGCTCAGGCTTTAACTTCTGTATATTCGGCAGATTTGCAACAATGGACCGAATAGCTTTTCTCACGTCTTTCTTCGCTGCCATTACTGAACAACAACTCAAACTGACGCACAACATCAACATCATCGTTCTCAGCCACTCCCTCTGTTCGCTCATTGGTCCTACAAAAAATGTATTTCTCGAAAAGCTAGAAAAGACCAAAATCCCAGACGTAGTACTGAAGGTAAAATGTAATTGAGCTGAAGTGCGTAGGAGGGCGCAGACAGGCTAGGTTGAAACACCTCAAAAATCTTGTTTTCATTCAAAAAGCTTTGTAGTTGATGAAACACTATTTTCTCTAAAATCTTAGATATAAAAGGAAGATTTGAGACTGGTCTAACATTTCTCAGGACTGTCGGATCTAAATTTGGCTTTTTGAGAAGTGGATTTACTTCCATAATACCAAATAATGTTCGAGTGTCAGACACAGTCGATCAATTTAAAGCTAAACTTAAGACATTCTTCTTTAACAAAGCATTCACATAAAATGTCCAGTAAATGTACTTATCCCGCAAAAGTAAGTTTTACTAGAACAAAGCACTCACATACCTCATATTGGGTAATATACTTACAGTTGAAAGAAAAAGTATGTGAACCCTTTGGGCTAACTTGGTTTTCTTCATAAATTGTGTTCTGATCTTCATCTAAGTCACAACAATAGAGAAACACAGTCTGCTTAAACTAATACTGCACAAACATTATACGTTTTCATGTTTTTATTGAACACAACATGTAAACATTCATAGTGCAGGGTGGAAAAAGTATGTGAACCTTTGGGTTTAATAACTGGTTGACCCTCCTTTGGTAGCAATAACCTCAAACAAACGTTTCCTATAGTTGCAGATCAGGGGCCGATTGCACAAAACTAGGATAAGGGATTAAGCCGGGATATCTTGGTGATCCTGGCTCAATTGATCCGTGATCCGGTTGCACTAAAGCTGGATAGGGAGCAGGAGGATATGTTATGGTATAAATTACCATGGAGATCTATTCTGTGGAGCTAGCCTGCTCCAGACCAGGCTAAATTCCAGGATCTATTTAATCTCATCCCTTATGTCAGTCAGCAGTCACCACAAACGGAAAGAAATAGTTCTTTCACTGCCCAATATACATTGTTATCACATATAACTAGACCCACTGTCATTTTTTTAATGTTTGTAATCATTATAATAAATGATGATTTTAAGATGATGTTGCTATCATTAGATAATTTACAGTTCCCCAAAGACTATAAGGCTATATATAAAATTATAGAATATTAGGGCCACAGAGGAAAAAACAGACAGAGAATGAAGTTGTAATATTGTAACTTGTTGTTTTAGAGGAGGACAGTTGTTACAATAACAGTTGTGGGCCATTTCGTGGAATTGTACTTCAATATGGTTTCAGAAACAAGGACATACTTAATCTTTTGGCACATCAGCATCAACTTGTTATAAGTATCAGGACTGTAAAAACAATATGCATCTTTCCAAAGAAAGAACCAGCCTCAAATGTATGACTTGCTCCTTTCCTCTGTGTGGCCCTTATACTCTGTCGTATAAAATACACATTCCATATAAATATAAACGCACAAAGTGTAACATTATGTTTCTTTATTGAGTAAGGACAAAGTAAAGCAGGTAAACCATCAGCTCCTTTTGAAACTGAAGTCACACAGTGACTCTACAAGATGGAAAGCACAGAATCAAAGCATATTATACAACCAAAGGATAAATACACATTCAAAGGTCTGTATATAACACACCCTGCATGTCTGCACATTGAAATAAATGCAGGACAAATCCATACACATTAACTGAACAGACAACTGAAAACAAGACGATTAATGGATGCAGTAGCCTCCTTGCAAACTTGTATTACAAACAGTATACACACAGTATACAGCACAAACATCAAAAGAGGCCAAATCAATAAAAAAAACTAAATTAAAGGCACACATACTAACTAAAATAATTCAACACATATTGGTCCCTCAGCAGCCGACCACTGTTGTCATCAAGGAAGATTTCCGGATTGTCCCAGTCCATGGCTGGCGGCACTCTGGGGGCCCTCTCCTTTAGAGTTCTCAACGTGTCGGGCCGGCCCGACAAACCCGACGGGACCCGCGAATTCGGGCCGGGTTCGGGTCAAAAATATAAGCAACTGAGTCGGGTCGGGTCGGACCTCGGGCTTAATCTTTTACGCTCCGTGAAAAAAAATATTAATCATCACTGCTGTTCACCGTAAAGAAAGTCTGGTCTGGCTGCTGCAACATGCATCACAGAGAGGGGCGGGGGATAGCAATAAGCTCCGGGGTGGATCAGCAACGGATCCAGACCGGAGCTGCCGGCTTCGGAGCGGATCCGTTGCGGATCCGCTTCAGAGCGGATCCGTTGGGGATCCGCCCCAGAGCTTATTGCTATCACTGCGTGCACGCCTGTTGCCTGGAGAAGAAGAGATGGAGAAAAGTAAACTTGCCGCAGGTGAATTCACCGTTGCTTGCTACTACAGGAGGAGAAGCCGCTGGCTGGGTACATGTTTGAGTTCTTTTTATTTATTATTGTGTGATTTTTAGGCATAATTATAAAGCCTATATTTAAAGTTTATTGTTTCAGTTGTTTGTATTGTTAAAAGGCGTGAACATTAAAGCTTGGTTTGAATTTCCGTCTGCTGGTCATGATAATAGCCTACGTGTATGAGAAAAAACTGGCAGGGGGGGGGTCGGCGGCGTCGGCCCGCGGGTCGGGTTCGGACAGATAATTCACGTTGATGTGTCGGGTTACATCGGGTCCGGGCTTTAAAAGCCACGGGCCGGGTCGGGTCGGGTTGTAATTTTCAGGCCCGTTGAGAACTCTACTCTCCTTCCTCAGGCAGGCCACATTGTGGAGGACAACACAAGCCACAGTAATGTCACATGCCCTCACAGGGCTGACTCTTAATTTGTGAAGGCAGTGAGACAGTGCCTTCAGGAGGCCAAAGGTCATTTCAACTTTGGCCCTGGTCCTGGCATGGGCATAGTTGTAGGCCTGCAAGAAAAAAAATCATAATGTAGTGCGAGTACATAATGAGCGTAGTAATAATGTAAGGCTTTTATAATAATTTATTGAAGCCTTATCCAGTGTGATGGAGTTACACAATTTCACTCATATTTGCAGTCCATTTCAATAAAAAAATTAACTGTTTCATAATCACAGCACAATTGCGTTTTTGGAGATGTGAATTAAATATTTTAATTGTAATTGTGATGTTTCAGCGGAGCGGTGAGTGTGTAATTGTGCACTACTTACGCATTCAGGCGGTCTGCAATACCTTGCCACGCTTTTTCTCTTTGCTTTATTACTGTGGCGGTGTTTCCTTTCTTCTTAATTATGTCTTTTACCTCCTCGTATGGATTTGTGCCTCTGACAGGGAAAAGAACGCCGCTAGTTGCCATGATGAATCGGTGAATCTGTGATCGGTGGCGGGGTCTATTTAAGTGAGCCGTAAGCGCGCACCTATCCAGGATTGGTTTCACCTGGCTTAATGAATCCATGTCTGCTCATCCTGGCTTGGTCTTTGTGCAACCAATTAAGCCTGGATGCACTTGTTTTGGCTTCATTGAGCTCAGCTCAGTCATTTATCCTGAATGTCTTAATTCTACTTTTGTGCAACAGGCCCCAGACCTGCACAATGGTCAGGAGAAATTTTGGACCATTCCTCTTTACAAAAGTGTTTTTAAGTTTAGCAATATTCTTGGGATGTCTGGTGTGAATCGCAGCATCTCAATTCGGTTGAGGTCAGGACTCTGACTTGGCCACTCCAGAAGACGTATTTTCTTCTGTTGAAGCCATTCTGTTGTTGATTTACTGCTATGCTTTGGGTTGTTGTCCTGTTGCATCGTCCATCCTCTGTTAAGATTCAGTTGGCGGACAGATGGTCTTAAGTTTTCCTGCAAAATGTCTTGATAAACTTTGGAATTCATTTTTTCATCGATGACAGTATCCGTCCAGGGCCTGAGGCAGCAAAGCAGCCCCAAACCATGATGGCAACCCCAAACCATGATGGCAGCCCCAAACCATGATGGCCCCCCACCATATTTCACAGTTGGGATGAGGTTTTGATGTTGGTGTGCTGTGCCTTTTGTTCTCCACACATTGCGTTGTGTGTTCTTTCCAAACAACTCAATTTTGGTTTCATCTGTCCACAGAATGTTTTGCCAGTAGTGCTGCGGAACATCCAGGTGCTCTTTTGCCAACTTCAAACGTCCTGCAATGTTTTTTTTTGGACAGCAGTGGCTTCCTCCGTGGTGTCCTCCCATGAAGTCCATTCTTGTTTAATGTTTTCCTTATTGTAGATTTGTCAACAAAAATGTTAGAATGTGCCAGAGATTTCTGTAAGTCTTTAGCTGACACTCTAGGATTGTTCTTCACCTCATTGAGCATTCTGCACTGTGCTCTTGCAGTCATCTTTACTGGACGATCACGCCTAGGGAGTGTAGCGACAGTGCTGAACTTTCTCCATTTGTAGACAATCTGTCTTTCCGTGGACACATGGACATCAAGGCTTTTAGAGATACTTTTGTAGCCCTTTCCAGCTTTATGTAAGTCAACAATTCTTGATCGTAGGTCTTCTGAGAGCTCTTTTGTGTGAGGCATGGTTCACATCAGACAATGCTTCTTCAGAAAAGCAAACTCAAAACTGGTGTGTGTTTTTTTTATTGGACAGGGCAGCTTTAATCAACACATCCAATCTCATCACATTTATTGGACCCTAGGTTGGCTGACTCCTGGCTCTAATTAGCTTTTGGAGAAGTCATTAGCCTAGGGTTTCACATACTTAATCCACCCTGCACTATGAATGTTTACATGTTGTGAATTAAAACATGAAAACGTATAATGTTTGTGCGGTATTAGTTTAAGCAGACTGTGTTTCTCTATTGTTGTGACTTAGATGTAGATCAGAAGACATTTTATGACCAATTTATGAAGAAATCAAAGTAATCCCAAAGGGTTCACATACTTTTTCTTTCAACTGTATGCCGCAATAATTAGCCTGTCTGGAACCGAGCTGACCTAAACTACTATACTGTATGACACTTGCATTACATGTGAACAGCCCCTACGCTAATAGGATTCTGTTTCTCTCTCCCTGTCTCGTCCTCGACCCTGAGGACAATAAGACAAACAGACCCAGTTCCTGCAACCGTGAAGGTCATCACATCCTTCTACGAGATGCCCAGCCGATGCCTGACCAGCAACCACCGGCAGAACCAGTTTAATTTGCTTACCTGTTCACATACCCCGATAGTATATATATATATATATATGTATCTCTCTCAAGGGTTTTTTCCCTCCTAGGAGTTTTCCCCCTGGACTAGCCAGGAGGGTTTTTCTACTAGGGGAGTAGTTATAGAGGGCGGCTATTGTCAAAATTTGATTGATTTATGACCCTCTTTGACAGGGGGCGGGACTATCAATCAAAAGCTGCACAAGCTGTCCAGTTTCTGGACTGTCGTATTTTATGCCTTAGACAGCGGCTGTCCGGACCGTTCGTGTTTTATGACGTGTCAAACAACTTGTTTTTTCTCTGTGCGTGTGTGTTTTTTGTCACACGAATGTTGTCATGTTTATTGCTGTCAAAAAAAGTTTATAGTTTTAGATTGACTGTCGTATTTTATGCCTTAGACAGCGGCTGTTCAGACTGTGCGTGTTTTATGACGTGTCAATCAACTTGTTGTTTTTCCTCTGTGCGTGTGTGTTTTTAGTCACGCGAATGTTGTCATGTTTATTGCTGTCAAAAAAAGTTTATAGTTTTAGACTGTCCATTTTCTGCCAGGTTTTATGACCGGGGTCTCTCTCTCCTCTCCCGGCCGCGCTTCTCGCCCCCCACTGCGTGTCTCACAGAGGGGTCCGGTGTTCAACGGTCCTGTCTGTTTCTTTAGACGAAAGTCTGTATATTTTAAACTACATAAAATTTTATCCGTTTCATGAGATCCGTGAGTCTTTTCACGACCCCCGCTCACTATGTTCAGGCGTATTAAAGCTTGATCACCGGCGGTGACAGAGAACGAGCCGAGTGCGCGTTCATATCTGTCGTTTTAAAATAAATGTAATTCTGTCCGCTGTTGCAAAATAAAGCGTTGTTTTGGATTTGGGGGTTTCTTGAGCCAAGTCTCTGATTGAAACATGCGAATGCGCGCACCGACGGTGACAGAGAACTTACGCTGACGCGCACTTGTATCTGACCTTAATAAACTTTTAAATGTTTTCGTCCCATCTTCGGGGTTTTTGATTGTTGGCTTCTTGGAGCCATGTGTGAGTGTGTGTGTATTGTACACCGAGTCTTGTGTTGTCTGCTCTGACAAAAATAAAGTATAATTTTAGATTTTAGGTTAAGTGGCAGCGTGTATTTTATGACAAATACAGCTTGATATAAACGTTTGTTTTGTCAAGAGCTTCTTTAAAGTCACGCAAGAATCAAATATTTTATGTATCTGGTTAAACCTAAATCTGCTTTTATCTTTTCAACTATACGCTATTTTTCTGATCAGTCAACTTTCAGAAGCTGATCTGTGAGGGTCTGTGTGCGTGTGAGATAATTCACAGCAGGGGCGGATTGTAAACTAATGAGTTAGAGACTTTTAAAACCGTATTGGTAAAATGTAATACGGTCCACTCTGCCGAAAAGTAAAGGTTTATTTTAGATTTAGGGAATTCTTGAACCAAGTCTCTGATTAAAACTTTTGAGTGTAACATCACAAATATTTAATATATTCCGTATACGTGTATAGTTTAAGCAATCCCCTATGCCATAACCTTCGGTACCGTCAATACTACTTTCTTTAGACTAAAGGGGTATTTATTTTAACCTAAATAAAAGTTTATACGCATCACGAAGTCCGTGAAACTGTTCATGCACCGCAATCTATTGTTCACGCGGATTAAAGATCGATCACCGGCGGTGACAGGGAACGCGTCGGGTGCACGTTCATATATTTTCCGTTAAGGAACTTTTAAACGATTAAAGACATTTTCATCTCATCTTCAGGGTTTGTTTTTAGGGGTCAAGCCCAGAATGGGCGAAGACCCCTATTGTATCCGTTAGTTTTCTTTTTCTTAGGGGTCAAGCCCAGAATGGGCGAAGACCCCTATTGTATCTGTTAGTTTTCTTTTTAGGGGTCAAGCCCCAAAGGGGCGAAGACCCCTATTGTATTTGTTAGTTTTTTTATTATTATTATTATTATAATAATTATTCTGCTGCTTCTTCTTCTTCTTCTTCTTCCGCCATTGCGGTCTATGGCAGCCCATAGAACCGTACGTAGGAAAGTTATGAAATTTGGCACACTGATAAAGGACAGTCCAAATATTATCCACAGCAAATTTGGAGTCTCTATCTCTACCCCGCGAAACTGAAGTGTTTGGCATAAAATAGGCTCTGGTGGTCCACATAAAATCTAAATTGTATTTTACCAACACAGAGTTTTACGAACAATACGGTCCGCTGAACACCCCGCTGTTCAGACACACTGGGGGCTGCTGGGTGGGTGATGACGAAGGGGAGAGAGAGAGGTTCAGAGACCGCTGGTAAAAACTGTCCGTCCAGAAACTGAACGTCCAAGACATCAAACTTTTTTCACACCAATAAATATGACGAGCACTCGCAAGACAAAAAACACGCACTGGAATATCATGTAACACGGTAGGTACGCATTGTCGAAATAAACGGTTTCTTGAACATTTATCGTAAATACACATGTACACACTTGGATGTTAGGTGACGTTAATGAATTCAAACCATAAGAGGGGCTTAAATGTCTTAAAAGGTTTAAAAGGTTGTTAACGACAGATATAAGAGCACATCAGGGTAAGTTCTCTGTCACTGTCGGTGCGCGCATATGTTTTAATCAGAGACTTGGTTTAAGAAATCCCTAAATCTATAATAAACCTTTACTTTTTGTCAGAGTGGTCCGTATTACATTTTACCAACACGTTTTAAAAGTCTCTAACTCACTAGTTTACAACCCACCTCTGC
Organism: Misgurnus anguillicaudatus; assembly: GCF_027580225.2. NCBI lineage: Eukaryota > Metazoa > Chordata > Actinopteri > Cypriniformes > Cobitidae > Misgurnus > Misgurnus anguillicaudatus. The sequence goes on from NC_073339.2 coordinate 26,633,068, forward strand.
TGTGAATTGCCTCGCAGACATTCAGACACACACACGGTCAGAGCAGCTTCTGTGAGCTGACTGATCAGAAAAATAGTTAAATAGATAATAGCAGATTTAAGTTTAACCAGATACATGTAAAATATTTGATTTTTGCATGACTTTAAAGAAACTTTTGACAAAACAAACGTTTATATTAAACAGTAGGCTATAAAATACGCGCTGCCACTTCACCTAAAGTCTAAAATAATACTTTATTTTTTTCAGAGCAGACAATATAAGATTCGTTGTATAATATACACATATTCACACATGGTTTGAAGAAGCCAATAATTAAAAACCCTGAAGATGGGATGAAAACATTTAAGTCTGCTAAATGCTCTTATGATCGTAAGCTAGCTAGACCCATGTTGAAGTTATTTTACTGGTCTAATTATCAACACTGGATGAATGAACAGTGTAAAAAAATATAAAAAAATAGTAAAAAAATACACACTACAAGCAAGCGCAACCACATACAACATAGACCGCAAACAAATTTACAAATAAGAGATTTACTTACTTGTCCATCAACAAGATCGCCAGATCAGCATCCCTTTTACATCCAGTGCTGTCTATAAGCTCACGCCAACGAGTAAAAACCTGACCGAGTGGGACTCTTGTCCGGTTCCTAACTCGGTCAGATTCTCTTTTTCGTTTCTACTCTCTTCCGAACGGGTTTTCTTAGCTGTTTCCCTCATCGAGCATTACGTCTCAAATGCGCGCGTGCAGTTGTTGTTATAGGCTTGTTTGACTTCATGCAGCGCTGCAGGAACCGACAGCCGGATGACGTCAAAGTGCCGTCTCGGATCATTCTCGCGGTACTTTTACGTCATCCGACTGCCGGTTCTTGCAGCGCTGCACGAAGTCGAACAAGCCTAACGTGTGTGACGTCGTTGCCGTAAAGCAGGTCGTGATTCTCGCGAGATTTGTCAGGGGCGGTTCTCTCAAGCTTGCATTGGTGGTTTTGCTAGCGGCGTCCTCCCCGAGCTTCAACAGGCGGATGATTCGCCATACTATGACTTCGTTTACCATCGAAATGACTTTGAAGCTGTTATATTAGGGTAAAATAACTGCATAGTGTGTCTTTAAATATTTGCGATGTTACACTCAAAAGTTTTAATCAGAGACTTGGCTCAAGAATTCCCTAAATCTAAAATAAACCTTTACTTTTCGGCAGAGTGGACCGTATTACATTTTACCAATATGGTTTTAAAAGTCTCTAACTCATTAGTTTACAATCTGCCCTTGCTGTGAATTATCTCACACGCACACAGACCCTCACAGATCAGCTTCTGAAAGTTGACTGATCAGAAAAATAGCGTATAGTTGAAAAGATAATAGCAGATTTAGGTTTAACCAGATACATAAAATATTTGATTCTTGCGTGACTTTAAAGAAGCTCTAGACAAAAAAACATTTATATCAAGCTGTATTTGTCATAAAATACATGCTGCCACTTAACCTAAAATCTAAAATAATACTTTATTTTTGTCAGAGCAGACAATATAAGATTCGTTGTATAATATACACATATTCATACATGGTTTTAAGAAGCCAATAATTAAAAACCCTGAAGATGGGATGAAAACATTTAAAAGTTTATTAAGGTCAGTTATAAGTGCGCGTCAGCGTAAGTTCTCTGTCACCATCGGTGCGTGCATTCACGTTTTAATCAGAGACTTGGTTCAAGAAACCCCTAAATCTAAAACAACGCTTTATTTTGCAGCGGCGGACAGAATTACATTTATTACGTTTATTTTAAAACGACAGATATGAACGCGCACTCGGCTCGTTCTTTATCACCACCGGTGATCGAGCTTTAATACGCCTGAACATAGTCAGCGGGGGTCGTGAAAAGACTCACGGATCTCATGAAACGGATAAAATTTTATTTATTTTAAAATATACTGCAGATTTTCGTCTAAAGCAGCACACAGGTCCACTGAACACCGGACCCCGCTGTGAGACATGCAGTGGGGGGCGAGAAGCGCGGCCGGGAGAGGAGAGAGAGACCCCGGTCATAAAACCTGGCAGAACCTGGAAAGTCTAAAACTATAAACTTTTTTTGACAGCAATAAACATGACAACATTCGCGTGACAAAAAACACACACTCAGAGGAAAAACAACGCATTGATTGACACGTCATAAAACACGCACAGTCCGGACACTCGCTGTCTAAGGCATATAATACGACAGTCCAGAAACTGGACAGCTTTTGATTGATAGTCCCGCCCCCTGTCAAAGAGGGTCATAAATCAATCAAATTGATAGCCGCCCTCTATAACTACTTAGGGGTTTTTTATCCCCTGGAGAGTCCGCCACCTTTGGTTTAACTTACTACCTTACTGTATACGTTACATTCTTACTATGCTCGTTTTTCTATGCTTTTCATACATCTTTTAACGTAAAGCTGCTTTAAAACAATTAACTATTGTGAAAAGCGCTATATAAATAAAATTGAATTGAATTGAAATGTTCAATTGCATGCTTCCTGTCATCTGGTACCGTTGCTGTTACAAGGCAGCTATTCATGATCGTTTGGACAGTAGGCCCAATCAACTCAAAAATTTGTTAAAAAAAACCATGGGGGAAGAACGTTGTAGGGGGATCCTAAAGGTTTGACCTTGCCTACAATATCTTGTAAAGCAGTCAAAGTTGTAGGCTCAAACTGACTCAGGAAACCAGTGCAAACTGGCTGGACAGTAGACTCACAAGATACAGGGGAGATATTTTGCCCAAATGTTACTAACTTATCCACAAACATTTTTTTAAATGTGTCACACATAGCCAGAGACTCTGTGGGGAAAAGACCAACAGAAGGGTTAACAGCAGCATTTATGAGAGATAAAAGAGCTATTGGATTGTGATTGTTTTTTTCGATCAGATCTGAAAAATACGTTGATTGTCCCTTAGTATTTCATATGAGACTCTTGCAACTTGTCTTTTTCCACCTTCTTTCGGCCCTTCTGCAGACCTGACAAAGAGCACGGGTATCATCATTGAGCCAAGGCTCAGACTTTGGTTTGTGTTGTTTGGCTTTAATGGGAGCCAAAGAATTTAAAATATTATTGGAGATGGTTTGAAATGATTATGAAAATCTGCACCACTCCAATTATCACAAAATAAGTCAGATGATTGAGACAACTCCTTATACACAGTTGTGAATTCAGTACAAGTAGTCATTGTGATTTTACGAAACACACGAACAGCCTTAGTGGGTCTTGTGATATTAAAACAGGTGGGCAATCAGAAATAGCATGGTCTTCTGTTAAAAAGTCTCACACTGTCAGGCCATGTGAAAGCACCAGATCAAGTGTGACCCTGACTATGAGTAGGAACATTCACAAGCTGTACTTGCGGGTATCAACCCCACTTCTTCATTCCTTGCACTGGTTGCCTGTATACCACGTAATTTATTTTTAAGTGTCTTTACTGTTTTTTTGATCTTTACATATGTTAGCACCTAAATACCTCTCCGACATGTTGATTGAACATCATCCAGGGAAAGCCCTTAGGCATGCCAATCAGAGGCTCTCATTGGTCCCTAAAACTAAAGTCTAGAGGTCATCGGGCATTCTCCGTAGCGGCTCCGAGACTTTGAACTTACCTTATCCAAATGAGAACTGCTATTACATTACCCAATTTTAAACCAAAGCTAAAATCATTTTTATTTGATAGGGTGTTATAACCCATGAGTTATGTCTGTCTTGCATGATTTGTTGATGTACTCATTGCTTGTGTCTGAATTTTATTCTATGGTTATTTAATTTTGTACAGCACATTTGTCACAACCTCTGTCTGGTCGATAGCTATGTATTGTTTTGTGTTGTGTATGCAGTCACCCCTCGTGTGTTCACTTTGTTCCCTCCCCCTTGTTATTCTCATTACTCTGTACTACATGCTAATGTCTCTCTCGCGTTATTTAAACCCCTTCCTTTGTTCTTCTCGTCACATGCGCGTTTTGTTTGTTCTTCCGGGTGACCCGAGTCACGCTGTTGCTCAGCGCTTGTTTGTTGGATTACTCACCTCTGTCGTCTTCTTACTCCAGGATTAGCAATCGTGCTGTGTAGTGATGGCGAAGTGAAGCTTTCTTGAAGCAGTGAAGCTTTCAACCCAATTGTATCGGAAAAAGGTTCATTACTCGAAGCATTTCAAATCAGAGCTCGATGAGGACCTCTGCTGGTGAAAGTGCTGTATCACTGAATGTTTCACAACTGAACGTATTAATTATAGAAGCAAGAATTAATGGTTTGACAAATTAAGGATAGAATAATAAATAAATGTAACAATATATAAAATACATGACCAAAGCATGTTCCATTTCATACGAATGGTAACTCCAAACAAAAATAACAAATTAAGGATAAAGCTTGGTCTTAAAAGTATAAAGTGTGAACCATTAAAAAAAAATCATGGTATTAAGTGGTGCAGAAAATACTTTTTACTACTATCCAATATATATATATATATTTTATATTATAAACTCACTATACAGTAATCGATTTCGTGTAACGCAATACTTCAATAAAACCCATGAGGGCGCGCCACGTATCGCACAATTTAAAACCTTTGAATCAGATAACGAAGCAGTCACGTGGGTGTGAGTGAAACAAAAGGTGTGTTTGACTTCATGCGACGCTGCGCAGACCGATCGGCGGCTGACTTGAAGCAGTGCATTCCGGTTAGTAACTTTGTCCGACTTAAGCTGGCGCTGCAGGCACGTGACTGTGTCATATGGTTTTTAAGTACCGCAAGAGCGATTCGAGATCAGCCGCTGAGTTAGCCAGCGCAGTTCGCGAAGAGGAGCTACACGGGCTGTAATGACGACACAGCTGTTGCACGATGGGTCGGATTCACCACATGACAACAATCACGTGTATTTCGGGTTTATTTTCACGCCCTCAGTTCCACAAATGCTCACAAATCGGTATTTTTATAACAGTTAAAGCTATTTTCATGTAGTCGCGATGTTATATTGTGTCATCTTCATCAAAATAAAATGGATAAAAAACGTAGACCCCACTACATTGGTATTTAAATAATATATGCTTATGTTGAACTTTATTCTTGTAAAAACAGATGCTGTAAGCCTCTTCAGTTCCACTCATGCTCATACACGGACATTCAAAACAGAATAATTCACTTTTTAAGTAGTTTACATCTTACAAATTATATTTAATGCGATTAAGCAAGCAAACGCCACGTGATCAGCCATGCCTGACGTAAATGCAGAAAACTACGGGAACCACAGGGCGTCCGACTTCACGTCTCCGTTTTCAGCTCCTCCCCGCCTGCACGCGGCTAATCTCGCCGATCGGTTACATCCAGCCACAGCCGATGTCGAACACACCTAAAGCTTCGGACGTCATTGGTCACGTGATTTTGCTAGAACGAATCAAGCTCCGATACAAAGCTTAAATGAAAATCGTTTAATTTTTTTGACACACGCCTCGGAGCTTCGGTGTCACTGGTAACATCACTAGTGCGGTGTGGTTTCTGGATTCGGTTGCTGCTCTGGATTTACTGTTGTTTCTTCTGGTGCCTGATTACCCTCGTCTTTAGGGCGTATTCCTGTGAGGGGCTGCCGCGGTGTTCCTCGATTTCAGGACGTATACCGTCAAGCATCTGATTATTCTACTGCCTGCTGTGATTGCATTGTGTTCATCTGCTCATCTCTATTTTGTCTTCAATAAATCACTTGCATTAGATTTCGCCGCCTTGTATTTTCTGACACACATTGGTCAATGACTGTGGTTTTTAAATTGTGCTATATAAATAAATTGATTGATGTGTTTTTCGTGTGGATCACGAATCAACTATGATTTTGTTCCAGAACAAACACAGAGGAAATAGAACACAAAAGGAATATGTGGTCAACATTTTTCTATTTCATTTGGTGGCACAAAAATTGCTTATAGCAGCTTAACTCTTTCCCCACCATTGACAAGTTAACTTGTCTATTTAGAGAAAATGCTTCCCTGCCAATGACAAGTTTCTCCGGCAATCCGCAATACTGCTATTATCCACCAGTTCCATACCAAACTTATGAAACCCTGATGTAACGCCATGTATGTGTCCAGTAAGAACTGTGTATAGTTTGAGGATCACTCTGAATCTGATCTCAAAAGTGCATCACAAAAATGGATTTATCTCAGATTTTTGCTCAAAATTTGGTATTTTGTCAGAAACCTACCCGTGTTTAAGAAGTAATAAAAAAAGAACAAATGAAGGTAGGATGAAACTTTATTTTTTTTAAAGCAGAGGGTCTGTTCTTTCATTTGATATATTGTTTGTTTATATATTTAAAGAAGAACATTTTCAAACTTTTCTGAAAATCATAAAAAATGCTGGCGCTGGCTGGCAACTTTAACTTTTCAAATAATTGTTTTTTATTGGAAAAATAGAAGCCAACCTTTTCCATTCCTTAAAGAAAAACACATGTCAGGTTTAAAATACTTATGAACCTTAACAAAAACAAGACGCACTCAGACCACGAATGAGGTTATAATATTCTGCAGGGAGAACCCAGATTGAGTTGTCTTATCAAGAAACATTCAACTGTCTCTCGAATTGAGCCTCTCTGCGGACTGTTTTTATTTAGGTTTTAATCATTGGTTCACTCGGTTCATTCCGAAGGTCGAACCTCACAGACTTTCATAATTGCAACAACATCATACATTTTACTATGTCTAGAGAAATAGTATTGACTACATTTTCCCAAAAACAAGATAGTAACTTGATGATGCAGTTTGATGATCCAGTTGCCAAAGGTCATATGATAATAAAAGAACATTGTACGCACTATTTTACATTGGCAGTTTTTCTAAGTAGCTAGTCAGACTTAATATGATTCTAAGCAAGTGATTGTACATTCATAAATGGTAACATAAAACATTCAAAAATGCAATACGAAATACATTTTCTCCAACACACATTTATTTTAGATTTCTTTACTGACAATAAACTGCTGATCCTGGACTTTATCATGCAGAGATGACAAAACCAGAACATACTTGAATTCTATAGTGCACTGCAGGGAATGGCTTCATTAGCATGTAGTACAAGTACATTACAAAAAGTTAAGTCATGTTTAACTATAAGGGTTCCTCTGAAAATACTATGAACAGAAACAGCTTTTCTGGTTATGTATAGCCAATTAAGATTTTTCTTTGAGTAGCAAGATGAGGTGTTAGCAGTTCAGCTTGAGTTTTTTGGCCTCTGGTTCGGTCTCGGGCAAAGATACACTAATCCCAGGGATCTGAAAGTGACAAAACACATAAAACAGAACTTTACATCCATATGAAATCTTGAAAAAAAAAGGTAAATGGACTGCATTTATATAGCGTTTTTAACAGACCTATGGCCATCTAAAGCGCTTTACAATTAGCCTCACATTCACCCATTCACTCACACATTCATACACCGAAGGTGGTGTCAGCCATGCAAGGCGCCAGCCAGCTCGTCGGGAGCAGCTGGGGTTAGGTGTCTTGCTCAAGGACACCTCGACACTTGGTCCAGTGGAGCCGGGGATTGAACCACCAACCTTCCGGTTTGTTGATAACCTACATGAACCACTAGGCCACTGCCGCCCCATAAAAAATCTTGTCAAAAATCTTGCCAGAGGTTAAAGCATGTCCTCTACCAATAAAAGCTATAGAGATTTAACTCTGTATGATGTGACTCTGTACACTAAGAACTTCAAATATTTTAAAACCCTGGGGGTTCAAAAACGCGGCGCCGCGTTTTCTCCTCATTGAAGCAGAATCAACTTAAAATACTCCATTAATAACCATACACTCATGTGTTATACATCATTTGAAACTGTAAAGGGTAAAAGAGACAAAAATCAACTGAAACTCTGTGAATACTCATCACACAAACATGACACATATAGGTGTACTTTTAAAGGTCACGTTCTTTCTGATTCCATTTTATAAACCCTAGTTAGTGTGTAATGTTGCTATAATAGCATAAATAATACCTGTAAATGATAAAGCTCAAAGTTCACTGCCAGAAGATTTATTTTCTTTAACAGAATCGCCTTTCAAAGACTTAAAGACTTGACTTGGTGTTTGGATGATAAACATTATACACACACGTGAGGAAGATCTTCAGTTATGTCTGGACAATGAGGAAGAATAAAGCAGCGTTCATCTTTAACGTTACCTCTAAAGTACAATGAAAGACCGACTGGAGGATAATAATATTCGTGACATAAGTGCTTCATCTTCATTTATATATTTATTAGTGTACAACGAAAATATTACAGCGGCAGTAGTAGGTGTAATAATAATCATCATCTTTTCTCCGTCTCACCTTCCAATTCACATAGCAAAAATTATTATTACCCAGTTATTAAAGCAACACTATGTAGTTTTTTTACCTTTAAATAATGTCTCTAAAATTATTTCAGTGATAGAACGACTTTTAACTGAACAAATTGTACTGTTGCTGCAACCTGAGCAGCCTCCTAGCTGCTACAAGCACACTCTGAAAGTGGCGATGGAGGGTAGGAAACACAGCCCCGCTCCTCCCCCTGCCTGCAAAAGAGTGTCTGATACCAGGCACTGTTGCACTTTTCAACCACATGGGGGAGCTGTAAGTCATTTCTACATGGAAACTACATAGTGTTGCTTTAAACAGTTTATACGCGCTTACTATGTGTTCACACCAGCCACGGAAGAGGCGGCAAAAACGCGCTATTCGCGCGTAGTTTCATGTTTGAACATTTTTAGTTTACTTCATTCGCGTATGAAATTCTAGTCATTCAAGACATTCACAAATTCGCGTCATGGGAGGGGCTTCTTCTCGCTTCCTGTTATCACGTCACTACTAAAGCAAGCTCCTGATTGGTTAACACGGCACAAATATCCTCCAAAATTCAGTAAATTTTAATATGCAATATTAAAGAATACACAGTATGATTCTATGCTTTAGAAAGTAGTGAATTTTTCCCAATACAAACATCCTAATAAAGCACAGATGCTTTGAAAATGTAACTAATGTAACTAAGTATTGTCCCCCTCTGCTATCAAGTCCAACTCAATCCAATTTAAGCTGATAACAGTCAGTTTTACTAGCATTTGCGCCGCAGCCGCTATTAAAGCCAGCCATTTTGTTGAAGGTTTGCCACTCGATTGGGGCGAGTTCAGGTGTGGTCACGTGGAAAAGTGACATCAATGCATACCCTCTATAAAAGGAAGCAGCAGAAGCACATTGATAGCATATGCTAAAGCTAAACCACTGCTGGATTGTGGAGTTTCTTTCTATGTGGATTTACCCTTCCAGACACATTTTGTGGATTACACTTCTATTCGGAGAACACTTGGACTTTTAGATTGCTTTAGGTTTGGTTTTTACATTACTTTCTTTTAACAGTCTTGAGTTTTAGTGTGTTGTTTTAAGTACCTTGTTTGTAAATACACTTATTTAAGTTGATTACACTTGTTTGTCTCATCATTTTAACTCTTTTAGTCTCACACAGTTAAATCTGACCCCTTTTATCTATTTGTGACTCATCCGATAAGGCTGATTGTTACAGTACTTCGGTGAGCAATATATGCTAAGAGCTGTTTAACTTTCTTACAGGTCTGTATTCCTCTAGTCAAAAAACCATGAAGTGGAAAGACATATTTACACTTTTTGGACTTAAACTCCATGTGGCTCATGTTACCATATAACTTTATGTAACAGCTCATAGCAAAGCTCTGTTGTGTATCACTCAAAGTTTCAGTTTCTTAACATTGCTTGTATAAAGACTTTGGAAATGCCAGTCATGTGATGTTAACTTGTATCTTGAGGAACTGTTTTCCAAAGTGACACAAAGTTGTCTGCTAAAATGTATGTGTACAAAATGTACATTTTATATTTGTTATTTAGATTTGATTGTATACTATTTTTTGTTAAACTACAAGCAAAACATTTTCTCTTTAAGTCTCCTCAAATTCATTCTAGCACAACTCATTGAGGCATTAGGGGGTTGGGTCTTTATCTCCATGTGTGAATCACATCAATATTAATGACCATTGACACTTTATTTGCATTTAACCTTTACACAACAAAAAGTGTCTTACAAAAGTTAAATCAATATATTGTTTCATGTCAGTGAGTGGGTACAATGGTTTTTACATCTTTTTGTAGCAAATTCCCAACTCTAGAAGATCCAGTACTTTTTTGTTGGTGAAATTTTTTTTAGTATGTGTTCCTTGGCCTTATTTATTTTATTTTTTTATCTTCACTAACCACGCATAAACATCATTTACTTATTTTAGCACAGGTTGTGCTGAATGCAATGTTATGTGATGTTAGCCATTAATATGTTTAAAGCAACTGAAATAAGACCAAATGTAAGAGCATGTCAAAACCTCTGCCAGTGTTCCAAAATGGTTGGACGCCAGAGGGTTAAATATCAAATGTTTCAAAATAAGTTTTAACACCAGTAAAAAATAGCTGCTCAAATACAAACAAATGTACCAAACTTATTGTTTATTTGATTATACAGTTTGGCACACATTTTATTTTACATGCCATTTACAATCAAATGCCAAGATTATTTAAAAAACCTACCACTGGTTCAATGAGTGCCATTCTGATCCTCTGGTGCTGGATGTTGGAAGCGTCAAGGCTGATAGTCACTTTGACTTTATCAAACATGTGAAACGTATGTCCCTCCACTGTTAGAGTGGAACTCTGAGAGAAGAAGAGCAGGAATTAACCAATAAATGTTGATACAGAAACATCAGATAAATATGATATGTAAGGCTACATTAGGCTGGCTATCAATTTCACAAATTGATCAGACGTAAATCACATGTACCTCTGAGTTGAAGCTTAGATGAGGATTAGGTTTGACCTTGTTCTCAAAGAACACAGTGCCCTCGAATCCAAATTTAGTAATGAGGATGATGATAGCATTTCTTCTTACAAATAGAATGAATCCGTCTTCATTAATGATTCCCTTATTCTTGAAAAACAGCTAAAGGGTCAAGAAGGCAGACACCATGTTAAGGAACATTACTGTAGTTATAGAAGTTTTAGTTTTAAAGTTAGTTTTGGTCATCTACCTGAGTGTGGAATGCCACAGAGGCTCTCTGTGCATATTGGGCCATTGTGTGCCTGTAGTTAAGGTTGTTGCATAGGGCTGACTGCCTGTGTTTGTTCATCAAATCAGGGTATGTGCTGTCTGCATTAATAGCCACTGCTAACAGACGATGAACCATGATATCAGCATACCTAAAAAATAGATTCAAAACAAATACAATTTAGAAAAATGCGGTTAACTGATAGTTTTCATGTGACATCACTCACTTAGGGGAACACCCCACTTATCTGCAATTGTCTGCAGGTTAAGAAGTAACTGATTTCTTTTATTTAGCCTAAATACTGAATAGTTGTACAACTAAATACACTAACCAATGAGGAGACATACTAAGCTATACTTCTACAGAATGCCGTCAGAGGAAAAAAGAGGATTTTGTCAATTTTGTGCCATAAGTGTATGTGCCTATGTCCCCAAGTGAGGGAAAACAATGGTAGCCATCCAGGGCTCTACTGTAACCTTTAAAGGTCACATATGGTCAAAACTGAAATTTTGTGGCTTTTTTATGATAACTGAGGTCTAGGGGCTATGCAAGTACCATATAAGTTTCAAAACAGTCATTTAAGAGTCAAATTCATACAGCCTGGTTGAAGTAGCTGTGAGTTAAAACGGTTCGTTTGTACTTCCGTAAAGTTGCTACGGCACCGAGAGACAGTCGCCGCCTTCAGTCTCCACCACGAGCACTGTCCACCGTCCACCGTCCCACCCCTTTTTTGCCAAACAAACTCCAAGGAAACTAAATCATTGCAAAGACTTCTGAAAAAATTAATATACGAGAAAAATGGCTAATATTCATTTATTCTCAACAAATAGTTCGACTTTAGCTGTCTGATCTAAACATTTCACAAGTGACTGCTTCAGTGTGGCAGTTCAATGTTGGTTTCTCCAGGAATCTCTACTCATCAAAGATGTTGCAGTCTTTACTTTATTGGATCCGACCTCAAATCCACAACCCGTAATTAAACACATTTTAAGCAGGGCTGCACGATAAGTTGCACGCGATTGTCAAGCACATCTCGTTGATTAGTACTAAAGCAGCATCACCTGCTTAGAACCGGCTGCCGCTTCTGAAAGCAGCTGATGATGATTTACTACTAATCAGTGAACCGGTGCGTGTCACAATCGCATGCGATTTATCAGCAGTCCTAACTTTTAAGTTACATTATGGAGCCAGAGAAAACTGAAATTATATATTGTAAACAGTTATGCAACGCTAACGTGTTGCTAACTAGATGCTTACGTCTTGTTTTGAAACGTTAAAGTCTTTGGTAGCCACCGGTTTTGTTAAAATATCTGTTGGAAATCAGCTGTTGTTTGTATTCTAAAGTTACAGACAGCAGCCTTGTTTGTGTCTGTTTGTTTATCGAGTTAAACATGGTAAGGTTAAAATCTCTTAGTCTCTGTGTCTGTTGGTTTACTAACCTAACATTTAGTGTCCAGAAACGAACACTTAGTGTAATTCCATGGGTAACTTTATTTCAACTGCGTATTTTACGTATAAAACAACAGGCCTATCAGAAGATAGGCTCATGAATATTACTTATTACAGGCCAAAATGACCTGTTTTTAGCAGAGCTCCTGAAAGTGGAGCTGTAAAAAATATTTAGAGATTGTTTTTGGTACTTAAACTGCAAATATATATATAAAAATACACCAATCTAAGACCCAGTGTGGAGGAGGGAAGAAGCAGACGCAGCGCATAGTGGAGACACTAAGTGAGACGCAGGAGGACTCCAGTCAGGAAGCACCCCACAGTACAGGAGACCTCTTAGCACCTGCTCCATCCCAAAGCCACAGGAGGGACTCTCCTAACACTACCTCAGGCACCCAACCTATGACAGAGAAAGTGAGATGGCCCCAAGCAAACAACAACGCTGCATGGAACCAACTAGACGGGGACCTGGACCGAATTCTAGAGGCCACATTAGCAGGAACAGCAGAGAAGAAAATCGACAGCATGACAACAATCATCCTCACCATAGCCAGGGAGCGCTTTGGCACAGAAGAGAGAAAAGGCAGCAGCGAAGCTCAGGTAATCCAGCCAAACAGGAGAGCAAGAGAGATCTTGCAATTGAGGAAGGAGATCAAGACCCTCAACAAGCAGTTCAGAACAGCAAGTGCTGAAGAAAGGAAGGGTATAAAAGATCTAACCAGTGGACTTCGAGGGCAACTTTGCAGACTAAGAAGGGCAGAAAGGTCTCTGAAACTGAGAAAAGAGAAGGAGGCCAAGCGGGCTCAGTTCATTAAGGATCCATACAGGTTTACTAAAACCCTGCTGGGGGAAGCCAGATCTGGAAGATTGACCAGCCCTAAGGAAGTTGTAGAGGAGTTCCTTAAGGAGAGCCACAATGACGACCTCAGGTACCAAGCCTGCAGTGCACACCCCAAGATCAGCAGAACTGCTGAAACTCCTGAGGAAGAGCTTGATACCAGTGAACCAACATGGAGAGAAGTCCAAGACATTGTACAGAAAGCCCGTTCAGCATCTGCCCCGGGACCAAGTGGTATACCTTATAAGGTATACAAGAGATGTCCGATGCTCCTCCGCAGGTTATGGAAACTGTTGCGAAGGATATGGACAAAAGGTATCATTCCAGCATCCTGGAAAAGAGCAGAGGGGTGCTTTGTACCTAAGGAAATGGACTCCTCCAACATCACCCAATTCCGAACCATCTCTCTCCTAAGTGTCGAGTGCAAGGTATTCTTTTCTGTCCTGGCAAAAAGGATGACTACTTACATGGTGAAGAACAAATATGTCGACACTTCAGTCCAGAAGGGCGGTATTCCAGGTTTCTCCGGGTGCTTGGAACATACAGGTATCCTCAACCAGCTGATCCGGGAGGCCAAGGAGAGCAAAGGAAACCTAACGGTTGTCTGGCTCGACTTGGCTAACGCATACGGTTCAATCCCACATGGCCTCATTAACGCAGCTATGGAACATTACCATATCCCCCACCACACTAGGGGTATGATTACCAGCTACTTCGGAGGATTCAAACTAAGATTCAAAACTGCCCACTTCACAACCCAGTGGCAGGACCTTGAAAAGGGAATTGTGACAGGCTGCACCATCTCCCCCATCCTGTTTGTCATGGGAATGAACCTGCTCATAACAGCTGCAGGAAAGGAATCCAGAGGGCCACTAATGGAGTCTGGCATCCGCCAAACTCCAATAAGAGGCTTTATGGATGACCTTACTATAACAACTTCAACCCATGTACAAGCAAGATGGATTCTGAAGGTTCTTGACGACGTGGCAACATGGGCCAGGATGAAGTTTAAGCCAAGGAAATCAAGAAGCATGGTGATCAGAAGTGGGAAAGTGACCAGCAAGTTCCAGTTGCGAGTACAGGGGGAGACGATACCATCAATTGAGGAAAACCCAATTAAGTGCCTAGGGAAATGGTATGACGCATCCCTGACCGACAGATGCAACGTTTCCAGGACGGAGATACAGGCAGATGCATGGCTGAGGAAGATCGAGGGGTCAGGACTACCAGGAAAGTTCAAGGCATGGCTTTTTCAGCACGGTCTGTTACCACGACTCATGTGGCTACTGACAATTTATGAAGTACCCATGACAGCAGTGGAAGGAGTCGAGAGGCGAGTGAACAAACACCTTCGCAAGTGGCTCGGAGTCCCACCGAGCTTCACGTCAGTAGGACTATACACCAGGTCTGGACAGGTACAACTACCCCTATCATCAGTGGTTGAAGAGTTCAAGGTGGCAAAGTGTCGGGTTGTGATGATGTACCAAGACTCCACTAATGAAAAAGTCAGAAGAGCAGGCGTCACTACGAGATCGGGACGGAAATGGGCAGCTGACACATCAGTGGCGCAAGCTGAGAGTGCATTGAAGCTGAAGGACATCATCGGGAACCCATGCATAGGGAGGCAAGGTCTCGGATCCACCCACTTCCAGCAGTGGGGAAAAGCAGACCCAAGGCAGAGGAGGGACATGATCCAAGCCGAGGTCCGATACCTGGAGGAAGAAAAACGCAGGTCTAGGGCCGTCGAGCTTGGAGCGCAAGGTGCCTGGACAAAGTGGGACCTGCCAAAGCGAAAGGTCACGTGGCCTGAGATCTGGAGACTGGAGCCCTTTCGCATTTCTTTTCTGCTCCGTTCAGTGTACGACACTCTTCCATCACCAACAAACCTCCACAGATGGGGAATGAGGGAGGACCCATTGTGTAGGTTATGTAGAGGGAGGGGAACAATGGCGCACATACTGGCAGGATGCAAGACAGATCTTAGCCAAGGAAGATACAGGTGGCGCCATGATAAGGTTCTTGTTGCACTGGCTGAGATCTTGGAGCGGGAGAGGCAGAACAAGCGCCAGCCCAGTACAAGGCCGGCGAGATCCATTCAGTTCATCAGGGAAGGGGAGAAACCATCAGCACCCAAGAAGACTAAAAAGAGCCTCTTGCAAGCAGCACAATCCTGGGAGATGAGGGTGGACCTGGGAAGGAGACTAGTCTTCCCCCAGGTTGTGCAAACACCGCTGAGGCCGGACATGGTCTTATGGTCTGAAGAGGCAAGGAAGTTAATCATGATTGAACTGACGGTCCCATGGGAAGACGGGTGCGACGAGGCCTATGAGCGGAAAGCCACCAAGTATCAGGACCTTGTTGAGCAGTGCAGGGCCAAAGGGTGGCAGACCTGGCTATTCCCGGTTGAGGTCGGGTGTAGGGGTTTCCCGGCTCATTCTGTGTGGAAGACGCTCACAGCTCTGGTCATAGCAGGAAGGGAGAGGAAGGCAGCTGTCCGTAGGTTGGGTGAGGCAGCAGAAAGAGCATCGTGCTGGCTTTGGAGTAGGAGGGAGGAGCTGAGCTGGGGGCCAGGAGGAGATGGGCAGTGACCGGCCACCACTGCAGACCCGCCAACTGGAGGGTGTTGTGGTTCAGGGTCGAAACACCCTGTGAAAGTTGGACTCCACCTGACGACATCTTCTCCTGGCTGAAAGCTACAGTCACTTACTGCAGTCAGTGGCAGAGTTAGATCGCATCAGGATAGATGTATTCAATAGTTCTTAAAGACATCATAACCTAAAATAAAACTGTGATATGTGACCTTTGAATTTCAGAGTTGTGCTCCAATTTTCAGAGCACTTGTGCTCCAATAAAAAACAATTAGGAGTACGGTCAAAAATTTAGGAGCACAGACAACTTTAGTTATATTTTTAGACACAATGTAATATTCCACAATATAACAGGAACAAATGGGAACAAATGAAAGCAGCCAATTGCACTGTGAAACATCAGTGTTGGTGTGTGTCAGCACATTTGGGAGATTTTAGTTTTTAAAAGGGGACTTTTTTAAGATGTAAAACAAATCTTTGGTTTCCACATAGTACATATGTGAAGTTTTAGCTCAAAATACATATAATTTATAATAGCATGTTCAAATTTCCACTTTAGTATGAGCAAAAATGTGCCATTTTAGGATATGTGCTTTTAGATGCAAATGAGCTCATGCAGAGGTGGGGGACTCGAGTCACATGACTTGTCTCAAGTCACAAATCACTAGAGACATGCTTGGTTAAAGTATGAAAATGACTTGACTTGACAGCAGATGGCTTAAGACTTGACTTGAGGTGTAAGAATCAACAATAACTTTAATATTTTTCAAACACTTTATAAATTATATAAAATATAAATAATATATAAATATAAAATTTATTGTGATGTTAATATGCAAAAATGTGCACCAGCGCCACTTATGAAGTCTGAGCAGAACTTAAGTTGTAACTGCACAAGAGCACCAAATATAGACCATAGTCAAGCTCCGAAAACAGTCACTTTTTGCTTTACAGACATTGAATTGGATTGTGTAAATAAAAAGATTTACCATATGCACAATTTTTCTAATGCAATAATATCTTAAATGACCACCACAACCTCAAATTTCATCCAACATTACAAGAACCACAAGGAAAGGTAAAGAAATCATTTAGTTTATTTTTAATTTCACAATATTATCCGGGATGTGCAAACCACTTCTTGCAATCTTGGCTACAAATTAAGTATAACTGTAAATATGTTGTTCATAATGCAATAAGTTTCAAAAGGCAGTGAGTTACCAATGCATTTTATAACAGCTAAAGGGCGTTCAGAGTTTCATAAAGGATTTCATCAAATAAAACACGGCAAATAAGTTGTATATTAGTAAAAATATTACTCTTCCGCCAAACAAAGTAGTTCCTCAGAATCAAGTGTGGCTTCAAGACTTCTTTAAATAAACATAATTTATTGAAGAGAGAGACGCAAGAGAGAGACACAAGAGAGTGGCAACACTGTTATCGGAGCTCCGTCGAGTTCCTCATCTAAATCTTATTTTTTTACTATCTTGTTCCTATCTATATAATATAACTTACTAGTTCATCTTAGGAATACTTTACCGTGACGATTGTTCAACAGTTTCAATAAGTGAAACGATTTATCACTGGTAAACACCCAGTATTAGCATATAGCCCGCTAGCATCAGCAAACGGGGAAACGCTGCTCCGTGCATTGGAGCTCCGTCGAGTTCATCATCTAAATCCTATTTTCTTACTATCTCGTTCCTATCTATATAATATAATGTACTAGTTTATCTTAGGAATACTTTACCGTGACGATTATTGAACAGTATTAATAAGTAAAACGATCTATCACTAGTAAACACCTAGTGTAAGCCATATAGCCCGCTAGCATCAACAAACGTGCCGGTTGAAGTTAGCACTTGCTCACTGTCTGTTTACTGTAAATCTGCCTTCCTTTTCGATCTAATGGCGGACTCATCCGATGTATGTTTTTCAGACCTTTCCTCACCAGAGCGGGAAGCTGTGGAGGAGTTGTGGCCCGGCATTCGTACCAGGCGGTACAGCGTGCCTCACATCACCCTGGCTCCAGACACCCAGAGACGACCGAGGCACGCAACGAGCGAGCACCCATCTCGATGCAGCTTCACGGACCGCGTTCGGGTGAACAGAGACGCCATCGCCCAGCATGAAAACGGTAAGACTCCGCTTGTCATTGTAACCTGCACTACTTGCCACATGTACAGTTTAGCTTCTTCCGTCAGCATAGAGGGGTTTACATGTGCTAAGTGTATTGAAGTAGTAAGGCTGATGGAGAAGGTTGCAGAACTAGAAGCGCGCATCCGAACGCTAGTTGAGCACAGTAAGACCGCTAATGTTAATGTTACAAACACTGTTTCGGGTGCGCCTAGTGTTAAGCGTAATACACATGGCTCGGTTCCGACTTCAGAGTCAAGGCGGCTGACTAACTGGGTGACTGTCAGGTGGCATAGTCACATTCGGTATCCAAATAACGTTCCTGTTTTAATATCAAACAGATTTTCTCCACTCAGCAATACACCGGCTGAGACATCTGTTAAAGGTGCCCTGGTTATTGGAGATTCTATACTCAGGAACGTTGGCATTGAGGCACCAGCCACCATAGTCGATTGTATACCGGGAGCCAGAGCGTCTGACATTAGATCCAAACTTAAAGTGCTGGCTTATGCTAACCGTAAGTTTTCTAAGATTGTTATTCACGCCGGCACGAATGACACCAGACTCCGCCAGTCGGAGATCACCAAAGATACTATTAAAGAGGTGTGTGAAATTGCAAAAACAATGTCAGACAATGTAATTTGCTCTGGTCCCCTCCCCGCCCACCGGGGGATGAAACTTACAGTAGATTAGTGTCTCTTCATGGCTGGATGTCAAAGTGGTGCCCTCAGCATAACGTAGGGTTTATAGACAATTGGAAGCACCTCGGGGAAAGACCCGACCCGCCAAAGAGAGATGGCCCCCATCCGTCCCCGGAAGGAAGTGCTATACTCTCTAGAAATCTGACCAATAGTCTTACTTTTGATATTGTCTGACTATCCAGGGCCCAGGTCAGGAAACAGACAGATCGGCTTACCCATCAGTCTGTTAGCTGCCTTGACATGTCAAGATCACATATATCCCAGCACATAGAGCCTTTTTTAACAGAGTACCAACACATCTCGACTGTGTCTGTTCCTCGAACAAATAAATACAGAGCACCGTTAACCTCGTCTCGTACAAATCTTATTAACATAAAATTAGAACACAATACATTAACAGATGAAACTCAAATGTTAAAATTCGGCCCTCCCAACATTAGATCGCCCACCAACAAAGAACCAACCATCAATTAAATAACTACTGACCAAAACCTAGATGCACTCTGTTCAACAGAAACCCGGCCCAAAACAGACGACCACACCAGTCCAAACGAATCCACCCCACAAGACCACCACCATAAACATGCCCCTCGTCCAAAAGGGAGAGGGGGTGGCCCAGCCACAACACACAACAAAATATTCAAAGCAAACCACAAATCCAACCCAAAACCCAACTCGCTCGAAATAACACTGTTAAACATGGAAACAACTGATCGCAACAACAAACAGCTTTCGTTCATTTTAGCTACCATATATAGGCCTCCGGGCCACCACACAGATTTTCTTAAAGAAATAGCAGACTTCCTATCTGAGCTTACAGTCACTGTAGATAAAGCTCTTATTGTTGGTGATTTTAATATCCATGTGGATAATCCAAAAGATGCATTAGGACGTGCGTTTATGGATGTTCTAAATTCTCTCGGCATTAAACAAAACGTGTCAGGGCCCACGCATACTCGTAATCACACACTAGACTTAATTCTGTCACTCGGACTCAATATTAATGACACCGAAATATCACCCCAGAGCGATGCCGTTTCAGACCATTGCCTTCTGTCATACACAATACTTCTAGATAGGGCCGCTCAGTCTACAACATGCTACAGATTAGCCAGAACAATAATTTCCACCACTAAAGATAGCTTTATTAGCACTCTTCCAGACCTGTCTCAAATGAAACATGTAGCAGATAACCGTGAAGATCTAGATATTATAATAGTAAACCTGAACAATGTCTGCTCTAGCACGTTGGATGCCGTTGCTCTCATTCGAAAAAAGAGAATCAAAGAAAAACCACCAGCTCCATGGTATGACCATCATACTGCAGCCCTTAAAAAAGTAGCTAGAAAAATGGAAAGAAACTACCGAAGCACAAAGTTAGAGGTATGGCGTTCAGCATGGAAAGAGAGTGTTCAACACTGCAGACAGGCTATTAAAACTGCCAGATCTACCCATCTCAGTACGCTTATTAAAGAAAATCATAACAACCCTCGTTTCCTATTTAGCACAGTTGCGAAACTGACTAGAAACAAAGAACAAACAGAAACCAATAGTAAACTCCAACACAATAGTGATGACTTCATGAACTTCTTTACTAACAAAATTATGTTTATTAGGGAAAACATAGAAACTACGCAAGCAGCCACCACTCTACCCAGTAGTACATTTTCCACTAGATTACCAAACGAACATCTTGAGTCATTTAATCCTACTACAATAGAAGAGCTCTCTAAACTAGTAACGTCATCCAAATCATCGTCCTGTATACTAGATCCCGTTCCCACAAAATTACTAAAAGAGGTATTTCATGTAGTGTCAGACACGGTACTTAATATCTTTAACTCATCTCTAGAATTAGGATACGTTCCAACAGCTTTCAAACTAGCAGTTATTAGACCGCTCATTAAAAAAACAAACCTTGACCAGGGAGATCTTAATAACTTTAGACCAATCTCAAATCTACATTTTCTTTCTAAAATATTAGAAAAAGTAGTGGCAAGCCAGCTACGCACATTCGTAGAAAATAATAATACATATGAAAAGTTCCAATCAGGATTCAGGCCCCACCATAGCACAGAGACAGCGCTGCTTATAGTTACAAATTACCTCCTATTAACATCCGATCGTGGTGAAATCTCAATCCTTATATAACTAGACCTTAGTGCAGCCTTTGACACAATCTTACTCAATAGACTAGAAAACTATGTTGGCATCAGTGGTCAGGCGTTAGCCTGGTTCAGATCGTATCTAACCAATCAATATCACTTTGTTTATGTAAATGAGGAAGAGTCATATCACTCCCTCGTTAAATACGGCGTACCTCAGGGATCAGTTCTAGGCCCTATCCTATTCTCGTTATATATGTTACCTCTAGGAGACATTATCAGGAAACATATAAGTTTTCACTGCTATGCGGATGATACCCAGCTTTACATCTTGTCGCATCCTAGCGAAACCCACCAGTTTTCTAAGCTAACAGACTGCATTAGTGATATTAGGGACTGGATGGCACATAACATTCTTATGCTAAACACCAATAAGACAGAGATACTTATTATTGAACCGAATCGCTACAAACATAATATGTCAGATTACAAATTGCCCATAGATGGCTTCCACGGTTAAGAATTTAGGCGTAATATTCGACAGCAATCTATCTTTCAATAGTCATATCGCCAACGTCTGCCGCACAGCATTCTTCCATCTTAGAAATATCTAAAAAATACGCCATATGTTGTCTGCATCAGACGCAGAAAAGCTTATCCATGCTTTTATGACCTCTAGAATAGACTATTGTAACTCGTTACTCGGGGGATGCCATGCAAATCAGGTAAACAAGCTACAGCTGGTTCAAAATGCCGCCGCAAGAGTGTTTACTCGATCTAAAAAGTATGACCACATCAGTCCAATTCTGGCATCTTTACACTGGCTACCAGTTAAATATCGCATACAATTTAAAATATTACTAATCACCTACAAAGCCTTAAATGGCCTAGCGCCCTCGTATATTAAAGAACTACTATCAGAATACAATCCATCACGTAAACTGCGATCACAAAATTCTGGTCACTTAATTATCCCTAGAATATCAAAAGTGTCTAAAGGTGGTAGATCCTTTTCCTACTTAGCCCCTACACTGAAAAAAACAACTTGTAAAATTTACTTAAAAAAAATCCTCGTAACAATTTGCACGAACTTTTTTTAATTAAAATGTACTGCTTTTTTATAAGTAAAACTTACCTACTAAAATCAAATAAAATTTACCCAAAATTGTATGATAAAACATGTTAAATAATTAATTAAATGTTAATGAATTATTTTAATTAGAAGTTAGATTTATTTTAATCGTCTAGGTATAGTCTATTAGGTTTTTTTGAAAATTGAAGCATTGCTGTCCTAATAATATTAAATAAATCGTATTTTCTGTTCGTTATTCTCTTTAACATATGTCTATGGACCTAGTTATTTTTAGTGTTATAAACGGCATTATAACACAAAATTCATGACTGACAACAAGTCAGACATTGAATAAACTTGATTCTGAACAGAAACGCACACAAACTGTGTTTCTGACATGCTTTATCAGCACTGTGGAGGGAATTACAATACAACGTTCTGAACAGGCTTCATGTAAAGAAACACTGATCACATAAACAGTGACTTCACAAAATTATTATTTACAACAAAACAACATCAATATATAAGAGCTTAAACTAGGGCTGGGTGGTATGACGGTATATTCCGTTACCGTGGAATAAAATGTCAGACGTAACAGATTTTTCTATTCTGTCTATTCCGCGGAATGCAAATAAGTGGGCGTGGCTAACGCTGCCCTCACGCTTGTTAGACTTAGTGTGACGGAGAAACAAGTAAAATAATTCACTCATAAAAAATAAACGAGTTATTTCTGTAATTTTTTGCAGCGAGACTCTCGCTCGCTCTCTTTCTCTTCCTCTCTCTCTCTCTTTTTCTCTCTCTTTCTCTCTCTCTCACTCTTGCTCTCTCTCCCTCTCTCTGTCTGTGCTCGTGCAGCAGCCGGCAGGTCTCTCGAGTGCAGAGGTCTCTAGGCACACGCAAGGAGCTGCGACGCCTAATAAAAGGTTCTTCTCAAACATAATGCTAATAGTTGTAATGTTTTAACTTTAAGCAAGCTAAGACAAAACTCGCGTTTATATCAGTGACACGTGCGCTGCTGGAGCGATGTAGTTTGACGCGCCATTTGCTTATACAAACATATTTGATCGGAGAGACGAGAAAGAGACGCAAATGTTAAGGTCTAATAGTAAGTAAAGGGCGTCAAGACCTTAAAACAGACTTCATGATCATCACATCATAGCACCTGTCATATTTATAATATCTAAAGCTTCGTCTCTCATATAAGCTAGGTATTCATCCTGTCTGTAGGTTTTTGCATACATTTATACCTGTTCATTTTACATATTGCCTATTTTTAATGTAATGTATGCATCTGCTAAAGTTTTTGATTAAAATTTACTTAATTATTTTAGGACTATGTGCAGTGACTATAAAACAGTTAAATAATACAAGAAAATATCTAATAAGACTTACTATTCCCACACAGTTCATTTTTTATATGAATTAATTGTGTATTTATCATCATTTTACTTAGAAAAATCTAGTTCTCAATAAATGTTAATATTATTATGTAGAAATTATGAGAGTTAATCTAATAAATATTACTACACTAAAAAGTTCGTTTTTTCAGTGTAAGCTCTGGAATGATCCACCAAACAATGCCCGAGTATCAGACACAGCCGATCAATTTAAATCTAAACTTAAGACATTCTTCTTTAACAAAACATTCACATAAAATGTCCAGTAAATGTACTTTTCCCGCAGTAGTTAGTTTGTTTAGAACAAAGCACTCACATACCTCATATGGGTAATATACTATTGCCGCAATAGTTAGCCTGTCTGGAACCGAGCTGACTTGAACCACTATAATGTTTGACACTTGCATTACATGCGAACGGCCCCTACGCTAATAGAATTCTGTTTTTCTCTACCAGTCTCGTCCTCGACCACGAGGACAATGAGACAAACAGACCCAGTTCCTGTTGCTGTGAAGATCATCGCACCACTGATCCACTGGCTGTCCTTCAACGTGATGACCAGCCGATGCCCGACCAACGACCACCGGCTAAACCAGTTTAATCCGCTTACCCGCCTCCTATCCCTACCGTATCTATATATATATATAAATATATATTAATTCCTCCCAAGGGTTTTTGTCCTTCTAGGAGTTTTTCCCATTGGGTTTTTTCCTAGGGGTTTTTTTCGTCCCAGGGAGAGTCAGCCAACTTTGGCTTAACTTAGCACTTTACTGTATACGTTACATTATTAATATGCTCGCTTGTACGGTTTAACCGCTATCTCTACTTCTTATATTATCTATTGATTTTCTGTGTTCTCCTCTACATCTTCTCATGTAAAGCTGCTTTGCAACAATTAACACTTGTGAAAAGCGCCATATAAATAAAATTGAATTGAATTGAATAAGATATATCAAATGAAAGCACAGACCCGCCAATTTCAAACAACAAAAAAATTAATCATACCTTCATTTGTCCTCTTATCACCTCTCAAATTTTGAGCTCAAAGCTGAGGTCATTCCATTTTTGTGAAGGACTTTTGTTAGAGATAAGTTTCAGAGTGATGATCAAAACCTTTACACTGAGTTTTTAGTGAATGCGTCAGTTTTTGAATTGTGTAAGATCGCCACCTAGTGAATAATAGCGAAAATATGGATTTGAGGTAAAAATAAACTGCAATTGTATTTTTTTTAAAATTTGATTAAAGACTGAGGTGTTTTTTCATAAATAAATATGTAGTGGTGGAGTGATACTTAAGATATGTAATGCGGTCTGAACCATGGGGATATCGGGGTATTTTATCACAGCTTAGAACGCGTTTCAACCAGTCAAAATAAAGGACCAGAACTGTCCATTTTATAAAATCATTTAGGGTTGTCAGTAAATTAAAATAATTATCACTAATTTATGTTTGGTGCATTTACTCATCATGTTTGAAAGGAGATATCCTTGGACCTAATTACATTTCCAATCTGCTTTGTAGGGTTACGGGGACAATTTTATGTACAAAACACAATTATATATTTAAGAATTATATGTGTGACTATTAGGGATGTAACGATAGTTCGCAGTACGATAGTTCACGATACAAAAATGACACAATGTGTATCGTAGCATGATGGGGATATTTATACAATATGGCGTTGTTTTAATATTATTCGTTTACCGGTAAACACGTGACCTACTCTGCGCCAGCGTCAAAAAGGGGTATTGGACAATGTTTACAAATTTTTTATATGCTTTGTCATTGCTGTGGTTTCCAGGAGATGAGTGCATGCAGAATATTTAACATTGCTTTTATTAAAACAGCAAAGTGACGTTTTTGCCAGCACATAACTTTTTTGTACAACTATTAAGATGATTGTACGTGCAATGTGCAGTTATACTAAGTGCAACAGAGAATTTAATGTGAGCATAATACACATGACTCTGCCGGTAAAAACCCGGCAGTATTTTTTATTTTATACACAAAATCATCCTAACATAAAGAAAGGCTTAAATAATCCGACTTACCCGGATTCTTAATTCGTGCAGATATTTCTTGTGATTGTTCTTGTGCGGATATTTCTTATGAGGTAATGTTGCAGCACAACGCGTTGCATTTATATTTTGGACGCATCTGATTGCCATTACATTTTTTAAAATATTTTAATTTTACTGTCTTAATGCATTAATCATAAAGATTTTCCCATGTTAGTCTCAGAATGTCTGGGGTTGGCTTGAGGTCTTGCAGACAGTTTGTAAATCTTTTAAATATTCATATTCACAAAATCCATATAAAGGGTGATCAACAGTTATGACTTATAAAATAAAATGAAAATACCCAGATAAGAGGTATCTAATTGACAGTTTGACAGATGTTGTTTTAAAAATTTATTACATCATTATAGGGAAGTGGGATTAAATATTTGGTTTTTCAAAAAGTAGCAATATTTTAAAGAGATAAAAAAAGAGAAATTTCATAAGTCTGGTCAGAAAATTAGAAGTATGAGAAAAGAGCACAGTTCAGATATTCAGGGTTCTTACACAATTTTCATTTTAAAATTCCATACTTTTCCAGACTTAACTTTCCGACCATATTTAACTTGTTCTGATAAATTGTTTTAAAATTCAACTGCTAACAAGTATGTTACATTCTAAACATTTAGTATTGTAGTATGACGATACGAAAGTAGCTAGACAGGAAGTGAGGTGGGAGAGAGAGGGGGGCTGGATAAGGAAAAGTCCATGAGCCAGGACTCGAACTCGGGTCTCCCGAAGCAGAACAGAACTACATGGCGACACACTTACCCACAATGCTAACGGCGCCAACAAGTATGTTACACTCCGAGTTAAAACCTCTATGTAGGCTATCATGTTAAATTTGTAAATTTGAACATTGTAGCTACTGTTACTCGTACAAGTGACCTTAACGAACAAAATGCTTAATCAGGTCACAATTTTTTAAAGGGTTATTCATTTACCCAAAAATAAAATTTCTATCATCATTTATTTACCCTCATGTCATTCTAAACTAATAAGACTTTTGTTAACCTTGGAAACACACATGAAGATATTCAAAGGATTAGTTAACCTCAGAATGAAGATGTCCTAATCATTTACTCACCCCACTGCCATAAAAAAAACTTAAATGTGTTTTTCACTGAAGAAAGAAATACATGGATATCTTGGATGGCATTGAGGTGAGTAATTAATAAGGACATTTTCATTTTGGGGTGAACTAGTCCTTTAATAAAAGACTTTTAAATCTATCAGATTTAAAAAAATATATATTAATTTATGTTAATATAATAAAGTCTTATGGTTTTGAAAGTCATGGGGGTGAATAAATAACAAATTTTCATTATGGGTGTACTATTCCTTTAAGAACTGAACCACTAACTTAGTTTTTATCCTCAAAATGTCTTTGCTAACCAGGCTTTATATTTAGGATTGGCAAGCCAGCCCTCAGAAAACTTGCATTTTCCCATTTTGTTTGCCTTGAAGTCCACATTCAAATGTAAAAATCAAGGACAATGTTCCAGGTGTTTTTCAGTCAAGGTAGGGGCGCTTCATACACATTTCTGTTTTTTTTTTAAATTGACAATTTAAATTTTTATTCGCCAACATGTCACATGTTTTTTGATTGATTTACTGATTTATTACAGAAACTTGACAGAAGTAAAGATATTGTACTAACCATAAGTGCAAGGAAACAGCAGAGTTTTCAACAGGAAGACGGAGTTGTGTACAGTATTGTTCAAAATAATAGCAGTACAATGTGACTAACCAGAATAATCAAGGTTTTTAGTATATTTTTTTATTGCTACGTGGCAAACAAGTTACCAGTAGGTTCAGTAGATTCTCAGAAAACAAATGAGACCCAGCATTCATGATATGCACGCTCTTAAGGCTGTGCAATTGGGCAATTAGTTGAATTAGTTGAAAGGGGTGTGTTCAAAAAAATAGCAGTGTGGCATTCAATCACTAAGGTCATCAATTTTGTGAAGAAACAGGTGTGAATCAGGTGGCCCCTATTTAAGGATGAAGCCAACACTTGTTGAACATGCATTTGAAAGCTGAGGAAAATGGGTCGTTCAAGACATTGTTCAGAAGAACAGCGTACTTTGATTAAAAAGTTGATTGGAGAGGGGAAAACCTATAAAGAGGTGCAAAAAATGATAGGCTGTTCAGCTAAAATGATCTCCAATGCCTTAAAATGGAGAGCAAAACCAGAGAGACGTGGAAGAAAACGGAAGACAACCATCAAAATGGATAGAAGAATAACCAGAATGGCAAAGGCTCAGCCAATGATCACCTCCAGGATGATCAAAGACAGTCTGGAGTTACCTGTAAGTACTGTGACAGTTAGAAGACGTTTGTGTGAAGCTAATCTATTTTCAAGAATCCCCCGCAAAGTCCCTCTGTTAAAAAAAGGCATGTGCAGAAGAGGTTACAATTTGCCAAAGAACACATCAACTGGCCTAAAGAGAAATGGAGGAACATTTTGTGGACTGATGAGAGTAAAATTGTTCTTTTTGGGTCCAAGGGCCACAGGCAGTTTGTGAGACGACCCCCAAACTCTGAATTCAAGCCACAGTACACAGTGAAGATAGTGAAGCATGGAGGTGCAAGCATCATGATATGGGCATGTTTCTCCTACTATGGTGTTGGGCCTATTTATCGCATACCAGGATCATGGATCAGTTTGCATATGTTAAAATACTTGAAGAGGTCATGTTGCCCTATGCTGAAGAGGACATGCCCTTGAAATGGTTGTTTCAACAAGACAATGACCCAAAACACACTAGTAAACGGGCAAAGTCTTGGTTCCAAACCAACAAAATTAATGTTATGGAGTGGCCAGCCCAATCTCCAGACCTCAATCCAATTGAGAACTTGTGGGGTGATATCAAAAATGGTGTTTCTGAAGCAAAACCAAGAAATGTGAACGAATTGTGGAATGTTGTTAAAGAATCATGGAGTGGAATAAAAGCTTAGAGGTGCCACAAGTTGGTTGACTCCATGCCACACAGATGTCAAGCAGTTTTAAAAAACTGTGGTCATACAACTAAATATTAGTTTAGTGATTCACAGGATTGCTAAATCCCAGAACAAAAATGTTTGTACAAAATAGTTTTGAGTTTGTACAGTCAAAGGTAGACACTGCAATTTTTTTGAACACACCCCTTTCAACTAATTACCCAATTGCACAGCCTTAAGAGTGTGCATATCATGAATGCTGGGTCTTGTTTGTTTTCTGAGAATCTACTGAACCTACTGGTAACTTGTTTGCCACGCAGCAACAAAAAATACACCAAAAACCCCGATTACTCCGGTTAGTCACACTGCACTGGTATTATTTTGAACAATACTGTATAAGTAACACAAAGTGTGAAAATCATGCAGTACATACGCCAAATTCCAATTTGGCCTGCATATTATATGTGAGTCCTTCTCATCGACTTAAGCGGAGCATCTTTTTTTGTCGTTTTATTTATTGGTTTCTCTTTTTTTGCAATTTTTTACCATTGTCGCTTAGGTTTAGGTTTAGAACAACTTTTTGTTATATAAAAATTACATCCTAACCCAAACAAATTTCAGATTTAGAATCTGACAGACTTAACTCACGTTCTACATATAGGGGTGGTTTCACGGACAGGGATTAGCTTAAACCAAGACTAGGCCTAATTTAAATTAGGAAATATAACTCGTTTTAACAAACATACCTTACTAAAAACATTACTTGTGTGCATTTTGAGGCTAAACAAAAGGCACTGATGTATTTTAAGATATGTCTCTGCAAGATGTTTTCAGTTTGGACAGCTCTTACATTTATTTTAGTCTAGGACTAGTCTAATCCCTGTCCAGGAAACCGCCCCGAAGAGTTCAGTTGCAAAAGCCGCTAAATGTCACCTCCGTTAACAATTAGACCACGGGTACCGTCGATCCTGGAGTGCTGATGTCCTGCAGAGTTTGCTCCAGCTCTAATTAAGCACACCTGAACAACTAATAAAGGTCTAAAGTGTCACCTGAAAACTACAGGTCTCAGAAGTTTATCAGGGTTGGAGCTAAAATCTGCAGGACATGGGCACTCCAGGACCAACATTGCCTACCCCTGAATTAGACAATGATTGTAACCAAATGCTCTAAACATATAGTATATATGTTTATCTAATACTTACACGTTATATCCAAGCAAATCCGCCCTCAGCCCATTCAGAAATATCGGCCTTAGGCAGAATCCATTAAGGGTACGCTTGCCGCGATAGTCGGTGAAACGGTGATTACCGGTGCTTCAGCCTCTCACCGGTTAGATCACTTGCCCACCGCGACACAGTCTTTCATTGTCGTTTTGATATTTTCGTGTAATTAAATCATTTATTTTTGTTAGAGAGAGCAAACACACTAAGAACTGAATGTGTCTGCTGCCTGAATTCAGCGGAGCTGAACGTGCGTCACAACACAGAGCAGCCGGTGTCAGGTTTCATTTATTTCTCGTTTTTGTTATAATATACATATATGATGTTTAATATAAGCGAGATCATTTTGTTGTTGTGTTTTTTATAGGGATGCACCGAATCCAGATTTTTTAGGTTCGGCCGAATCCCGAATCCACCGTTTAAGATTCGGCCGAATCCGAAACCGAATACCGAATCCTACTTGCATCCTTATTCCATTAACACAGTAAAGCACATTAATGAAGTAAACAACATCCACAGCAGTGTATTTTTCATTTTATTTAATTTTAACTGTACATTATGCCAAGATGACAAGTTGGAAAAACTATTTTGACAATTACCATAAGCCTATGCATAATGAAAGCGATGCGTTGCGACACGCTCGTTTTTCCAATAAGCAAGCAGCTCCGCGCTGAAAACCATATTCAACTTTGAGTGAGAAGTTCCGCTCGTCAATGTCAGTTTTCACACGGCCGTCCAATTACAGTGGAGGAGGGGCGGGACATTACCACAGCAACCAACCGGCTCACAGCTGAAGCATCACACCTACCAAGCGCTCGGCTGAAAAACAGCTGGCATTTGGCGTCCTTAAGGCGTTTTCAGCCGTGTTTAAAGGTTTTGGTGTGTCCAGCTCCTAAGGCTCACCGAAAGAAAAAGCTCATCTCCACGTCAGCACCCGATGTGTGTAATCAACGGCCGTGTGACGTCGACCAGCGTAGCGCAAGCCTAGGGTTCGGTTCGGTGGAAAAAAAAATCTAGGATTCGGCCGAACCCGAACCCCGTCAAAAAGCCCAGTATTCGGCCGAATCCGAATCCTGGATTCGGTGCATCCCTAGTTTTTTATCAAGAAAAATAATAAACCCATCATTCAAGCAGCGCTTTGTGGAGAAGTAGCCGGTTGCTCTGCCTGGGACTGGCGGGTTCTGTGAGAATTACCTGCGCACATTGACTCAAGCACTTAATTAAACCAGCTGTTGCACTCGCATTGCACGCAAATTCATACGCGATTTAACGCAGGGTACGCAAGCACTGCATTTAAACAGTTGCGTAATTCAAAAGTGAAAGTAAAATGTGTACGTCTGCATGCGCTTTTATAAGCCACTCCCACTCGGTGATACCGGGATCACCGGATTTGTGACGCGCCGATTAACCAGTGGGAAAATTCTGTCACCACGGCAACCCTAATTAAGGGTCTGATAAAAATGTTAATTAACAAGAAATCACGACACTCTTCATTTTGTTTATATAAGTTCATAGAAGTTTGACATCAGTTGGAACAACTGGCAAAAATAAATAAATACAGTACAAATAAATAAACCTCAAGACAAATTAAGCTCTATTTTATTATTTAATATTAAAATAAAACGCCTAATTTTGTTACTCTGACTTGATGCTTATCAAGACTTGACTTGATTGGGGAAACAACGGACCTGACTTGACTTGCTTGGGGTGACCAATGACTTGCCTTTGTTGATTTGTCTCCACTGCGACTTGAGACTTGACTCAAGACTTGATGGTTAAGACTTGAGACTTTCTTAGACTTGAACATGTGTGACTTCTCCCCACCTCTGAGCTTATGAAATGCAAACACTGATCGCAACAACGGTGGTTTGTTAAAATTGAAGCTTAATTGTGCTGTCAATTATTCTCTCTCTGTGTGTGTGCACTAAATGGCAGTGTAGTGGTTGAAGAGTGCAGATTAAGGGGTGGCTTTATTATAAGAAGATCAATAACCTATTTTTTTCACGTGCCTGCAGAGAATGGTTTATCAAAAGTAAGTTACTCGGTTGTTCTTTTTCACATTTTCTAGGTTGGTAGAAGCACAGGGAACCCAATTATAGCACTTAAACCTGGAAAAAAGTCAGATTTCCATTATATGTCTCCTTTAATGTGTGACTCAACGTTTTATGAGATTTGAGCAGGTCAGTCACACTGGTGTGCCTAAATACTTTCTCATGGTCGCACAGTTATTTTTTAGTTGCAAATGCGATCAAAAAAGTTCACACTGTAGAGTCTTGCCATCAACATATCGGTGATTCTCATGAAAGCATTAAAACACCACGGCACTAATGATTTTAGATATAAAATGTGTAATATAGTAGTTTTAAAAAGCATCAGAATTAACACATTACTGTGTTCTACCTTGCACAATGTCTGATTTCAACAGTATAATTTGTCAATTTTATCTCATTTTCTGCTGAAATTCTGATTACGTTTTAAATTAATAATTAATAAATTAGAAATATTATCTTGTCAGAATGTTTACACAACATTTTGATTCTCATTACCGAAACAGGTAGTTTTCTACATTTCGAAAATGGTTTGATTTACAATTTTATGAAAATGTTCTTTATTAAAGTCTAATTATATGCGCTGAATAAAAATTGAGCAAAGCCTACATGGCTCTATTTTTAGCCAAACATACTGGGGTACCTCATCCTCCGCAACACCATTTTCATATACCGCAACCATTTAATAGCAGTTGCGGTAAAGATAACTACTGTTTCGGAAATGAGAATTTAAAGGGACACTTCACACATTTGCATTAATCTTTGTATAGTTAGATCCCCAGTCATGTTTTTGAATAGTCGTGCATTATTTCCTCAGTTGCCACTGAGACAGGAGAAATACAGATTTCAGTGTTGCACTTCCTTCTTTCAATGATGTAAAAATCATCATTTTGAATCATTGAAAGAAGGAAGTGCTATATCTTTGTTGAGGGGGTGAGACTACAAACACCCCTTTTCTTGGTCAAATAGGCACCATATTCGAAATGTATGTTACATTTCAACTACAAATATGACGCACTTTCAATAAAGATTAATGTTTCAATGGGTGAATTGCTCCTTTAAGCATATTGTTTATTACTTTTAAATATCTCTTATGAATTTAATATAATTTAAAATGTAATAACTGTTGATATTTTGCTTTATGATGCTTCATTGTAGACTGTCAGCAAGTGAGAAAAAAAATCTTTAGCAAAGGCCAGGTTGACAAAGTTCAGGGAGAAACTTTACAGCCTCCCAGAATGGCTCGAGGAGTACAGAAGGAAGGAGAAAGAGAGGTTAGGTTTGGAGATGTTACTAGCAGGTGTAAAAAACACACTACAGTGTTAGGAAATGTACAGGACACACACAAAACACAACCCAACAAGTCTATACTATTTGATGATGTGTACATTCAATTTTTTCTCCCATTTTGTGAGACATGCTAATTTAATGTTATGCTTTCTTTCCACATTCAGGTATGAAAAACAACCTAGCAATGGCACACCATGCATCTAGGCGCTGCAACAGCAGTTGGATCACAAGATAATCAACCTACTCCCTGTTACTGAGTGTCCCATGCGTGCCAGCATCTCAGCTACCGTGACCACACGACACGCGCTGTCTGCAGCATCAGATCGCTGCCAGGGGGACATCCAACGAGACTCATTCTTTTCTGCCGCTCAGCGTTCTCTCCCTCAAAGCACTCTCATTAAGAATGCGGCTTCGTTCCATACAGCAGTCCCCCAGGACCTGGTTTCTTGCATCATATATTAGAGGATTTGTGCCAGGACTCTTCGTGGCCCTTAGCGTGAAATCCGTAGCTATCCTCAGATCCCTGAAGGTATTTAGATCCATGCTGCCCTCATCCAGAATTTTAAGCACCTGCACCTAAAAGATCTGTAGGACCGGCATAGTGTGCAATGCAGACAGAGCCTCTCCCGGCATGGGTATGCTTTTTCGGACAGGTGTGCTGTCATGAGGCTTCACTACCCTCAAAGCTGTGCCACACCATCCAAGGAAGTGGACAAGGGGCAGAGGTGAGCAGCCACAGCGTCCTTGATGGGGGAATGCACAGGTAGCCTACCAAAGAAAAAAAAAATCACAGACCTGCCGCCACAAGCGGATGCCCTGGGGGGAGGGGTAGCCCACGTTTTGGTGACTTTCCTCCGAGTGGTAGCGGGGCGGCCTGGGTGAAGATTACAAAATTCAAGCTTGCTTCTCTGGGGTTCTTCCGGGGTGCTCCACTCAATCTCCAAGTCCTGCACGGCTTTGAAAAGAATGCGCACCAGTTCCTTGTGGAAGGAGGGCTGTGTGTCTGATGCACCACGTGGAGCCTGGTCCCAGTCTCCGTCCAAGGCTGTCAGAGACATCTCATCTTCCTCCGCTGAAATCCCAAAGGAAACAGACTCGGCGGCTCCCGGTTCAGGACACGGCTCTCGGCAACAAACTGAACTGAGGGGAGGATGACAACCAGTGGCTCTTTGGTGGCAGTGGGACACTGCAGTGAGGGAAATCCTCACAATAAGGGACACCCTGACCCAGCAATTGCCACTTTTAAATGGAGAAGCCCCAAGCAGAGCACACAGAGCTCGTGTGAATTGGGTGGGTCGATAAAACCTCTGCACCACAAGCACATTTGCGACATCCCGGAACATAGAGAGGGACATCCGTCTTCTTTAAACGTTAAATCACAGGAGTCGAGGCACAGGGAAAATGGTTCTTTTAGTTCGGACGGCGTCTATTATAGTAGAGGAGGCCATGCCTCCTTCGCCCTCTTGAACGTCTTTGGCCAGTGCGAGTTCCAACTGGCATTGTGCAATAAGGCTTCAGTGTAATCATGATTGGAGGATCCAATCCCATAGCTTCAGCTACTGACGCAATGTCAAGAGACTGTTCTCGATAGGGAACCGCTTTCATAAGACCTGATGGAATGACATCCTAACATACACCCAGAACACCCCCAGTAACTGTATAGTAACAGGCTTGAAATACTCCGTGCCACCCTCTCATTTTATGTGGCCCACGAGAGCTTACAAATAATTTTATTGCTATTACAAGTTTTATTTTTTGCACAATTCTATGCATGAGCGTGCATTGGGAATGTGATTGGTTGAGCCTGGTCGAGTTCGAAAAATGAAATGGTGGCCAAGGAAGAGGCTGTAACTTTATTAAGTATAAATAAAGTTATATTTTAATTTTACACACAGGCAGCCATGCTTATGTGAGCTCTCTACAATCTAATACAAATCATTGCAATCACATATTGGACCATTACTTTAAGGTCAAAATTTGGTCAATATATGCATTTAGTCTCCATATTTTGAATATTGGACTTGTGTGACGAGTGAATTTGACTGTTTCATCGTGTCAACTGTTTGAGAGGCTTTTGGGCCTGGTGGGCCTGCCACCTCTATCTTAGTACATCTCGGTAAGATTGTGGAATCATGCCTCCCAAAGGAAGTAAACAACCATCAGAGGATGATACAGTTGTAACCATGGGTGTGTTGACCCACATGATGGATCAGCAGGGAGAATTTTATAAGGAAATGTTAAAACAACAACAGGACAATTTCAAGAGCTTCGTTCAAATCATTATGGATGGAAATGCGAAATGGTTGGATGATGTGATTAGAGATGTGCAAGAATTAAAAACTAGTCTGCAGTTCACACAAGGCATCATGGATGAGATGAAAGCTAAGAAGAATGACATTGACATAAAAATTAGATCATTTGAGAGCAGCATTTCAAAATCAAAGCAGGAATTGGAGGATCTGTTGGAGAAGTTAGATCAAATGGAAAATCAGTCAAGGAGATCTAATCTACTAATTGATGGGATCGCAGAGGAAAAAGGTGAAACAATCAGTGGGTTGGAAAAGAAGATTCCATCTACAATCGAGATGGAAAGGGTCCACCGGATTGGCCAATTCCATGAGGGAAGAAAGCCAAGAAAAGTTGTTGTGAAGCTTCTTAGATTTAAAGATCGACAGCGTATCCTTTCCTCCACTAAGAAATTAAAGGGTACAAACATTTATATCAATGAAGACTTTTCTGATTTGGTGCAGCAGAGGAGACGTGAACTGCTGCCAAAACTGAAAGAGGCAAGAGAGAAAGGTGAAAGAGCCAGTTTAAGGTATGATAAGCTTATAATTTGGCCAGCAAATGGAATGAAGCAAGCATCTGAATAACTGCTCATGACCGTTAATTTTTATCTTGATGTTTGTGTTTTGTTTTTGCTTTGATGTTTTAATTTTATTAATATGACAAATTTACTTTCAAACTTGCCTAAGAAAGGTTTAGTTTTAGCTCATTTGAACATTTGTAGTCTCAGAAATAAGGTACATGAAATTATAAACATCTGTTTCAATGGGATTTATGTATTTGCTTTATCAGAAACACACTTAGACTCCAGTTTTGATATTTCAAAGCTAGGTATTGAGGGGTATAGACTATTTTGAAAGGATAGAAATCAAAATGGTGGGGGTGTTGCATTCTATATTAGAGAAAATATTGTAGTCACTCCAAGGGAAGATTTGATGAGCAGCGACATTGAAATGATATGGCTACAGTTAAATATTCAGTTTAACAAACCCATTTTAGTGGGCTGCGGTTACCGACCTCCCAGTTCGAATGTAGAGTATTTGGAAAAAATATGTGATAACATTGAGAAGGCATCTGCTCAAACCAAAGACATCTTTCTGTTGGGGGATTTCAACATTGATTGGTTCTCAAAGAAGTGTTATTTACGTAAAAAGATGATGACTATAACTAATGCTTCTAACCTTAAGCAGATTGTAACACAACCCACAAGAATTTCTCTGAATGGTAAATTCAAATCAACATGCATTGACCACATTTTTACAAATGTGTATGAGTTGTGTTCACATGTCATCTCAGTAGGAGTAGGATGCAGTGATCATAATTTAATCATCACAACAAAGAAAACTAAATTGCCTAAATCTGGTGCAAGGATCTATCGAAGGTCTTACAAAACGTTTGATTCTAATGCGTTTGTGGAAGATGTTGAAAGGTCCACTTGGTCGGCGGTTTGTGACGAGGAGGATGTTAATGCTTCTTTACGTATTTTCATGGATAGGTTTGTGAAAATAGTTGACAAACATGCACCAATTAGAAAAAGGTCGATAAAAGGCAATAATGCTCCTTGGTTAGAAGCTGAGCTAAAATCTATTATGAGGGAAAGGGATAATGCCAAAGCTGAAATTCTAAAATCTAAAAGTGATATGGATGAAAGGTATTATTGTATGTTGAGAAATAAAGTGACAAAGCTAAATAGATTAAAAAAGAAAATATATTTTAGTCAAAAGATTAGTAACTCATCAAATAATAGCAAGCAATTGTGGAAAGTGATAAATGAAATAATGTGTAAAAAGCCGAAGTGTTCTAATAAGTATTTGGAAACAGCAGCAGAAATAATCACTAAACCTTTGGATATAGCAAATCATTTGAATGACTTTTTTATAAAGAAAACTGCAATTTTAAGATCTAGTATGTTATCATACCCTGAGGATTCACCTTGTAGTAATGTGAAGCACATTATGAGGAATACATCTTGTTCATTGACATTTGGTACAGTTGGAGAGGAAACTGTTGAAAGGATGTTGCTCTCTCTCCCAGAGGAAAAAACTGCAGGTACAGATCACTTGGATGGCAAAATTTTTAAAACTGTTGCTAACATCTTATGCAAGCCTATTAGTCATATTTTTAATAGATCAGTGATAAGTGGGGTGTTTCCGGAAATTTGGAAGCAGTCCAAAATTATACCTTTAGTGAAAGATGATTATGTCCCACTGAATCAAACTGTAGACCAATTAGCATGCTACCTATATTGAGCAAAATATTTGAAAAGTTACTTTTTAATCAAATGATGCAGTACTTTGTATCAAATGATTTGCTCTCCAATTCACAACATGCTTATAAGCCAGGACACTCCACTAACACTGCATTGGTAGAAATGATAGACCACCAGTGGTTAACTTTTATGGATGACAAAAAGCTTGTGGGTGCTGTGCTGCTGGATTTCACAGCAGCCTTTGATGTTATTGACCATGACATTTTACTGTCTAAGCTTAAGTGCTATGGGTTTTCACATCTATCTGTATCATTGATAAGCAGTTATCTCTCTGGTAGAAGTCAGCAGGTATTTTTCAATGGGAGCTTTTCTGATTGTAAACAGTTGTCATGTGTTATTCCTCAGGGCAGCTGTTTGGGTCCATTGTTGTTTTCTGTGTTTGTTAATGATCTGTCACATGCTGTGTCAAGAGCAGATGTTGTACTCTATGCAGATGATGCTACAATGTTTTATGCATCGCCCACAATAACGGACATAAATTGCACCTTGCAGAGTGAACTTAATGCCATTACAAATTGGGTGAAACTTAATAAATTAGCTCTCAATATATCTAAAACTAAATGTATAGTCTTTGGTACTAAACATATGCTTGGCATGCCTTGTAATTTAAATTTATTTATTGATACATCTGTGGTAGAGCAAGTGAGTCAGACTAAACTCTTGGGTGTGAAGCTCGATAGTCAGCTCTCTAGGGTTGATCAAATTGACCATATTGTGTCTAAAATGGCCAAAGGCATTGCTGTTTCCCGGAGATGTTCAGTATATTGTCCACCATTAGTTATGAAAACAGTTGTCCAGGTTTTAGTTCTGTCACATCTGGAGTACTGCCCAGTAATTTGGTCCAGTGCTGGACAGGAACATCTGAAAAAATTACAAATCGTTCAGAACAGAGCTGCAAGGGTAGCCCTTGGTTGCTCTTTTCGCACTAGTGTGGATAAAATGCATACTTGTTTGGGCTGGCTAAAGGTGAAGGACAAAATTAATATAAGTCTTCTATGTAATATGCGTAATGCTCTATTTAAAAATAATCCAAAATCTTTTGTAGACAAATTGGTTTTTAGTGGGTATTGTCACGGACATGTAACGCGTTAGGTGAGCTCAGGTGTGTTAGTGGTTCCATCTGCAAGGTCCAATTGTATGTTAAGAACAGCATTAGTTAGATCGGCATCTGCTTGGAATAAATTGGACTTAAGAATAAGGCATATATCCAACATATGTCATTTTAAGAAGAATTTAAAACGGCATATATCCAACATATGTCATTTTAAGAAGAATTTAAAACAGGGGACAATTAATAGTCTTATACCAGTTAATTTGTGACTGTTATAGGTAATGAGATTTTTAAATGCTGTATGTGTGATGTGTATATGTGGATAAAAGTATACATGTGGTTATGTTATATGTATGTTAAACCTATGTATGTTTTACTTGGTGTATTTTAATTGTATATATGTTTTAGCACTTTGTGGGCCCCAGGAAGACTAGCAACCACATTGTGGAAGCTAATGGGGACCCAAATAAATAAACAAATAAACAAAAACCTTCTTATTGCCTTTTTAGTGAGAAACTGTATTGTAGTTTTTAAATATGTGATTAGTTATTGCAAAGGTGCTCTGTTTACATTTTAACCTGAATTCAATTTAGCTGCCTTTGAAGTCTGTCCTTGTAGTACAGCTGGTATATAATAAACTTTACGTTTATTAATGAAGAGACACTATAAAACCATTAAACCTCAGGTGTTGTTGTTAACCCAAATTTGACCCTCAGGTTGAACTGGTTACAGACATGAAACTCGTGTTCCTAATCTCTTCATCACAAAGGCTTTTGCACTGTTAGCCTTTAGGCGCACATCACTGGGTATCTGCTGAAATATATATATATGATATTATGTATGTATGTTGTTCTGAGATTGCAATTTTATATTCATGTTTGGTTTCATTTTAAAGGTCATGGTGCGATGAGTTAAAAGGTCTCATTTCTATAAGTCTAAGATAAGATGGATCAAGGTTATAGAACATAGGATATAAGATGCATTTCTTGTAGAGGTGGGGTTTTGCCAGATACTTCTGGCTAGTTTGACCAGGTGCTCTTTAGTATCACTTGGCACAGGTCAAACTGGATCTTGACCAGATGTTCTTTAGTATCCTTTGGTACAGGTCAAACTAGTTTTTGGTAGTTTTTTCAAGCTGTGTATAAAAGGTGGCCTGGCAAAATGTTCTGGGAGCCATTCTGTACTCAGAAGCTCCCACACTTTACGTGAATTCAAACCTTATGGAGCCATTCTGTACCCAGAAGCTCCCACATTCTGTGTGTATTCAAACATCATGGAAGAAAGAAACCTTTAACAAGAATCTTCCTACACCATTTTGGGTGTATTATATTCATGATAGAAGTACTCTGTAGCCAGAGTGTCTATTCCCAGGTATGACTTTGTAACTTTTGCAACTGTTGATCATTTTAATTGTAATTGAATCATATTCTGTATTATATAATATTCTTTAAGCTGGAACCTGCCTGGTATAATAAATTGTTATAATTGATTCATTTTAATTCTTCAGAAATTGTATTGATTTATTTTAATTCTTTCAGAAATTATTATGACTAGTAGATTAGAAGGAGTCTGGTATTACCGCAAGATTATTCTGTCAGGATATGATCACACTGGTGTTTTGATGGTCGAATGGAGCATGGGGCACATTCATTAAAACTCAGATTTATGTCTAT
Organism: Misgurnus anguillicaudatus; assembly: GCF_027580225.2. NCBI lineage: Eukaryota > Metazoa > Chordata > Actinopteri > Cypriniformes > Cobitidae > Misgurnus > Misgurnus anguillicaudatus. The sequence goes on from NC_073339.2 coordinate 26,673,295, forward strand.
CATCTGCCTTAGCAAAGTTGCATGAGCGCTAGACTAAAGTAACTATTTTTATGAGCAAGCATGGAGCGGCCAGACATAAAAATATTAGTTTACCCGGCAACCTCTGACTAAAACCAGACTGATAATTTTGTGTCCGTGAGATATACGCAACGGCCGGCGTATACTCTGTGCGATACCGGGTCCCTAATGAACGAATAACTAAGACTATGGGAATTTATAAATAATCAAATATCTAAATTATGATCAACAGATAATTGGAATAATACACTAAATTCTTACTTTATTAAATTGGAGTCAGATTATAATTTAAATACAGAGGTCAAGAGAATTTTAATTAATCCTGATATGGAATTATTCCTATAGAAGCGCCAAGACACGAAAGAACACGAGACCCCTTTATTATGCAGCCAAAGTCATCGTCTCATAAGGCAGTGAGGCAACAAGTCAGCTGTCTAAGCTTTCGGAAACAGCCTTTCTCTCCCTCTCTCTCTCGCATTAATTGAAACAGATACAGAATGGTGAAAGGTCAAAAGACCAAATCATATCCAGCAAGGACATATTTTTAATATATTCATGTCATGGGTGTCGGGGTGGACAGGACCCCCATCTGAGGGTTGTCCCCCCTAAAATATAATTAAAATGTGTATTGAAAATAATTTAATGATTTATAATACTTAAAATAGTTGTGTAAGAAGTAAAACAATACAAATTACCAACGGAGCAACAACAAAACATTTTTTAAACATTTTGATTCCCCCCTCTCTTGCCTCACAGTGGTTTGGTCCACTGCCAGCGCAGCGCCCCTTTTACCTCACCACCGACACTACAGTGGTAGAGAGGTGTACGGAGCCGACGTGTTAATCAGCTAAATACCTACAAAACAACGTTTCACATCACTTATCAGTTTATCCTCATGTTTTAAAACTGGACTATTTGGGCATATAAACATGAACATATTTCGTTTTATGACAACAGAAGCAGATACAAGAAAACATTTTTATGCATTCATGCAGAGGTGAGGCAGAGGTGAAAGTAACAAATTACATTTTCTCACCTTACTGTAATTGAGTTCTTTTGTGTACTTTTACTTTGAGTACTTTTTAAAATCTGTACTTTTACTTAAGTATGTTTTGTTTAAAGTATTGTAGGCTACTTCGCTACATTTTAAATCATATCCGTTACTGAGTAAAAAATAATAAAAAAGTAAGGTGATAAAGACGCACCACGGATGATTGATTAATAATAATACCTTACATTTATATAGCGCTTTTCTCAGTACTCAGCGCTTTACATATGAATGGGGGAATCTCCTCAACCACCACCAATGTGCAGCATCCACCTGGATGATGCGACGGCAGCCATATTGCACCAGAACGCCCACCACACACCAGCTTATTAGTGGAGAGGAGACAGAGTGATATAGCCAATTAGTATGAGGGATGATTAGTAGGCCAATGGGCAAGTTTGGCCAGGATGCCGAGGCACACCCCTACTCTTTATCGAAGGACATCCTGGGATTTTTAATGACCACAGAGAGTCAGGATCTCGGTTTAACGTCTCATCCAAAGGACGGTGCTTTTTTAGACAGTATAGTGTCCCCATCACTATACTGGGGTGTTAGGACCCACACAGACCACAGGGTGAGCACCCCATGCTGGTCTCACTAACATCTCTACCAGCAGCAACCTCCAAGTACTGACCTGCTTAGCTTCAGTGGGTAAGCTGTCTTGGGCTACAGGGTGATATGGCTGCTAGTTCATTTGTTTGATGGGCGAGGGAACGCGCAAAAAGAACCATGGAGAGGGACGAGACAGGCGCGGGCTAATGCAATGCAGACCCTCAATTCAATTCTTATGAAAGAAACCCCTGGCCATTGACGCGAAGCGATTGTTTCATCCAGGTAGGATTCATGCTCTTGAGTACGGAATTGCAGACCGGGTTTTAACCGCTAATTTGCACAACGCATTTTTAATACATGCTAATTATCTCCCAAGGTCTAGCAGCTGCGCATTAAGTCAAACACAACTTAGGAATGTCCTCGAGAATGCGCAGGTCATTAGACATTGCAGAGAGAGAGCGAGAGAGAGAGAGATTGAAAGACATCAGGTACACAGGTCTGGGAAGCTAGAATACAATAAATGTGTAAAGAATGTAGAGTGTATAGCCATGGCACTCATCTCATTATATGAAGAGTTTTGTTGCAAAACGAGATAACCTTCTCATTGAGGAGCATAAATGGGCACTTAAATATGACACAAAGGGATATTAATATAAGCCTTCTTGTTCTCATGTTTTTTCTTTAAGATTTTTTTCAAAGACTACTAGGGGTGTGACGAGATCTCGTGCAACGAGATTTCTTGTGGAGGTGCTGGCCGTTTCTCACAAAAAAAAAGACTGCATCCTTCAGAGGTCGCATTTTTAAACTGCATTTACTTCATCACTGTCTTATTAGAGACTATTAACAATTATAATTTACTAATTATTTAGTTAATCGCAAATTGTTGTAATATGCTCACGAATTGCGAATGTAATGCTCAGTTAATGATCTGAAATAAACCTTGATGACTTATGCAGCCTGCATATGCGACCTCCAAAGGATGCAGCTTTCTATTTGACCCTTTTACAGTGCGTGCATTATATTTGTCTTTTACTGCATTTGCTTTTTATTTAGGTTTCCAATAATGTTCGTTTGGGAGCTCGTGTGAAGTCTGAGACGCGTTGTGTTTGTCTGTTGATCAGTGTCAGATGTGTCTCTCCCTCACACAGAGTTTACATGATTTAATGTCTGCATGTTCTTGCTCAAAAAAGGACAGTGGCTGTATCATTTCTAGTGTAAAGAAATGGACATATATTAAATATTAGTATGGATTTAAACATTGTTTGACTAAAAATAAGCGTTTCTCTCCGTCTAAAGTAAAAGTAAAGACAGCGTCCGCGAGACGAGTCCTCTATCGCGCCCCTGTTAGGGCCAATCCTTGATTAGTTAAAACATAAAAAAATAATGTGATTTCAGTTTGTTATTCATTTATTTTATCATTGAGGGTTTCTTAAAAAGTGTAAAAATATCGTCTCGTCTCGTCCTCGTGAACCCAATCTCGTGTTTCGTCTCGTCTCATGGATTAAGTGTCTCGTCACACCCCTAAAGACTACACAATAAAACAGTTTTGAACTTTAACGCATGATGCTGTAAATATTATCAGTTTTTTCTACTTTAAAATTTGTTTTTAACAAAATCTCATTAGTATACGTATTCTCATTACCGAAATAATTAACCTCATTTCTGAAACCTATGTATCATTCCCGCAACAGATGCTTATTAAATGTTAATTTAAAGTCGCAATGAAATTGAAATGAAAAACTATATATATTTTTTTTTAATATTGTGATATTATTAACAAATGACTTATCTGTGAGCTTCATTATTTAAAAAAAAAATTGTGTGTGCTCAATCTTTAATCAAAAATGCAAATCTGCAGATCTCTCTTCACTTCCGGTCATAAGTATGGCAGGTGGGCAGAGATTAGCAATTAGGAACACGACCCAACTTCAAAACGATCCAATCAGTTCTCGATGGACAAATTCAAATCCAGCCCTGCCTTATTTCATCTCAAAAGCCGTTTCATTCGGATAAACGTCACCACGGGGAAAATAAGGCAATCGCTACTTCCGTTTCATGGCGACTTTAATTAATAGAAGCATAATACTTTGATTTTGATTTTAAATGTGGAGAATCTCCAAATTATGTTCTTTCAGGTTTGTCATGTCATTTTGAAAACATGTCAGGTTTCTTCGAAATATTAAAATTGTGGAAGGTGTGGTGGTATATGAGCTAAATAAAACAAAATAAAAAACGTTCAATTAAAAATAAATATTATTTCATAATTTTTAATTTACTGTGCATGACTATTAATAATAAATTTTAAAAAATGTGAAGATATATTAGCTTTTCTAACAGTGTTGATGTTTTCTGACTGTTGCTGTAATGAGATTTTTTAGGACTTACTTTTGAAATTATGTTACAAAAAGAAAATGATAAAATGTTAAATGATAAATTGTTAGATTTTCTTGAATTTGGCTGCTCAGTCTTTCGTGGCTCGCCAACGTGTTAGAATGCATCTAATACGTAAAATATTAAGCAGGACCAAGTGCATGTGGGGAAAAGAAATTTAATGAAGGTTCTTATGTAGCATAGTTCTTCAGGAGCGATGTTGTCGTGTCAACCTTCTACATTCTTAACCCAAAGATCTGCCTGTGTGAGCAGACCTTTATACATCTTACACAAACAATACAATGGCACCCCATGGAGACTTTGATCTCTGAGGTGACAAACACACCCACGGAGAACCTACGAGAATGTGACCTAATAATGACCTGAGGGGTAACTGTATGGGCCATTTGGATAGTTGATAACATCAGGTCACAGTTGTAATGTAATCAGACTAATAATAAAGTTGATAACATTAGGGCACAGTTGCAACGTAACACATCAGACATTGATTACGCATAAAGAAATATACACAAAATCCTTCAAAGTAAAAGTTTTTAAATTAATGTTCCCATATACTCCAGACTTTGTTTCTAATGTCTGGTGGGAAAGAAAAGTAAATTTAAGCAATGTTTACATTTTAATGCTTGACCTTTTTAAAACCAAGTTTTTGTTAGAATCACCCATGTACTCGTATTTTATAAATTAATACATTTATTACAATTCAAGGCAATATGATATACTGTAATATTACTATAAAAATATACAGTATAAAGTGTGTATAAAGTATAAATAGATGCAAAGATCACTAAAGTGGAGGTCTGGTGGAAATCTTGCGGTTTTAGTGACCATAAAATATGGAATCTGGTGCTTTGTATAGAATGCAAGTGCCCAAAACGTGTAGTTATTGTTCATATTCGTGGCTTAAAACAGATGGTAAATTGACCGTCCTCCCTACGGACAGCACAATGCGAACTGACATTTTCTTGCCCTCTATGACTGAAAACTATGAAAATGCTGCTTCACGTGAGAACCTTGAAGGACTTGACAGTGCCGACCACTGGTGTAAATGAAATATAGAACTCATTAACTGATTTTTATACCACAAATAAAGTTATTGATGTGAAACTAAACGGAAAAAATGAAACATGAGCTGTTTTTCGTTTCTCGTTATTGGATTTCAGATAGGATATCAAACAACCAAAAGATACAAATCAGGGCATCTTCCATCCATTCCATATCTGTTTTCAAATCAAAAAAGGAAAAAACTAATCAAAGTTTCATTTATTTGTTTCCATTTATAAAATGAAAAAAGAAAACTAGGAATTGATACAATTTTCTAGTTACTTTCTCAGTCTTACTGAGAAAATTCTTAAGGGCTGTTCACATTAACTATAACGTTAATTATATTCACATTGTAACAGACGTTAATTATAAATAATAATATTATAAATTATAACAAATATATTAGCATCCACATCACGGGACGATATCTACAACTTTATGCAAATCACTAACCTTCATATTGCATATTGCATATTTCCTGTAATAAAAACTTTTGCAATTGTTTATGTTGATTTATGTAAATATGTTGTCTAAATTGACTGAGTAATTCTCATGAAGTGGGCGGAGTTAACTTACACAGGTGTGGAATCATTAATAAAAAGGCCGCTGCTCTCTTGTGTGGGTGTGCAGGCTAAACGCCAGTTCGTGTCTGAGTCGTAACTCTTTTATCCTTCGTTATGTGTGACCTGTTACAAAGCTCTAACTGAAATGGGAGCGCCAACAGGTTATGGGCCCAGTAAAGACTTTGGGAACCGATGGAATTGATTATGTTTCGACGGAGAGGAAAATAATTATGAATTATAGGAATCAAAGTTCCTTGCACATTTGCGTCTTCTGGGATTGAAATCCACCATATTGGGTGAAGCATCAGCTGTGGATGATGAAGGTGCGGAGGAGGAAGACGATGATAGTAAAAACGAAGAAGCATACACAGTTCTGATCCAACTATTAGATGACAAAAGCCTGTCGCTTGTGATAAGAGAGGCCGCGGATGATGGCAAGAAGGCGTTACAGATTTTGAGATATCACTACGGTGCTAAGGGGAAGCCACGTGTGATAAGTTTGTATATGGAGTTGACATCCCTTCAGAAAGATGTAAATGAAGCCTAAACAGATTACATTATTCGTGCAAGGACTGCCATCACAGCATTGCGAAATGCGGGAGAGACTTTAAGTGACGATTTATTGACTGCCATAATTTTAAAAGGTTTGCCCGATACTTTCAAACCAAAAAAAGTACAAATGAAAGGGATACTCAGACAGTGGAGGATGTGAATGAATATGTGGAATACAGAAAGGATTTCACATTCTGGAGCTGGCTGATGGAGAACAGGCCAGTGATATCGCGTTAAAGAAAGGTACCGCTAAATTGCGTTTGAGAAATAGCATTGGCCGCATTGTGGACATGATGTTGACGGAGGCACTTTACGTGCCATCATTTTCTCTTTTTCTCATTTTCATCTTTTCTGTCAAAGCGGCAATTTCACACGGAGCGACAGTAATCATCAAAGAGGGACAGAACCGACTCATTCACAAAAATGGTACAACTTTTGATATTCATATGTATGACAGACTGTTTTTATCTGAGTAGTGTTGCTAACGAGATTGATAAGTGTAGTGCATGCTTTGATATTCAAACATGGCATGAAATACTGGGTCATCGTAATTATGATGACGTGTTAAAGTTGGAGAATGTTACTGATGGGATGAAAATTAGAGGTAAAATTGACAGATCTAAATTTGAAATGTGAAGTGTGTGTAAAAGGCAAAATTGCTCAGACTAGAAATAGAGATCTAGATGAAAAAGCAAATAATGTATTTACACTTGTTTATGCAGATCTGGCTGGTCCTATAGAACCAGCAGGAAAAGATGGGTTCAGATTTGCCTTAGCATTCACAGATGACTATTCAGAAGCTGTGTTTACTTATTTTTTTAAGAACAAAAGTGACACTGCCATAGCCACAGAGAAATTCATTGCTGATGTTGCACCCTATGGTAAAATTAAATGTATAAGATTAGATAATGGAACAGAGTTTACATCCTCTGTATTTCAGGCTTTGCTCAACAAAAATGCCATTAGAAATGACACCTCAGCTCCTTATAGAACTTTTGCGTGTTTGCAAACAGAGATGACTTTTTTTGTGGGCGGAGCCCAACTGGTGGCAGAAAGTGACAGCTCCGCAATAGGGATGTGAAGTATTTTAGCGCTAAATTGTGATTTTTATGGATACGTTTTCACCAAGTTACGTTTATTTTTTAAATAAATTGAAAATGGCTTGGCTACCGATATGTGTGCATGTATGTAATGTATATGTTCTTTATTGGTAAATCAATTATTTTTACAGTATGAATCGCTGAAGTACTTATAAGAGCAATACTATCATGTATTCTGTATAATATCATTTATTAAATATTTCATAATTTCCTGTTTTCAATTTCTTATATTTTTAGCCTACATGTTTGTTCTAAAACTATTATGTTTACATACAAATTAATTTGTATAGGCCTGTTTATTTAAGCAATAAGGTACGATAGGCTGTGCTGTATCGTGAATAAGTAACGGCTGAAGGGCGTTGTTAAGCCAAAAGTATACTAGGGACGTCCGCGTATGCGCGCCGTCCGCATGACGTCATTTTCGTCATCAGGAGGGTCCGCGGACGGTCCGCGCGGCCGGCCGCGTGCAGCCCAAAATTTGAGACCGCGCGGACAGTACGCGTACAGTCCGCGTACGACAGCGCATGCGCGTGAAAATATTTAGACAGGACACTCCAATATAAACAATTATACAAAGGAAATAGACAGCATTTGCACACACACTATCGTTTTTATTCTTTAACTTTTACTTCTTTCAAGAACAGAAAGCTGTGGAGCATGTTTGTTTGATTCCTGACTTTGTTGTCTTGTTGTTTGTTCTAAACTGTGTTTGCAATGGTGGATTAGTTACTTTTCTTCACCTATCCTAATGTTTTAATGTACTGTAAATGTCTCCAAATCAGTGCTGCCCTGACAGCCTGTTAGACTAATAATTTGAATAAGAAATCATTTGTATTGCGTATAGTGTCGAACGCGGCCGTCCGCGTGTAGCCGCGGGGACTATACTCGGAAACCTGCGGGGACGCGTGCGCGCGCGAGCCGGACGCGTGCGCGCGCGAGCCGGACGCGGACGCGGAAAAAAAGTATACCCGGTCCTTTAGGCACGACGCGAAGCGGAGTGCCTGCAACCCCTTCAGCCGTTACTTATTCACGATACAGCACTTGCCTCGAGTACCCTACTGCTTTTATAAAACTGTTACCACACAATATTAAAGTCAAAAAAATATTAGTGCAACTTTCATGAAGTTAAATCAATAATAGCATTCCTTCCGCTAGAAAAAATAGTCCCTGAATGCAAACAACAACATGGAAGCTCAAATAAAAACAACAAACTGCTCTCTGAGACTTTGTCTCATTATATGTTTATGTGTTGCTAAGGGTGTTGCTAAGAGCGCAGTGATATTAAATAGAACTGTTGGGTGAAGCGGTCATAGCAGTGTTTTATTGTGAATAAAGCACACCTATTGACCAATCAGAATCAAGGATTGGAACTAACCGTTTTATAAATATTATTAACACTTTATATCGTGTGTGTGTGTGTGTGTGTGCTATGTTTATATATTTATTAGTAAACACCATAATTTAGAACAAACAGGAAGAAGACATAGATAGAAGATAGAAGGCTAAGATAGAAGGTAAAAAGAAGTAATAGAAAACGAAAAATATATGAAAACTTTAATAAATGGTAATATTATTGATATTATGAACTCATTCAAATCTTTAATCTTTCTAAATAAATTATAAACGTAACGTGATAAAAACGCTATAAGAAACACACCGAGTGATCAGACTTCGACAGGACACCGGATATCTTCTCTAATTATTTTCTATTCAAATTATTAAAAGATTTCCAAATAATTTCATCACTCCAGTCTGTCCGGTTGAGAGCTTATTGCAACCATAACCACCTACGTTTATCTTCAAATGGTGTTTTACACGACGGTATACTATAAAAATGAAGGTCATCTATTTTGGCATTCCCATTCTGACACTCAACAGCACAACAAGACATTTCCTACTGAGATATATTGTTCATTTCACTCGTGTCTCATTCATTTCCACTGATTTTCTGCCACCACATTGCATGCGTGACGTAACTGTGATGTCGCAAAAGGTCTAGTATTTACCCCATCAAAATGGGACAGCTGAAAGTGCTTGGAGGACTTTGTTTGAAATGGCAAGATGTATGCTAATTGAGAGTAAATGATCAAAGGAGTTGTGGACATATGCGGTATAAACCGCTGCTATAATCAGAAACAGATGTTATAATAGACATCTGGGACAAACTCCATACTATCTGATAACTGGGAAAAAGCCTGATCTATCCAAAATGAGAGTGTTTGGGTTAGAGTGTTATGCATACAAGTATGAAAGAAAAAGTTGGATGCAAGATGTGAAAAGGGTATATTTATTGGTTATGACAAAAATAGCCCTGCTTATCTTGTCTTCTATCCAAACACAGGGAGAGTACTTAAGAGTAGACTGGTGAAGTTTGTCACAAAAAGTACAAATGAAAGGGATACTCAGACAGTGGAGGATGTGGATGAATATGTGGAATACAGAAAGGAGGTGAAAACCGTAGTACCAAAACTGAACAGGACTAAAGTAATTCCACAAGAAATGAAAGTTGAGGATGAAGTCAGCCCAAAGGGTGAAAATGAGAGCAGTCAAGGTACTAGAAATCCAAAAAGGGAAAGAAGACCCCCTCAGTACTTTGCAGATTATGAGTATGAGATCAAAGATGATGCAGATCAGCCATTGACTATTGCTATCGTGTTGCATGTGATGTTCCCCAGACACTGAAGGAAGCCTTAAGCTCTTCAAAATCAGAGCAGTGGGTTGAAGCTATGGATGATGAGATGAACTCTCTGAAAGAGAATAATACTTTCACATTAACAACTCTACCAGAAGGTAAACAGGAAGTGGGGGGAAGATGGGTTTATGCTGTAAAGGAAAATCTTGATGGGAGAATATATAAGGCCAGGTATGTAGCAAAGGGTTATAGTCAAGTGGCAGGTATTGATTATAATGAGACATTTTCACCTACTGCCGATATAACTTCAGCACGTGTTCTAAAATTTTTATGAAGCAACCTGAAGGATTTGAAGTTGAGTCAAAAACAGGAGAAGAATTTGTATGTAAGCTTAATAAATCACTGTATGGTCGGAAACAATCAGGACAAAATTGGAACAAGTAGTTGCATGATTTCTTAATTGAAAATAATTTTGTTCAAAACTCAGCAGATTATTGTGTTTACAGTAAACAAACTGACAAAGAAAGAGTCATACTGATAATTTGGGTTGATTATCTTATCATTGCAGCAAGTAATGATCAAAAATTGGGAATTAAATTCAAGGTTAAAGGCAAAACGGCCTCGGACTAAAAGTCATCAGGTAAAACGGCATCAGGTCTCGCACAACAAGGCATCGGACAAAACGGCCTCAGACTAAAAGTCATCAGGTGAAACGGCATCAGGTCTCGCACATCAGACATCAGGCAAAACGGCCTCAGACTAAAAGTCATCAGGTGAAACGGCATAAGGTCTTGCACAACAAGGCATCGGACAAAACGGCCTCGGACTAAAAGTCATCAGATGATTTTACACGTGGCCCCGCCCCTTCAAATGACATCACTATCGCAAACTTACCAGAGATCAATAAAACTTATGAGGGCACTTTGGTTTCTTTAATTGTGTATTTAATTGTAGCCTCTACATAAATTGTTGTTGTTCATTTTCTCACTCGCCTCTGTATAACAATGGTTTATTTAAACACGAGTTTACACATGATCACGCTTTTTCGCGTGATGTCACTATAAAGCTATAGATATCTTTTTTACTGTCTTTATTAATCCCTACAGTTTCTTAACTGTATAACATGTTTCATGACGATTCATCATCATCATACGTAAATGATGCTGTTTTTAACTGTTTTAACTCTCTCTCTCTCTCTCTCTCTCTCTCTCTCAACGTTTTAAGCTGGCTAGAACATTATTACAACTATATATTGCCGTTTGCATAATTGTTTTCGTTTAACTAATGTAGCTATGGTTTATAAGCAATATGTTCTACATTATAGTGGACTGTAATTATGATAATGCTAAGTAGGTATGAAAAATTAGCTTTCAATAAATATTTGTTAAGTGCCTGAATAAATCCCAGTGACAGGGCTACACGTCCATATGGGAAGCGGCTTCCAGGTTCATAAACCATTCCAAAGTCTCTTTGTTTCTGCGGTTAGAAAACTGGAAATTCTGTCTATACTTTCGTTATTTTAATAATTTCTTTGTTTTTATTAAATTTATAGATTACTTGTTATTTGATTAACTTATTGTGGCTTGTGTTTAATTCCCCTGCGCATTTAGGCATTTTGCACACATGTTCTGCAACTACTTGATTCTTACTGAGCCTGTCTCATGACATGGTAAAACTTTTTTTTTAAATCGTGGCCACGAATTAGCAATTCCTTCCCACGAATGATTAAATTGTGGCCACGTTTTAGTAATTTGTTCCCTCCTTTAAGCTAAATCGTGCCCACGTTTTAGTAATTCGTTCCCTCGTTTAAGCTAAATTGTGGTCACGTTTTATTAACTCGTTCCCTCGATTAAGTTAAAACGTGGCCACGTTTTATTAATTAGTGCCCAGAATTTCATTTAAACCATTGGGACATTAACACAATGCTAACACATCTATCAAAAGATCAAATTCACTTTAGATATTATTAATGACGCATACTAAATGCAGTTTTATAAATTCCTGCAAAGAATTTCATTAAAATCATCGGAATAGTGACGCTTATCGCAGCTCAATGGAATAATACATTGCTATAAAGGATAAAATTCATACACCTTATGGGTCGTTTATATATATATATACAGTTTTATTAACTCCTTCCCAGAATGTCATAAACAACATTGGGAATTAACTCATTGATACAGTGCTATAAGGATCAAATTCCTACATCTTGGGTCTTAAACCGTTTTATTCTTTCCTGCCCGGAATAATAATAAAAAACCATCGGGACATTGACGCTTAATATGACGCTTAACGCATAAATACAGTGCTATTTAAAGATCAAGTTTGCTATATACCTTCATATACAGTTTTATTAATTCCTGTGCAGAATAAAAAAAACCTTAACCAACCTTAGGGACATTAACATGACGCTTAATGCATGCTAATGCATTAAATACAGTAAAAGATCAAAATCACTATACCTTATTAATAAGTCATATACATATTCCGTTTTATTTATTCCTGCCCAGAATTAAAAACATATTGGGACATTAACGTGACACAGTAATTAATTAAACTACATAATTCAGTGGCTAAAATATCACTAAAATAAAATAACTTAATAAAATCTCTTTATGTCACTTGGGTAATTTTTTAGTTGGAAAAAACAAAATAAATGACCAAAAAATAAACAGAAAGTTTGTGTAAAATGTATAGATATTATTTAGGTGTATACATCAATAAATACCCTTAATATATGTTGTAAATTTGAATCAATATATTTAAAAATATCACACTTATTTTTTTAGTTTTTAAAACTATAATAAGTGCTCATTTATATCCATGTATGTATGCATATATATGTGTGTGTGTTTGTGTGTGTGTGTGTGTGTGTGTGTGTGTGTGTGTGTGTGTGTGTGTGTGTGTGTATGTATGTATGTATGTATATATTAGGGCTGCACGATTACAGGAAAAATTATGATCACGATAGTTTTGCTCAAACTTTTGATCACGATTAAAAATACGATCATTCTTTTAGTGAAGAACTTCTATTTACTTCAGTATTTTTATTACACTTTACAGCCATGTATATAATATTATATACATTTTATAGGCCTATATTATAAAATATTTTATTGTTTTGTAATATCCACAGCTCCCATTCTCTTTTTAAAACATTTCAAATAATTCAGCAAAATTCTGCATAGATTTCGCAAAAGAAATCCCCAGAAATGACAAAAATAACTCCTTACACAGATTCCTTACAGCTGTACTACTATTGCAGCAATTAAAGCAGTTAAGTTTTTACTGTCAAAATTATAAAATATCGTTTATTTATTTTAGAGCCTTTTTTGTTTGTTAAATTAAGGTTTTTGATAATGACCGGCTAACAGCTAACGTCATGTTGATGACTTGTTTGATCAAATGAGCCTCTCAAATGAACACTTCACTTGCCTACAATAACATCTATATAAAATATATATTTTCAGCATATAACAATGTTAGTTTAAATGTTTATTATCAACACACTATTTTTTAAAAAGCGGAGGGAGGCTGCTCTGTTGCTCGCAGTCGCGGCGGGGTGCAGAAAAATAATGAATCAAAACAAAACGAAATAAACATGAAAGAAAATAAACAAGAAATTAAATAAACATGCAGGTTGCCTTACCTTACACATTCGCTATGTATCAATTAAAATTCAAGGCTTTACCATAGAACATGGCTATTCGTGTATCCAACAGTTAAGCTAAGAAAAATAGTCTCTTTAATCCATTTTTTTTCAATGCGCAGAAGGTCCTGCTGCTGGCGGAGACGCTAAACACCGTTGCAACAGGTGCATTGTGAATGTGCGTAGTGGACTCGTGCGATAGGTTAAATGTTTTTTTTTTACAATTTATCAATGTCTCAACGTTTCTTTTAATTAAATTAAATTATAAAAAGGCGGAGAAGCCTAAAAAATCCAGAGGCCTGGCCGCATATCAACTGTGATGTTAAAATTGGTCCGAAACCCGACCCGAGGGGCCGTTTGGTTCGCTTGTCTTGGTTCGGAGCGCGTGTGTGCCGTACGGTTCAACGGTTCATGGCATGCGCAATGTATGTGACCCACTGATCTATATAAATGACTGGATTGCGCATGACGTCACAACTGTGAAGCCACCGCGCCGCCATCTTGGTATACCCAAACGTTCCATTAAATCAATGGACGCGATCAGATTTTAATGATAAAACATCACTTTACTAGTCTTCGTTTTTATATCTGAAGTTACCCTGTACATTATGACAACACAAACGTCCTAAGCATGTACATAGTTATTTACTGAAAGTTGTACATTTTAGTTTTTAATCAGTTAATATACATTCATCTTCATTACAGTATCAGATCAGCAGACAGACCGCAGCATATTTAGTATTAATGACAAACGTGCTCATTCTGAAATCTAAATAAATGATCATACTTTGACCCGTATGTGCATGCAATAATTTGCTGGTTTTATGTTATCTAAACTTACAAGTTAGCTAAACTTATTAAGAGAAATAACGCTGACCGTGTAGCTAAATGTCAAAAAAAACTTTATTTATACCCGTGTCATTAACAGAACGCAGCAGACACACTCACCTTAACGGTTTTTTATAAATCCATTTTCCTGCCCGATTAAAGCATAAACATTGCAAATAACACCAGAATTAACCATTAATTTACGTACACACATCCTAAACATAATCTTGCGTGACTGATACACTGTAAAGCGGGTGAATTTAAAACATGATTTTGAATGGAAGTCAATGACGCCGTCTGCCGGTTGGGTATACCAAGATGGCGGCTCGAACTCTGCGCTGGCTTCACCTCACGCTGTTACGTTAAGCGTTCTATGCGCAATCCAGTCATTTATATAGATCAGTGATGTGACCCCAGATAGCGTGTTTCCCTTTCGCGAATAGCGCGAAAGAAGAGGTGACTGGTGTGGAGAGTGAGTGCTGCCGGTCATGTTACGTGTAGAAATGGCAAGAGGGAGAGAAAAGGAAGTCTGCCCGGAGTTGGAGGATGCCCCAGTGTCGTATAAGTTTGGTGTGTGGAAACATTTTTTTATTTCATGTTACCTATGATGACAGCGGAAATAAAACAATAGATAGAACTGCAGGCTATGGGTTGAATGTGTTCGAGCAGCCACAGGAGACAGCATTCTCTCCGACCATTTAATCTGAGGTACTGAATAGGGATGGGCACGGATATTCGAATATTCGAATATTCGATCTGCAATAATAATTCGAATTTAAAAAATGCTATTCGATTGTTTGTTTGTTTTTAATGTGCCACCAAATGGTTACGACTTATTTAATGCTTTTTCACTTCATCTATACTGTCTTTTACAGACTTAAATGTAAGATATACATGAACATTAATTCGTATGTATTTCTTATTGTTTGGCAATGCAGGTTGCAGACGAATTTAAGTTTTTCCTTTAATCTCCGGTTTTGTGCGCCGCGCCGTATTTGGCCACTGGCTGGTTTAGTGAGGGCTCACGTGTTATTAAACGTGCTTCTCCGCCGCCCGCATCAACACATCATGAGAGATTTGTAAGCTTTCTGTTATAAAGTCTACTTTATTTTGTTAATAACGAGACAGACACGGAGAACGAAATGAAACGGAGAACATTTATTATATGCGGTGCTCTTTCGAAAATGAACCGGATAACTGCAAAGCTCCGTCTTTGTAAAATGTTGTAAAATTAAGCTAACGTTAGCAAGGTTGCACAGTCAACAATAATGTATCGAGCCAGCTTACGTTATTTGTAAAATAATGTTAAACACAGATATTCAATCTTGTTCAATCCGTCTGTTGTTTTTATCGGATAAACATCATCACGAGGAAGAGTTTTCTCCGCAGCACCGGCATTATTGTATCTAGTCAGAACGGGCTTTCACCGAAGCAGGTAGGATAAATACGGTTTTCTTTATTCACAAATACATGTCAAACTAAACTGAGAAGATATTTAAATGGCGACTGAGCAGTTGGTTATGTAGATGTGTTTTTTCGTTTGCTCCGGTCTCTTATTTGGAGTCTGCTTAAGGGTTTAAATGATGATAGCCTACTTTGTCAAGTCCTCAAACTTTAAACTTCGCAAGTCCTCAAACTTCGCTTAGATTTCGGGTTAGTGTATAATATTTGGTATAATATAATGTATGTAAGATCAAACAGTAATGAATTCATACTAACGACCGACTTGAAACTAATGGTTTGACTGACTCAGACTTCGCTCCGCATGGGGTTTTAACGCCTTTTTTTCTGTAGGATATTTTTTAAAAAGAATGTAAAAAAAATACATATTTTTTACAATGTTTTCAACTTAAAAATACATACATACACATTATAACTTTAGCTTGTTGTGGATATTTCCTAATTATAAGCCTTCTGTGAAATTATGACAAAATGAAAAATACAAAAGACGCATGTCTTAATTAACATAATTAAAATAAACGAATATTCGAATATTCATTCTTTATGAGCTTAAATATTCGAATAGTAAATTACTGGAAAATGCCCATCCCTAGTACTGAACACAATGTTTTATGTCTTTTCGTATTCAGCGCTATTTTTAGCCTTTCATTGATAAAACGAAAGTGGCTGATTTCCGCGTAGTTTCATTTTGCTACCGTGTGAAAGTTGCTTATTTCATAAACTGCCCCTTAAAGTAATCAGGACAGAAGTAGTCAACAGTGGACAAAAGAAATATAACAGGTATAAACGTTATGTTTCTCTCTCGTCCATATATACTCTCTGCAGTAAAAAAGCAGCCTCTCAGTAATAAATCTTAGAGCTACACTGAAGTTGGCATTTTGATAAATGCAAGTTATCTTTGTGTTCTAAAAAGGCACATAAGTTCATGTAGATGGCAATACACATTCTCTTTTTTGCCAAATAAATGAAAAGCATGTTGAAATCATCAATGTCTTCCCTCTTGCTGTATCAAAATCTCACCTGGCTTTCCTCAAGGATGGTCCCAATAATGTGCTTAAAGTCAAATTCAGTTTGTGCATGATTACATGATATAACTTTTTTAATACTGTATCCTAAATTATGGATAATTAATACATAAATAAGATAATACATTTCTGGAGTGTTAAAAATTAAAAGAAAAAATAACAACAAGAACCGTACTGAACCGAGAACCGTGATACGAACCGAACCGATGGTTTTGTGAACCGTGCCACCCCTAGTATGTATGTATGTATGTATGTATGTATGTATGTATGTATGTATGTATGTATGTATATATGTATGTATATTTATATATTTATACAACAGTTCTTTCTGGTTCTCGAATCTGATTGGCTAAGAGGCGTGCAATATTCTACTGATAACGGCACAGTAACCGCTTCACCTTTCGTATCATTTCGCCACCTAGTGAATGGAGCTCATCTCTGAATGGAACTGCACGCACACAAGGACACACACAAACGCGCTGTTTTGAATCACTCTCCGTGTGTCTCATTAGTTCACTAGCTCGTAAATCAGTGTGTGAATCCCAAGTTATTATTCCGTCAAAGATCAGCGCTCTTGGATGTTACATTAAACTTAATGGAAGTTATGTTTTGTCACATCGTGTGGACGATTAACACTTGGAAAGAGGAATGTAAACTATTTTTTTCTGGAGCAATATCTCTTCCCAGAATGCGAAAACACCATGGAACTGCAGGTAAGCACCGCAGCTTTTAAATGTGGACATTGATCATTTACTTTATCGTGACGTGACTATTAAAACATGTTATGAGATATCGCCACTGATATATTCATAAGCAGCATGCAAAAATATCTCTCTGACACTCTGACAAAAAAAAAACGTTTTATATAGTACTGACAAGAACAAAGTTTAATAATAATCGAGTGCTCGTATCGCGTTAAGAGTAAATGGGAAAGCAATAGTAACGTTATACAAGTATAGTTTTATTAACTTTTACCTCGCGCCAAAACAATAACAACACAAAAGACACTAAATATGAATAAAAAAACAAGTAATAGTTTGATCATGATATCAAATACTGCTGATTTGATCTCATTTTGACGATCAAAAACAAACAAGGCCAACATGAGAGCCAGGGAATCCCTGTCAGAGATGTAGCCCAGAGAGGGCGGTGGTCAGCGGGGCGAGTGAACACTGACGTCCGCTCATGCTTTGGTTCTCATTCGTACCGAATCTCACTAAGCAAACGTTCAAACAGGCGCTATCTTTACTAATCGACTGCAGATTTAAATATAATACATATACATTCTCGACTGAACTAATCTTAAAACTACACTTTGTGACCAAGAAACGGTAATATAAAGAAACGGCTTTTCCGTCCATTGAGTTGTTATGAGATTCAAAGCAGCCGAAAGTGTTACCTGTCATTCTGGCCGCCCTCAAATCCGTGGCGGAAGAAGTAGTTCTCAAACAAAGAGGCTTTTAAAATAACTCCGTTGTTGTTTTCTAGTTTTCGTTTTTCAAACGTGTGCCATCGAACTGTTGTATAAAAGCATTATCGCTCTCGGAGTCGTGTGATATAGCTCGTGCCTCTGGCCTAATCACAGCCGTGATGACACTCCTACTCGAGCAGTTCCAAAACGCAATAAATCCATTTTGACAAATTTCGGTAAAAACGTGTTTTCTATACCAAGAAAGTGACAAGATGAAAACCACTATTTTCTGTTACAAACTTTCACATAGCATCTTTAGGTTATAAAGACATAAAAAAATTCAAATCCATAACTTGATTTACAAAGATTTATTATAAAAACTAATTCTTTTTTCCACAAAATGCAATAAATCCATGACAGTTTTTTTTTCAAAATGCTAGAAAGCTATTGAATCAATAGCCTATATAAATGTGCATTCATCTTTGCCATGTTATATTCATTTAGTTGACTAGTTGTACACACTAATTAAAAATATAAACAGTAATGTTATTAATCAAAACACTTACTTTGTCATATTAAGAACCCTGTCATTGCGGTTACTTGACGTCTTCGCTTAACGTCTTTCACAGCGATCATCTGTAAAATGTTTTTGGTCCTGCTCGATTTTCGTTGACTTTGAGTAAAATTATGGAAAGTTTTTCATAAGATCCTCTGGGGTCAATGTGTTAGCATGAGAAGCTTGATGCTGTCGGGAGAACAAGCACCCGTTTCCCGAGTGCCTCTCAGGGAAATTATTAGATGTTGATGGCTTACGTTTCTTTCCCATCACAGAAAACCATCACAGGTTTAGCGATGCAATTAAAGTATTATTTTGTTTTTTGATCACGAAGTACAAAGTAGATGAGGAAAACCAGGACTCCGTGTACTCAGCGCGTCCGCCATTGTTTGTTTACATTGCGTGAACGGTGGGCTGTAATATCAGAAATGGATTTATTGCGTTCTGTAAAAAAGGGGGAGTGGCGTTTGTCGCATTTTGGGAAAAAAGGGAGAAAAGATGACAGAATAACACGGCGGATATTGGATTTTGCGTAAAATTAAGAATTTACTTTTAACTACTGACCTGATATAATGCTGATTTTGGCAGTAACTCATTTTTTTTAAAAATGGCGTTTATTGCGTTTTGGAACCAAACTCTTCATTTTTAAACTTATTATTGTTTGTTAATATTATGTAAGGGGAGACTGATTATGAGTGTAGTACATTACTGAAAACACATTTAACCAGCAAAAGCATTGTTATTGATGATGATGATTGTGTCCATGGCTGGATCTTGGGGGGGGGGTGAGGTGGATTATCTTTTATAGTGATCATGAAGCCACTGGCAGATTGCTGTCATCATCTATGTGGCACTGACTTTTCATGCTGTGTTCTCTCCAAAACCTACAAACACTCATTGCAGAGCATTTTTGTATGCCCATTAAAGGGTGCAAAAAATTATAATTCATGATCATTAAAAATCTTAATGATTACATCTGCGTGCCCTGCTAAAGGTGCAATTTCTGTCTTTGCTCTGGTAACGTTTGCAAAAGCTGGTGAGAAAAGGTAGCCCCTTAGTTGAAAATTGGAAAATAAAGCATTTTAATATTTTCTTTATTTCATTTTTTACAATTTAGTTTTAAGAAGTAAGACTGAGAAACTTAATATAGAAAAATGTATCGGTCCGTGTACTTTTGCGTCCATTCATTTTTCTTTTTTAACCAATAAATATAAAAACAAAAAATTTGATTTTCTCTTTTTTTTGTTTTTAAACTGGTGAAAAGATAATCAAAATACAAAGTTATTCTAATTATTTAATAGTATTTTACAATTGAAAAGCAAATAATTCTAATTTATTTACTTACACAGTTTTGCTCTTTCACATTAAGGCTTCTTCTGGCTGTGAATTCGCAGAGCGCAGCTTTATGCACGTGAACATCACAGCATTTCTTACTCATTTAGACTATATTAAAACGCGCAGATTATAACTGGCAAGACTGAACATCTACAATGTTTGAAACTATAAATGTTGATTTGTGATAATGGGCTCTATCTTACACCCGGCGCAATGCAGCGCAACAAAAACCTGGTCTAAAGTCTAAAGTCAATAGCGCAATATGTTTTTTTGTTATTTAAAGAGCGCATTAGTAATATGCGCCGAAACGGGAGGACAACGCGGGTTTGCTTAACACATAGGATACATGAATGCGCAGCAGCACCAAAACTCTTTTAAATATGAAAGTATTAAGGATTGAATGTGAAAGATTATTATTGAGTCTCTTGGACATAAATGAGGACTAATTATGAGACGTTAGAAGGCACAAAGAGCTGCTTCACCTGCAGCCTGGTAAATAAATGCTTTGCTTTAAACAAATGCATCTGTTTCTAAATGTTTTAAATGCTACCTCACGGATTTATTGTATATGATGACTCTGTACCTGTGGATATGGTGAGATGAGAAACATTTTTAAGTAATGCTTAAAAAAACTGACGCTGTCCAAGAGCTGAACCTTGCGGAGACTTTGCGGTTTGTAAATTCTTTATCTCCTGTTTGTAACAACGTCTCAAATAAAGTCGTTGTACAGAACAAAACGTTTCTTACATAGTTGTAAGTTATTTTTTGATGATATATTGGATAGCCATTTAAAGCAATCAAAAGCCTGCTTTTTTACTTCCATGGGGCAGGTGGCCTTTCTATGTGGAGTTTCTGCATGTTCTCCCTGTGTCAGCGTGGGTTTACTCCAGGTACTCCGGTTTCCTCCCACAGGCCAAAAACATGCAATTTAGGCAAATTGGAGATACCAAATTGTCCCTCCCCCAACTTGTGTATAAATCAACTTGTCTGAATAAACATGGAACCTGTATGGATTAGGTTCTCGCCATGAATATAGCCGTAGATGCTGGAATGGCGTTAAGAAATAAAGGAAGAAGAAGATTTTACTTCCATGACTAAATGAAAAACGGCTATTTTCAATACACAAGCAGTCGGTGTTCATGCCAATTTGATTGTTTTAGATAGAGCCTGATTTGTGAAAATTATATCATATATATAAATAACAAACTACTTTTTTTACTGTTTCAGACGGATGTCGGTCTTTTTTTATACTGCATAATCTCTCTATTTTCGCAGTCCTTCCCGTTCACTTTGAACACTTCTCGTTGTGAATGAACGTTGATTTGCGTTTAAATACCTGTGTCTGAACCATAACTTGGTGCGATGACAGATGCGCACAGGCTGAATCTAAAACTAGTCAATTGTTTCTGACTGCAACACTGCATGTTCATTTAAATAGCCGTTAATTATAAAATGTGTATGTCTTCCGCATTCACCGGCTTCCCAGCAAGCAATTTTGGCTAAAACAAGGCAAAATTTAGGTTGTCAGTGAAAGTCTAATAGTCTAATAGCCCAAGAATAGACGCGTATGCGTATGTTTACAACATGTAAAAGAAATTAAAGCAAACACCTTGAGCACCTGTTGCTTACATGATGGAATACAGTACTTCTCCAAGTTATTTTGGCAAGCGGCATGTAACCAAATTCAAGGTTATTTAGGGTAGAAGTGTGTTCCTATTGCACATAGCCGGAAAATAGAGTCTCGGTTTTTGCTTGCTGTGTTAACATAATTTGACAAAACTTGAAGAAATGTACAAAATGCGTAGAATGATGATGTTTACATGCAAAGCACTGTGATCACTGCCAAAGAAGTCTGAATGTTAAATAGCTAATAATCAAGTTTTTTAATTTTAGTTTTAAATGTATAATAAAGGTGCAAAAATCATAAACAAAAATCTGAAAATACATCAATATTTGTTTTTTTGGGGTAGGATGTTCTAAATACAGTTTTAATTAAAATTTTGAAATTTAATATTGCATTTTAAAAATACAACAACCGTTTATATTTTATTTTTCATATCATGGTTTATAAAGGAAAAATGAATGGACGCAAAAGTACACGGACCTGTATCAATAAATTTTTTTAAAAGTAGCATTAGTTTATTTCATTTTATTAATGGAAACAATAAATAAAAATACAATGTGTTTATTTCGTTTTCCATTTTTGATTTTAAAATGGATATGGAATTAGACGGAAGATACCCTGATTTACACGGATTTGACCGTCATGTTATCCTTGTTATCTGTTTTTTTTCATTATGGTTTTGGAAACAAATATTGTGATGGATTGTTTTGTCATTTTTGGTTTCGTTTAGAATAACAAATAAACAAATGATAAACAGATTAATTTCCTTCACTGTTTTGTTTCACAATATGAATACACCCACTCTCTTTACAGATTATCTATATATTTTAGGACTGTTACAAAGTGATTTCTGTCAGGTAACAGGGACATCTACTGAATGGCATGAATGAAGCACCGTTAATTTGTGGCATTTAAATTTTTAATACACTAATACACTTTACAACGTATAAAAGATATAAACAGACTAGTGTGCCTCACCTCCTGATGGGTGATGTGAAGTGTGTGTATATGGGTGAGGCCAGGCCATAATGGTGGAAATCACTGTCCATGCCAGAGCAGAAATACACAGCTTGCATCATGCAGCGGGTGGCCAGAATCCTTAGTAGGGTGTTGAAGTATGGGAAACTCTCAATTGTTGCATTGTTCAGGGAATCAGCAAGAGCTTTGGCTGAATCTGTATGGATGACAATGTCCTAGAACAGGAAAAATTGGCCAGAGGAATTAGCCCACTATTTTCTGTTTATATATATATTTTTTTAATTATCTATTATAAATATGTAATATGTCTTATAATCTATTCTAGGCTCGTCTAGTTATACATTATAACTATTACAGATTTAATTATTTATGAGTAGTAGAATAAAGCAATAAGCCCTAAGAAACAGTGTTTTACAGTGATTTTAGAACGGCTAAGGTGCACTGTTAATGATGCAAAGTTTGAACAAGTTATATCCTTGGTCGGAAGATAAGAACTAACTATTTTATAATCTGTAGTAGTTTGTCATAGAAACTTTTGAAAATGTAAAAATTACCACCCATAAAGTTAAAAGGCCCCTGACAATAAATTCTAAATAAAACCCAATTTCTGAAGCTAACTGGGTTTAAAGCTGGTGTTTTGCACTTGTTAGATTACTGTTTTGCCAGTCAAAAGGGTTTTAAAATTATAGGGTGGGTTGCACCAACAAGGATTAAATTAAGCAGAGTTTAGAGCTAATCTAGGGTTTGTTGATCTCAGTTTAATTTTAATTCGAGTTTTGTTGCACCACTTAAATTTAAACACAGATTAACAAATCTTAGATTAAAACTTTAAACTGTATTAAACCCTTCTTCTGCGATTTATTTTGTCCGCCATGTTGAATTTTCCAGTGTAATTAAACAGCAATAATGTTGATGTTGTCGTTCAAAAAGGAAATAAACAGTTTATGCAAGCAAAGGTAATGTAATTTTTGTATTATAAATCACCTACATACACCGGTAGGCTAATCTAAAGGTCTGATTCAAATAAAAACATGACAAACTTTTAAAACAATTGTATTGATTAACAGATCAGGAAATATTGTGATAAAGAACAAGATGTGTTGACGCATTTGTCATGAAGCGCCACCGTGTGTCCGTTCATTCACTGTCCTTCGTCTGACTGGATCGCGCGTGACAGAGGAGAAGCGCATCGGTAGTTGTCACCGGTGCTGTTGATAATCTTTTTGAGTCACAAAACTCACTTTGTTGAGACGTTATAATAAACGCATCTTACGGAAAGAACGAATAACTACCAAGCACCCACCTTTGATTTAGCAGCCTTGATGAGGATGTCAAACTTGGATGGTGGTGGTGAAGGATGTTTCCTCAGTAGAGCACACTCTGAGAACTCATCATATATCTTCTGTGCTACAGATATATTTGCTAGTAACATAAACTCCTCCACCATTGAATTAGTCTCCCTGTTGAAACACAAATCACAAATTCACAGGTAAACCTTCAACCAAAAACAAATAGAAAAAAGCTCTACGAGATTGATTAGAAATGACTGATTACCGCAAAAGCAGTGTTTTTCAACCTGAAAAGATATGTGCTCTGATATGGTGATCTCTGTAATCATGGGGATTTCTCAAATCTGGTTACTATCAAAACATTGGTTTCCCGAGAGAAGGGAATGAGACATTGTATCAGTTGCTGACGCTATGCAAACCACAGATTCTGCTCTAAATACTGGCTTATGTAATTTCAGCTTGCAAACCGCATGCAAATACTCATAGGCTCCCTTGATCTGAGCAACGAACATGGCAACGTATGCCGTTTCTCAGAGAAATGGGTTATTGACAGTAACATAATTGACAGAAACAGATTCTCCAGATGACACTGAAGCAAAGATCAGCTCCATAAAAGCAGAGCTCCAGCTACACCAAACTTGGTGGGGTAAAACACAATACACAACTTCTAACCAAAGTGTAGCCGCTTAGAGAGCTCAGAGCTGGCACAAAGACCAATGGCAAACTACACTCAGGAGTAGAAATTACATACCCAAGCAGGGGGGCGCAGGTACGCTAATCTGACTCACTGAGAACAGGACAGAACAGCAGTGATAGCATGGCATCGCTGGGAAAGTATAACAGTGATAAAGGCAAATACATACAAATAAAGTAAAACTATGATAACATGCACAGGGTTGACAACCTTAGCCATAACTACTATGTTGTACAAGGGAAGCATATGCGAACACTCCCCTAAACAGATAGGTGAATCCCAGAACCACATGAAGGTGAATCCCAGAACCACATGAAGCCAGTGGCGGTGCCAAAGGTTTTTCATAGGGGTTGCCAGGCAGGGGCCAGCAGTTACTCTGGGGTGGCACATAAAATGTCATTATGCATACAAACATGTCAATCACCCAACCTTAAAATAGTTTTTTTTTTAAGTATTATAGGAGCGTAAATCACAATGATGCATATCATGCAATTGCTACAATACTTTAAATTAAAATTAACTAAAATTCACATAAAATTTGTAGTTATAATTCAACCTCATGCTTTTCAAAACTATTTGATCAAATAAAACGTTTGAGTATAAAAACCAGAAAATCATGTAAATTATGGCTGCTTCTTGCTACTCTTCTTAAAAAAGGATGCTATATCTGCTAAGCCTGGCTTCGCCCTCCTACGTGCGTCCGCTTAATTTTCATTTTGCTTCAGTACTACGTCTGGGACTGCTCTTTAGAGTTTCGTTTTCTCCTGCAATATTCTGCAGGACCAATCAGCGAACAGATGGGGGTGGCTAAGGACGATGACGTTGAGGTCATGCGTCAGTTTGAGTTGTGGTTCAGTAATGGCAGCGGAGAAAGACGTGAGAAAATCTATTCGGTCCGTTTCGATGCATGATATACGTCTCAACCAAACGTTAGCGATTGGTTATGGCAGATTCAGAGTGACTCTGGGCAGATCCATTAGTTTTAAACTTCAACAGGACCCTCCTTAACGGAAGTAACGCTTTGCAATGGAGCGTGACCAGACTCTCTGTACAAATGAAATGAATGTATGAGAGTCTGGTTGGACCAGGCTAATATCTGCTGGGGTTCTATTAATTTTTCCCCACATTTCAATGATTGTCTGACATTAAAACACTGAAGCAAAAACTTTTTTTTTTTTTTTTAAATGTATTAGGTTAAATATATCTAGATTTTCTGTTATATATTATATCAATCCTAATCCTAGCATTTACACTGTAATGTTTGTGTGGGATTATATGTGGGATTTCTTAATGTACAGTGACGTACACTGTCAGATTAAAATCGGTTGTCACATGGCACACACATAGGCTCATTATAAAACAGCTTCTTAAACAATGATTTTAAGCCCATTATGTGTTTCGGCTTTTTTGGCACATAGCAAGGAAAATGCGGTTGAAGTGTCTGTTATTATTCTCACTAAAACACCTTTTCATACAGTGTTTTTAGGCACGAAATGGTTCTATTTTGTGTCACAAACATTTACATTTAGTAATTTAGCAGACGCTTTTGTCCAAAGTGACTTACAAATGAGGTAAACAATAGAAGCAATTATACGCCCCCGCTCCTTTGATTGCCACACCCTCTGCCCCGCCCACTAGCCCAACCCTACCATCTTAACTAACACATTTTCTGCGGGAAACCCTGCTAATTAAACATTTTCTAAAATGTAACATTTGTTGTTTTATTTATACATTACAAAGATGTAAATTGAAATGAAATGCAAGGGATTAAAGTGATTTTTTTATGTATATGCATACTTGAAGGTTTATAGCATGCATCACGAAACTCAATAATGAAGAGGTTGCGGCAGTGGCGCACAGACAAAAGTATATTTAAATTTGATTGGCCAAATGATTTCTCTTTTTTTTTTACAACATTAACCTTTGAAAATAAAACTGCATAAACAGAGTAATGTTTGCTTATTTACAATCCCAAATCAGAAAAAGTTGGGAACTGTATAAATTGTGAGTAAAAAAGGAATGGAATAATTTACAATGTCATAAACTTATATTTTATTCACAATAGAATATAGATAACAAATCAAATGTAGAAAGTGAGACATTTTGAAATGTCATGACAAATATTGGCTCAGTTTGGATTTCATGAGAGCTACACATTGCAAAAAAAGTTGGGACAGGTAGCAATAAGAGGCCAGAAAAGTTAAATGTACTGTCTGAAGACCTATAATCATGGTGTATACCTCATAGTTTTCACGCTGAACAGATCGTGCATCGGAGCTCCGTCGAGTTCTTCATCTAAAAGCCTTTTTTTAACTATCTTATTCCTATTTATATATTAAGCTTTACCTAGGAATACTTTACCGTGAGGATTATTGAGCAGTAACACCACGTGAAACTATTTATCACTAATAAACACCCACAGTGTTAGCATATAGCCCGCTAGCTTCAACAAACGCTGCCGACTGAAGCTAGCATCTTCCGATCTAATGGCGGATTCATCTGATATATGCTTTTCTGACCTGTCCTCGCCTGAGCGGGAAGCTACGAAGGAGTTGATCGGTTTGAGCAGATCCAACGCGAGCTACAGCGCCCACTTCACCATGTCTCCGGACGTCCACAAGCGACCGAGGAATGCGACAAACGAGTACTCCACGCGATGCAGCTTTACGGACCGTAAGCGAGTGAACGGAGACGCCATTGCCCAACATGAAAGCGATCGGGAAGCTGTGGAGGAGCCGCTGCCCGGCCTTCGCAGATTCAGCATGCCCAACATCACCCTGGACCCAGACGTTCGCAGGCGACTGAGGCGTACCACAACCAAACCCCCAACGCGATGCAGCTCCGCGGAGCGCGTTCGGGTAAACAAAGACGCCATCGCCCAGCATGAAAGCGGTAAGACTCCGCTTGTTATTGTAACATGTACTACTTGCTACATGTATAGTTTAGCTTCTGCCGTTAGCATAGATGGGTTTACATGCACTAAGTGTATTGAAGTATTAAGATTAACTGAGAAGGTTGCTGAACTAGAATCGCGCATCCGAACGCTAGTTGAGGATAGCAAAACCGCTAATGTTACTGTTGTAAATACTGTATCGAGCGAAAAGACTAATGGCTCGGTTCCGACATCAGATGCTAATGTAAACATTACAAACAATGTATCGAGCGCACATAGTGTTCCGACATCAGATGCTAATGTAAACATTATAAATACTGTATCGAGCGCGCATAGTGTTTATCATAATACACATGGCTCGGTTCCGACATCAGAGTCAAGTCGGCGGTCTAACTGGGTGACTGTCAGGCGGCATAGTCATATACGGCGTCCATCTAAGACCCATAACGTTACGGTACTTTCTAACAGATTCGATCCCCTAAGGAATACACTAGCTGAAACACCTGTTAAAAGTGCCCTGGTCATTGGAGATTCTATACTCAGGAACACTAACATTGAGGCACCAAACACCCTAGTCGACTGTATACCGGGAGCCAGAACGTCTGACATTAGATCCAAACTTAAAGTGCTGGCTAATGCTAAACGGAAGTTTTCTAAGATTGTTATTCACGCCGGAACAAATGACACCAGACTCCGACAGTCGGAAATCACCAAAGATAATATTAAGGAGATGTGTGAAATTGCAAAAACAATGTCAGACAATGTAATATGCTCTGGTCCCCTCCCCGCCTACCGGGGAGATGAAACACATAGTAGATTAGTGTCTCTCAATGGCTGGATGTCAAAGTGGTGCCCTCAGCATAATGTAGGGTTTATAGACAATTGGAAGCATTTCTGGGGTAGACCATTTCTCCTAACCCGAGATGGCCTTCATCCGACATCAGAAGGAAGTGCTATACTCACCAGAAATCTGATTAATATTCTTAATTCTGATATAGTATGACTATCCAGGGCCCAGGTCAGGAAACAGACGGATCAGCTTAACTGTCCGTCTGTTAGCTGGCATGATATGTCTAGATCACATATATCCCAGAACTTCGAGTCGATCTTACCAGAATATCAACACATTTCAACTGTATCTGTTCCCCGAACAAGCAAATACAGAGCACCGCTTGCCACATCACGTACAAATTTGACCAACATAAAATTAGAAAACAATACATTACAAGATGAACCTCGAATGTTAAAATTCGGCCTTCTTAACATTAGATCGCTTACCAATAAAGAACCTATTGTTAATGAAATAATTAATGACCAAAACTTAGATGCACTCTGTTTAACAGAAACCTGGCTTAAAGCAGACGACTACATTAGTTTAAACGAATCCACCCCACAAGACTATTATTATAAACACGAACCTAGGTTAAAGGGGAGAGGGGGTGGTGTAGCTACAATATACAACAAAATTTTTAAAGTAAACCAAAAATCTGAACTAAAATTTAAATCATTTGAACTAATGTTGTTAAATATGGAAATAACTGATCGTAACCACAAACAGTTCTCTTTTGCCTTAGCTACAATCTATAGTCCTCCGGGCCACCATGCAGATTTCCTTAAAGAAATAGCAGATTTTCTGTCTGAGCTTGTAGTCACTGTAGATAAAGCTCTTATCGTTGGTGATTTTAATATTCATGTGGATAACCATAAAGATGCATTAGGACGTGCGTTTATGGATGTTCTAAATTCTCTCAATATTAGACAAAACGTGACAGGGCCAACGCATACTCGTAAGCACACATTAGACTTAATTCTGTCACTCGGGCTTAATATTAATGACATCAAAATATCACATCAGAGTGATGCAGTTTCTGACCATTACCTTGTGTCATACACTGTACTTCTAGATAGGATCACTCAATCCACAACATGCTACAGATTAGCCAGAACAATAATTTCCACCACTAAAGATAGCTTTATTAGCACTCTTCCAGACCTGTCCCAAATTAAACATGCAGATAACTGTGATGATCTAGATATTGTAATAGAAAACCTAAACAATGTCTGTTCTAACACATTGGATGCCGTTGCTCCCATTCGAAAAAAGAGAATCAAAGAAAAGCCGCCAGCTCCATGGTATGATCATCACACCGCAGCTCTTAAAAAGGCAACTAGGAAAATGGAAAGAAATTATAGAAGCACAAAATTAGAAGTATGGCGTGCAGCATGGAAAGATAGTGTTAAACACTACAGACAGGCTATTAAAACCGCCAGATCTACCTATCTAAGCAAGCTTATAAATGAGAATCATAATAACCCTCGTTTCCTCTTTGGCACCGTTGCAAAACTGACTAGAAACAAAGAACAAACAGAAACCAATAGTAAACTCCAACACAATAGTAACGACTTCATGAACTTCTTTTCTAACAAAATTACGGCTATAAGGGAAAACATCGTAGCTACACAGGCAGCCACCACTCTACCCGTTAGTTCACTTAACACTAGACTACCACACGAACATCTTGATTCATTTAAACCTACTACAATAGAAGAGCTCTCTAAACTAGTAACGTCATCCAAATCATCGTCCTGTATATTAGACCCCGTTCCCACAAAACTACTTAAAGAGGTATTTCCTGTAGTGTCAACCCCGGTTCTAAATATCTTTAACTCATCGCTAGAAATAGGATACGTTCCAACATCTTTCAAACTAGCAGTTATTAAACCGCTGATTAAAAAACCACAGCTTGATCAGGGAGAGCTTAATAACTTTAGACCAATCTCAAATCTCCCTTTTCTTTCGAAAATATTAGAAAAGGTAGTGGCAAGCCAGTTACGCACATTTTTGACAAATAATAGTACATATGAAAAGTTCCAATCAGGATTCAGGCCCCACCATAGCACAGAGACAGCGTTGCTTAGAGTTACAAATGACCTCCTATTAACATCCGATCGTGGTGAAATCTCAATTCTTATATTATTAGACCTTAGTGCAGCCTTTGACACAATAGATCATACAATCTTACTCAATAGACTAGAAAACTATGTTGGTATCAGTGGTCAGGCGCTAGCATGGTTTAGGTCGTATCTAACCAATCGCTATCACTTTGTTTATGTAAACGAGGAAGAGTCATATCACTCCCTGGTTAAATACGGTGTACCGCAGGGATCGGTTTTAGGTCCTATCCTGTTCTCGTTATACATGTTACCTCTAGGAGACATTATCAGGAAACATAACATAAGTTTTCACTGCTATGCGGATGATACCCAGCTTTACATCTCCTCACATCCCAGCGAAACACACACGTTTTCTAAGCTAACAGACTGCCTTAGCGATGTTAGTGACTGGATGGCACATAACTTTCTTAAGCTGAACTCCAATAAGACAGAGATACTTATTATTGAACCGAATCGCTACAAACATAATATGTCAGATTACACGTTGCACATAGATGGCTGCACTGTGGTGCCATCTTCCACGGTAAGGAACTTAGGTGTGATGTTCGACAGCAACTTATCCTTCGATAATCATATCGCCAACGTCTGCCGTACAGCTTTCTTCCACCTTAGAAATATCTCGAAAATACGCCATATACTGTCTACATCTGACGCAGAGAAGCTTATCCATGCTTTTATGACCTCTAGAATAGACTATTGTAACTCGCTACTCGGGGGATGCCATGCAAATCAAGTAAACAAGCTTCAGCTAGTTCAAAACGCTTCCGCAAGGGTACTTACTCGATCTAAAAAGTACGACCACATAAGCCCAATTCTGGCATCTTTACACTGGCTACCAGTTAAATATCGCATACAATTTAAAATATCACTACTCACCTACAAAGCTTTAAATGGCCTAGCACCCTCATACCTTAGAGAATTACTATCAGAATACAATCCATCACGCACACTACGGTCACAAAATTCTGGTCTCTTGATTATCCCTAGACTATCAAAAGTGTCTAAAAGTGGAAGGTCATTTTCCTACTTAGCCCCTAAGCTCTGGAATGATTTACCAACCGATGTCCGAGAATCAGACACAGTCGATAATTTTAAATCTAGACTTAAAACTTTTCTCTTCAACAAAGCATTCGCATAATTTGTCTAGTAAAAGTACTTAACTCGAAATAGTTATTTGTACCGAACAAAGCACTCGCGGTCATAAAACAGACCAACCAAATAAATAAATAAAAACCTTATCTTAACGTATAGTCGGATTGCGATTTTGGAACTTTCGTGTTCTTGTGAATAGTATGCCATACAAACCCGTTTGCCACTGATCGTGCATTAACGGCGTCAGTGGGGCATCCAGCCTTAGTCAAACGGGTTGGCACGTATGGTTGAGTTGGGCTTTTGGCGCTTTCTTTATATTGCGAATACTATGCCATACAGACCCGTTTGCCACTGAACCTGCATTAACGACGACAGTGGGGCTTCCAGCCATAGTCAAACGGGTTGGCACGTATGGTCGGGTTGCGATTTTGGCGCTTTTTTGTGTCTTATGAATAGTATGCCATACAGACCCGTTTGCCACTGAACCTGCATTAACGACGACAGTGGGGCCTCCAGCCTTAGTCAAACGGGTTGGCACGTATGGTCAGGTTGCGATGTTGGCGTTTTCTCATGATCTTGTAAATAGCATGCAATATAGACCCGTTTGCCACTGAACCTGCATTAACGACGACAGTGGGGTTACAGGCCTTAGTCAAACGGGTCGACAGGTTTCATTTTCTCTTTCTCTTAAAAATCAGAAGGTGACCCTTAGTTACCATATATACCGTCGCAGTGGGCCCCCAATTTGCAAAATCCTCAACTGTGGATAATATAATTATGCCGCAATAGTTAGTCTGTCTGAAACTAAGCTGATTAAACCACATCACTGTGTGACACTTGCATTACATGTGAACGGCCCCTACGCTAATATGATTTTGTTTTTCTCTCCCTGTCCTGTCCTCGACCCTGAGGACAATGGGACAAACAGACCCAGTTCCGGTAGATGTGAAAGTCGACTCACCTCTGATCTACTGGTCGTCCATCACTGTGATGCCCAGCTGATGCCTGACCAACGACCACCGGCAGAACCCGCTTAAACCCCGCTTAATCCCCGCTTAATCTCCTTATCCGTTTATATGTGCTTATATACATATATATCTCCCAAGGGTTTTTCCCTCCTAGGACTTTTTATTTTTTTTTCCTCGGCTCAACAACCCGGGGTTTTTGTTTTTTTTTTTTCTCCTAGGGGTTTTTTTTACCCCGGGGAGGTAGCCTGCTTGGGCTTAATTTAGCATCTTCTCCTAGACGTTACATTAGTAATACGCTCGTTCATAATGTCGAGTCATAGCCTCAGCAAATTTGACAGCTTATGCTATTGTGTATTATGTTGTGCTATCTGTCATTTTTCTGTGCTTTTACTGCTTCTATTAATGTAAAGCTGCTTTGAAACACTTGAGTAGTGTGAAAAGCGCTATATAAATAAAATTGAATTGAATTGAAAATTGAATTGAATATAAGGAACAGCTGGAAGAGGACCAATGTTTAGAAATAGGAATGTTGTCCCATTCTTGTCTAATACAGACTTCTAGTTGCTCAACTGTCTTAGGTCTTCTTTGTCGCATCTTCCTCTTTATGACGCACCAAATGTTTTCTATGGGTGAAAGATCTGGACTGCAGGCTGGCCATTTCAGTACTCAGATCCTTCTTCTACGCAGTCTTGACTTTGTAATTGATGCAGTATGTGGTCTGGCATTGTCATGTTGCAAAATGCAAGGTCTTCCCTGAAAGAGATGATGTCTGAATGGAATCAAATGTGTCTAGAACTTGGATAAACCTTTCGGCATTGATGGTGCCTTTCCAGATGTGTAAGCTGCCCCTGCCACACGCACTCATGCAACCCCAAACCATCAGAGATGCAGGCTTCTGAACTGAGCGCTAATAACAACTTGGGATGTCCTTGTCCTCTTTGGTCCGGATGAAATGGCATCCCAGTTTTTCAAAAATAACTTCAAATTTTGATTCTTTGGACCACAGAACAGTTTTTCACTTTGCCAAAGTCCATTTTAAATGATCCTTGCCCAGGGAAAACACCTTTGCTTCTGGATCATGTTTAGATATGCCTTCTTTTTTACCTATAGAGTTTTAGTTGGCAACAGCGAATGATACGGTGGATTGTGTTCACTGACAATGTGTTCTGGAAGTATTCCTGAGCCCATGTTATGATTTCCATTACAAGTGCATTCCTTTATGTGATGCAGTGCCGTCTAAGAGCCTGAAGATCACAGGCATCCAGTATGGTTTTCCGGTCTTGACCCTTACGCACAGAGATTGTTCTAGATTCTCTGAATCTTTGGATGATTAAAATTTTATGGCCTCTTATTGCTACCTGTCCCAACTTTTTTGGAATGTGTAGCTCTCATGAAATGCAAAATGAGCCAATATTTGGCATGACATTTCAAAATATCTTACTTTCAACATTTGATATGTTATCTATATTCTATTGTGAATAAAATATAAGTTTATGAGATTTGTAAATTATTCCATTACTTTTTTACTCACAATTACTACAGTGTCCCAACTTTTTCTGTTTTGGGGTTGTATTTCTTAAACATTAAAAAATTATAAATTAGGGGAATCAGGGCAACTTTAATTTTAACTCTTTCGCCGCCATTGACGAGATATCTCGTCAATCAAGAGATAACGCTTCCCCGCCAATTACGAGTATTTCCGTCTTTCCCCAATACCGCTGTTATCCACCAGGTGGCCCTTCTGCAACTTTTTAAACCCGAAAGTATTGCCCTATGGCAAGCAGCTGCATGTCCGTGTCTGTTTTAAAGATCACTCTAAGTGGGATCTCTATGAAAAGTCTGTCACAAAAATGGAATTATCTCTGCTTTTTGCTCAAAATGTGGTGTTTTTCAGAAACCTACCCATATTCAAAAGCTGATTACAAAAGAACTACTGAAGGTAGGATGAAACGTTTTTTTTTTTTTTTTGAAGCAGAGGGTCTGTTTTTTCATTTGATATATTGGATGTTTATATATTTAAAGAAGAACATTTTCTGGAAGGCATTAAACTTTTGTGAAAATCATGAAAAACACTGACAACTTTTTTTTTAAACGCTGGTGGTGAAAGGATTAATATAACACAGCAACAATTACTTTCGGCACGGCCCTCAGTCAGGTTGGATTTTCGGCCCTTGGTAGGAAAATGTTTGGGCACCACTGTTCTAGTCTATTTGAGGAGAAAACATATTAGAAAGTTTAAAATTAATCAATTTAAACAAAAGAGATAATGGGGACTTTATCATATACCACAATGAAATAAGACATACATGTATTTTTACTTTAACATAAACTAATGCTGAGTTAAGGCATATACTAATCATAAACGAATGAAGAGTCATCATTAACTACAACATGACATGATTTTCATTGTTAGTTAATGCATTAATTTACAATAAATTCTAGGGATGCACCGAATCCAGGATTCGGATTCGGCCGAATACTGGGCTTTTTGACGGGGTTCGGATTCGGCCGAATCCTAGATTTTTTTTCCACCGAACCGAACCATAGGCTTGCGCTACGCTGGTCGACGTCACGCGGCCGTTGATTACACACATCGGGTGTTGACGTGGAGATGAGCTTTTTCTTTCGGTGAGCCTTAACGGCTGGACACACCAAAACTTTTAAACACGGCTGAAAACGCCTTGAGGACGCCAAATGCCAGCTGTTTTTCAGGCGAGCGCTTGGTAGCTGTGAAGCTTCAGCTGTGAGCCGGTTGGTTGCTGTGGTAAAGTCCCGCCCATCCTCCACTGTAATTGGACGGCCGTGTGAAAACTGACATTGAGGAGCGGAGCTTCTCACTCAAAGTTAAATATAGTTTTCAGCGCAGAGCTGCTTGCTTATTGAAAAAACGAGTGTGTTGCAACGCATCGCTTTCATTATGCATAGGCTTATGGTAATTGTCAAAATAGTTTTTCCAACTTGTCATCCTGGCATAATGTACAGTTAAAATTAAATAAAATGAAAAATACACTGCTGTGGACGTTGTTTACTTCATTAATGTGTTTTACTGTGTTAATGGAATAAGGATGCGAGTAGGATTCGGTATTCGGTTTCGGCCGAACCTAAAAAAATCTGGATTCGGTGCATCCCTAATAAATTCATTTGAGTTCATGTTGTAGTTAATGATGACTCTTCATTAGTTTATGTTCAGTAAGTTAAATGTTTTAACTCAGCATTAGTTTATATTTAAAAGTGCAGTGTGTAATTTTTAGAAGGATCTTTTGACAGAAATGCAAAATAATATACAAAACTATATTATCAGGGGTGTATAAAGACCTTTCATAATAAACCGTTATGTGTTTATTACCTTAGAACGAGACCTTTTTATCTACATACACCAAGGGTCCCCTTACATGGAAGTCGCCATTTTGTGCTGCCATTTTTCTACAGAAGCCCTTAAAGGACATTTTTTACTAAGTTGTCTCTGATGATGACATGTTTGTCCGGTGGCGTCTACCGTAGCTTCTCTATGTGTTTCAAAAACGAGGGGTGAGCCGTGGACTAAGCCATTGTTTGCAATTCGCAACCTCGCCACTAGATGCCACTAAAATGTACACACTGCACCTTTAAGAAAGAATTCATTTAAGTTCATCATGATTCATGGACCCTTATTATGAAGTGTTACCAAGATAAAAGATATAGTAGTTCAATGTTTCCAATGATGAGCATTTAATCCACTAAACCAGAGAAAATTCCTGAGGCATGTTTAAAAAGTTTTGTATTTCATCAAGAAAGTGCTGATTTAGTAACTATACACATAAGCCTATTGTTAAATAAAAACTGGATAAAACACAATCTCTACAAGTGTGTTTACTAAATACATTTATTATTAATATAATTAAATTCGTAAAGATTTTATATTTAAGAAAATCTGAGCATCATTTAAAATAACGGTCCACATGTTTGTTAACAAAACATGTTTTGTCAAAGTTATAAACTTCAAGTATAAAGAACAAAGTATAGTGTGAAAACACAGATTAAGTATGTATGTGCGAGCAGTGGATCCAAAATGATGAACACAAACATTTCAAACTTAAGTTGGAATGACGTAGTGCTTCCAATGCATCTTGGAAACCGTAGTCAGTTTACATCAGTAACAATGCCAACGGAAAAGGACTCCATTTACCAGAATGCACCACACATCCACCCCACCCCTCTGGAGGATCAACCAATCGGCGTGAAATTCAAATCACAACTGGACTTGGTCTTTGTTTGCTTGCTCAACAGTATGGTAAGTTTGATTTAATTCATTTGTCTACATCACAATGTTGTTCATATTCTGTTCTTTACTGTGATTCAATTTTTGTCTTTATGCTAGAACTGTTTGAAATTAAAGCACACACAGTAAAACATAAGAGTATACGCGGTGCACAGCAGTAAACATGATGAGGGTAAATATACGCAAAGTAACATGCAAACCGGGCTGTTAAAAGAATCAATTTTGTATTTAAAATTTTAAAAACAAAACTTTAAAGAAGCCAATATGTTTAGACGTTCTTTGCATAAGAAGCAAACACCAAACAAAACACCTTATGTGTTGGAAATGTTAGCAACTAGCAAGTGGCTCTCTGCTATTTTAAATGATACAGGCGATCTTCTGTTGCTTAAAGCTCATTGCTTTAATTCTGGTAGATGTTGCTTATTTTGCAAGACTGTTTTAATAGCTTCATATTGATTTGTAACAAAGCCAGCTTCACTTTGAGATAACCTAGTGCTAATAACCTAATGCTATTGTAAAAAAGCTTGGAGTCATAATATATTTTAACTAGAGCCCGACAGATTTATCGTTTTGCCGATTTTATCGGCCGATATGAGCCTGTCGCAGATATATCTGTATCGGCATATAAACTGCAGATATGCAGCCAATATGAACTTTTCTTACAGAACACATTAAATGCTTTTGAAAGATGTAAGTACTTTTGTTTGTCCACTTGCAAGTTCCTAAAACCAAGTGGGAGAAATGACGCGAGGTGGAGAAAGGACACGTTTAAACTGACGTGCAGTCTGTGGGAGTACAGCTGCTTGTGTTGTTACTGAACATGCTCATTTCAAAGCAATTGATTTAATAAGCTTGCACAACTTTACACCCTAAATAAAAGAGAGCAGGCGCTTTATGTTTATAAAAGTTTAAAGTCAGAATACTGTGGATTCGCGTCCTAAAAACGTTGTGCAGTACATTACACAATAGCCTACATCAATATGTTTTTAGACAAGCACTGTCTTCTTAAAGGTAAGTTGCCAACTAATTTGTGAAGTACATAACTTACTGTAAAGTTAATAAACAATTACCCTATAAGTTTCCTTTTCAATACAAGTCAAATATAATGTTATTCTCGTCAAAACTTCCAATGATTTAAGTTATATATATATTTTGTTCTGTTTTAAAATTATTTATAATAAGTTAGGTGTACTGTTTTGTGTATCGGAATCATTTTGGATAATAAAGTTTATTGTTAACTTATTAAACACACCTGCTTATATAACATATCTTTGTCATGTCATTTTAAGTGTTTGATCACCACATTTTTGAGTGATCATTGCAAAATATTTATTTATTTATATATAGAATATTCTGTTAATGTATATAGTGTATTTTATGTAAAGTACTGTAGTATAATATACTGTAGTATATGGTGTGTACTGTACTATACAGATAAAGAATATCGGCCGATATATCTTATCGACCTTTTTTACCCCCTAATATCTGTACCCCCCCCCCCCCAAAAAAAAATGCATATCGGTTGGGCTCTAATTTTAACTTTAAATGTTTGCCTTTCTTTATCTTTTTAAATATGAAGTCTATCCATGTTTGTGTTTACAGAGGTCATATAGGTTACCATGTGGTCAACTTGGTTGACGCTGAAGAGGTTTCTGGGTAAAAGATGCAAGTTTAATCATTCAATGTTAAAATTAAACAGGGTTAAATAGTAAACAGATGTGTTGTGATGTATGCGATTTGATGTTTAATTCTGTGTTTGACAGAGAAATATAATGAAGTAACAGTGGAAACTACAAGACAGAAGACTGATCCATACACCGAAGAAATTGATGTGACTGCAATCTGGCCAAAATGATGTAAGATTAATAATTAAATTATTAAATCAAACAGGTTAAAGGTAGGGTATCTTATTTTGAAAAATGCTGACGGTAGCCGACTAGCAATAAATCACGATCCCACCCTCCATTCAAATCGCCATCCAAAGTCACGCCTCTTTCAAAACACATGAACATCTTATGTCTCATTCACCAGTGACAAAACTTTGCAGTACAAAGTGAATAACATTACCAAAATAACCAACATAAACAACTGGTTTACATCAGAATAAGTTAAAGGCGCTCTAAGTGAATCTGTGTGACGTTACTTTTTGTTGATGTTTGAACTGTTTTCAAACAAATGGAGCATAGCTAACTCCTCCCTCTCCCTTACGTGGATTCATGAACGCGCCTAACGCCCTCCCCCAAATCCTTCTTGTCGTTTATTGGCTGGAACACTTTGTTATTGTTTCTGGTGGTAGGTTTGGCCACTTTGTTTTTATTGCAGTTTGTGAAACCTAGGCTGACTACAGAGATCGCGTTTTTTACAGTTTGATCAGCGGACAGGCAGCAAGCAGATAGTGAGGAGATGTTTGCTGTATGTAACAAAAAATGTTTTATGGTCTAAAACAGGGGTCTCAAACTCAAACTGGCTTGGGGCCATTTTTAAGACAGACAGTTCATCGGGGGGCCGCAGAGCTATTTTAACGTTCAAAAAAGTACAATGTTTCTGTAAATGTCATGTTTAATTTCTATTATTTAATGTATAATAATACTTGAAAATATATAAGCAATGGTTTTATCTTTTTAATATACATTATTTTATAAAAGTAGCCTAAGTAAATCTTTTCTTAATCTTATCTTAACTAAGACCTATTAAAACCTTGCACTAAACTAACAAATTTAATTCCTGTATACATTTATAAACTATTATAAACATTACCACCAGTAAGTGTTTCTGTTTTGATTTATTTTGGATTGTTTTCAGTCATAGTATTGACTTCATTATGTTCTTTATTATTTCAGTTTTCATACATTTTCTATTATATGGTGGAAAATATTAATAATTGAAAGTGATCCCATAACTTTTGAATTAGTCCATGTTATATAAGATATATTGGACAGAAAAAAATAAGTAATAGTACTGCTCTATGTGTAATTGAATAGTAAGCTACATAATAATATATTATACTTCATTATATATAGCAGTGTACATACTTTTATCTTCTTTACATTTTTCCTCATCTTTTCTCTTTTCTCAACCGGGGCACTTTGATGGCTCTTTTCTTATCTGTAGCTTAAAATGTGTTGCATTACATCTACTGCTCTGCCTCCATATGCGGTGTTTCCATTAGATTCTGTGACGTGAGGTGAACTAAGCCCACCGCAGCTCGACCTTCTCTGAGTAACAGCTGATATCCACCCGGAAGTAACAAATCTTCTCTTGACAAACACTACAAAGTCCCGACCAGATTAACTGATCGCATGGTGACAATGGTATGATTGACGCGAGGTTCAGTGATCCTCGACATCACGGAGCGTGCGGTTCATGGCTGCGTAGCAACCGGTGACGCGACCCACGCCCCGGAGCGCAACTTCCGCTCTCGAGCACGTTGGAAAGTAATGCTTTGACTCGTTTTAACGCGTTGTTAGACGCGACATGTGAACGAACACTTGAACGTTTAAATAAAAAATCAAACGAATATAAAAAAAGTGAATACAAATCTTTCTGCGGGCCAGATTATTTTATATTTTTGAAAGTTGAAGCGGGCCGCAGAGAGGGGGAGGGCGGGCCGCAAATGGCCCGCGGGCAGGGAGTTTGAGACCACTGGTCTAAAATGTGTGAATTCGCTTAGATCACCTTTAAAGCACACT
This sequence comes from Misgurnus anguillicaudatus, assembly GCF_027580225.2. Classification (NCBI taxonomy): domain Eukaryota; kingdom Metazoa; phylum Chordata; class Actinopteri; order Cypriniformes; family Cobitidae; genus Misgurnus; species Misgurnus anguillicaudatus. The sequence continues at coordinate 26,713,897 of NC_073339.2, forward strand.
TTCGCTTGTGTAGATATAGTAACTATATCGTTACGTTAATCCGTAAACAAACACAAATTTCATAAGCAACACAATATTTAATCAAAGTAGAATATCTGAATCCACCTTACCAAAATAAACAGTGCAGCGAACCTTTCAGACCCTTTGCCTCCTGCAGCTGTTTGCATCTCGTGGTAAAGCAGTAAAGTTACCTATGCTAATCTGGATTTTGCTCTTTGCTGAACCAGGCAGTTTTTGCTGTTGTTGTTTTAAAACATGTCTTTCGTTTTGTGGCTCATGTGCAGGTTGTAAATTCACCAGAAAAGTTTGCCATTCTCCCTCTGTTTGCAGACGGGAGGTGAGGGCATGTGAACGCGTCGATGAGGTATGGTGTCTGCACGAACAAGCTGCGCTGTCAAAGGGGACTGATGTATAAGATATGTCAGTGCTAGTGTTGCTTTCGTCAACAAAAAGTATGACTAAATATAGTCGTCAACGAACCTTTATCACATGACAAAAACGAAAATGCTGGTAATGTGACAATGACTATAATTAAATGTATAATGCAATATTGTTGACGAATAAAAACGAAAAGTGGTTTCCAAAATAAAAACTAAGCTTAAATGTCTCTTCATTTTCGTTGACCAAAACGAGACGAGACGAAATGTTATAACGTTATTTCGTCTTTTTAGCCATCCCTGCATCTCCGTGTCCACACCACCTGACTGCAGATGATCACGTGTTTTGGTGCTGGGCAGATCAATTAAGTACAGCAAGAGCGATTAGAAAGCATGCAGAACAGCATGCAGAGCAGTCTGCTCTCGCAATGCTTTGATATCATACGCCTCCGTTTGCACACACAATTGATGGACCGGCGACGCTATGACCAGGAAGACGCCGCATTCTGTCTCCAAAGAGAAAAGAAAGGCCAAAATAAAGCCTGTGCATCACTTTCAGGTCAGTTCACAAGCCTTTTAAAATGTATAGCTTTGATTGCTGACACCACCAAATCATCTGCGAGATTTAAATAGTATAACAATGTATCAATGTAAATCATGTAACAGTTGTTTAAATCGTGTTGCACAGGTAAAATACTGTTAAAAGTTCCGTAAAGTGTGTTTCAAGGAGCAATGAAGTCTCCCATGATGAAATTAGGACCTTCAGATGAAACATTTTGCAACTTAGATACAATGCGTTCAACAGACTGCATCACATTAGCCTCATTCTCTTTAGGATGAATATACACAACCGGAACGAAAATTTGAGGGAATTCTCGAGATAAATAAAATGGTCGTTGTGACATAGAAAGCAGTTCTCTTACAATTACTGAATTGCACCACCTTTTATTAAAGGTGCTCTAAGCGAATTCACACATTTTAGAGCATAAAACATTTTTTGTTACATACAGCAAACATCTCCTCACTATCTGCTTGCTGCCTGACCGCTGATCAAACTGTAAAAAACGCAATCTCTGTAATCAGCCCAGGCTCCACAAACTGCAATAAAAACACAGTGGCCAAACCTACCATCACGAAACATAACAAAGTGTTCCAGCCAATAAATGACAAGAAGGATTTGGAGGGGGGGATTGGGCGCATTCATGAAAACACGTAAGGGAGGGGGAGGAGGAGGAGTTAGCTACCCTCTGTTTGTTTGAAAACAGTTCAAACATCAACAAAAAGTGACGTTGCACAGATTCGCTTAAAGCGCCTTTAATATATAAGCAAGCAGCGTCTCCTTGACTTTTACCTGTAATCAATGAATTGTGATCAGTTCACAGAGGAGTCCCAAAGCCATTGATGGTTACAGCAGAGTCACTATCCTGAGTTTTCAGACAAGTCTCTGTAAAGGCCAAAATATGCATGGTAAACACGAACCATGGCTTGGAGTTCATCAATTTTGTTCCTTAAAGACTCAACATTTGCCATTACGATAGTCGGTAAAGGAGTCCTGTCAAGGCGCTGCTTCCTCAGTATTTGCCGCACGCCACCCTTCTTTCCTCTCTTCCGCAGTTTCCGTGTTTTAAATCCATTATTGTTCATGGTAACGTCTTCCATAAAGCCACCATCATTCAAAAAATGTTGTGATCTTATAAAATCCACTGGGTATCGAAAAAAATAAGGCAGCTGAAGCAGAAATTCATGTCTATACTGAAGCCTCACGGTAGATCTCACAGGTGTTATGTGAAGACATGTGATAAGCAGTAAAATCCACGTTAGGGTTATTACCGGCAACTCCATCTTCACTTACCGCAAAACGATAGCTAATCAATTTGCGTGTATAACTGTAACTTTAACAGCTAAACACACAACTAAAACACCAAACGCATTCACACGTGCTTCCAAACTCTGCTGCGAGTCGCCACATGCGCAGCACCACCCTTTTTCTTCAAATGGACATTTAGAAATAGTTTTTCAACAAAAAATCTGCCTGATACATTGTAAACAGATGGTCATGTGCTGACTCGACTTGTATGTCCTCCATGTTATAACGGAGAGTCTGCTTTATTAACAGGCATTTGGTTTACTCCGCGGGAGCTTACATTTTTTTGTTCTGTACGTTTTTACCCACACATTTCACATTTGTATTTTAAGTTCTTATGGATGGCATTTAAGCTTGTTCTGAAATGATGACAAACTCTAAATGACAAAAAAATATTTATTTTAAATAATAATTTGTTTTCATACTATATTTTTATAGATATATGTTAATGTATATACTAATATGATTGTACTAATAGTTTACTTAAAATGCTTTATTAATTTAATATATTATTTCTTTACATTTAGACTGGCTCATTTTTTTTTCATTAACCCTCTGCGGTCTAATGGGTTTTTGGGCCCTGGAGAAGTTTTGACCTCACTGACATTTGTGCTTTTTTCAGTTGCTTAAAAACATAATAATGGCAAAAGTCTAATAACACTGTGTTCAGCACAAACTGGGCTACAATATTATATGATCAACATGTATGTACATTAGGGGTGTCCTCGACTAAGGATTTACATATTCGAATCAGAATTATCGAATCTTTCTATAGTCGACCGATAGTCGAATCATCTATGTTTGTGCGCATGGGTGGGAGGGGCACCGGGTAGTCAACAAATGGTTAACTTTTATTTTTTTTCACAAGCAGCACACAGAAATAAATGTCTGATAAAGTGACCAAACTGTCTTTGAAGTGATGAACGATGACAAAACTGACGATGCATTTGCATCCTTTTTAAGTTAAAATGAAAGGCAATATAGGCACTACTTTGTTAAATGATTCCTCATAATATTTTAAAGCCACGATTATAATACAGAACATAAAACAAAGATATAACACATCTTTTTGTTATATCAAACATGATATACTGTGATAACTAAACTTAAAAAAATGTGATCCTCTGGGAAGCCCCGGCTAGTTCAGCGATCTTATATATTTTCTGAATACAGAGATGATCAAAGTAAGCAAGTAGGTATTAATAAAGCGTACACTTTTCTGTAAATTTACAGGCAATTTCTAACAGTATTGCACTGTATTTTCATAAAACAGAATTATACTGTATATTTTATGATATGGCTGTAAATACGCAGTATTATGCTATATTTTAGGCCGCTTGATTTGAAATACAGTATTAAACTGTTGACGCGTTGCATTGTGGGATGATTTCGCGCTTTTTCAAAGTTTGTTGTGACCTGTGATGATGCGAACAGAGATTACTAAAAACGTATCTTGTCCGCGGATTTAATCGAGTAAATTCCAGGAAATCGCTTTATTAACATAGTCAGTGTGTGATTGTGTGTAAGTTTTGTGAGCATCGGTATTTTAAACAACTGTGACCCAAACAGTGCTGCACATTCGTCCGATTTAAGGAATCCAATCTGACCATATATTTCAGGACGAATACGGAGTGTTATTAAGGTAAGTCAATCTTTATTTTGACGTTGTTTCCACTAAATTAATGGTTTATCTTGGGAATATTAAGTAACCGTTCGGATAATCTGATGAACATCCAGCTGAATATCATCTTTGTGATTTTGCTCGTGTATAAGTTTCATTATTTTGTCGCCACAAATGTAATGTTTCATACGGAAAACGTTTAATTTAACATCTCAATCATTCGACCTGTTGTAAGTATTTATTTTGTCGCTTAAAATTAATATGATGAATGCAGTGTGCTAACGTGAGTGTTGCTTAAATTACATTTTATTACCACCTGTTAATAAAATAACTTATCTGTTCTGTGATTGTGCACGTGTTTTAACTTTTATCATTTTGTCAGCACATACAAACGTAATCTTTCACATTATACAGCTAACTACCATCTAAATCAATCATTTGACCTGTTGTAAGTATTTATTTTGTCGCTTAAAATTAATATGATGAATGCAGTGTGCTAACGTGAGTGTTGCTTAAATTACGTTTTATTACCACGTGTTAATAAAATAACTTATCTGTTCTGTGATTGTGCACGTGTAAGTTAACTTTTATCTTTTTGTCAGCACATACAAATGTAATCTTTCACAATATACAGCTAAATTTACCATCTCACTCATTTGACCTGCTGTTAGTATTTATTTTTGTTGCTTAAAATGTACTAATATGATGAATATAGCGTTGCTTAAGTTACATTTTAACACATGTTAACAAAATATATGTTCTGTAATTGTGCACGTGTATAACTTTTATATTATTTTGTAAGCACATCATCATCATCATTTGATATTGCACAATGTATAGCTAAATTTAGCATCATATAATTGCTGTTCTTTCAAATAAAATAATGTGATGATGAATATACCGTGCTAAAGTAAGTGTTACACAAGTCAACGTTTTGGTTAACCGTGCACGTGTTAACAGAATATCATCTATAATTGTGCTCGTGAAATAGTTTAATTATTTTGTCGCAACATACAAATGTAATCTTTCACAATGTAAAGCTTAATTTACCATCTCAATCATTTGACCTGCTGTTAGTATTTATTTTTGTCGCTTAAATCGTTTAAATTTGAACAATATGATGAATATAGCGTGCTAACTTGAGTGTTGCTCACGTTTTATTAACACGTGTTAACAAAATATCTGTTCTGTAATTGTGCACGTGTATATCTTGTATCATTTTGTCAGCACACACAAATTTGATATTGCAATATATACAACTAAATTGCTGGTAGTATTAATTTTGTCGTTTAAAATAGAATAATTTTATGAATATAGTTTGCTAACGTTAGTGTTGCACAAGTTATATTAGGGTTTACAGTATATGAGTTCTGTGATTGTGCTTCTGACTTAATGTTTTCATTTTGTCAGCACATACAAATTTGAATTTTCAGAATATACAGCAAATTCGAAAATTTTTATGATTTGAACTGTTTTGTTGTTTGTTTCAGGTTGAACAATCTGATGAATATCACATGGTAAGTGCTGCAGTTTACATTATAGTTATAGTTCACAACAAGTATTAACAAAAATGCTGTGGTGTCAGTTTTGTCATCGTCAGTTTGCTTCAGTGTTGTCATTTTGCCATCACATGAAAATTCATAGTCATGTTCCCAATGCCAAGTTCAAATGTGGCATTCCTGATTGCTCCAGATCCTTTAAAAAGTTCACAGCTTTCAAGACTCATATTTACAGAGACCACAGAAAGAGAACCACAAAGTCTGTTGCCAAGCAATTTAGAACTGATGCCTTTACTTTAGTCTGTGACATAGATTTATGTCAAGAGAAATGTAGTGATTTAAGAAATTTCATTTTACACTTGAAGTCTCATATCAAAGAAGGCACCACAGTGCCTTGTCCATTTACATGTAATAAAAGGTTTTCTGTTGCATCAACACTGACTTCACATTTGTCCAGAAATCATCGCAACTCTTCATCAGAAAGGTTGCGTCACAATATAATGAAGCCAAATGTTTCAATGCAGAGGTCTCATGATGATGATGAATGTGATGTGGCCGAACTTTTTTGTTGATTGTGGTGATGGTGGAGAGCAGTTGGATATTCCATTGTATTCAGATAATGCAGATGAATCTATGTTTTTGAAGAACATGGCACTGTTTTACCTCAAGTTACAGGTGAAACATATTCTCCCATCATCTGTAATTCAGTCAGTAATTGATTGCCTGCATGACATACATGATATTAGCCAGTCTCATTTGTTTTACAGACTAGGTGAAAAATTGACTGTGCTTGGAATGTCTGAAAATGATATAAAGAGTGTTGTTGATGTTTTGAAAACTGATGATCTTTTCCGGAGGTCTAATACCCATGCACTGAAAACAGATAAGAGGAGAAAATCTTTCTATAAAAAGAATTTTAGGTTTGTGGATCCTGTCCCCATCTGCCTTGGGAAAAATGATTCTGGCAAGGAAAGCTTTGCCCAGTATATTCCCATTAAGGAAAGCTTAGAAGCGCTGTTCTGCTGTAAAACAGTAGTAGAACAACATGAGAAAGCACAAATGCATGAAGTCAGAAAACAAGACATCCTCTGTGATGTATGGGATGGAAGAAATATTGACGAAAACATGCTTTTTAAAAATGATAAAGATTCGTTAGCTTTAATTTTGTATCAAGATGCCTTTGAGGTTGTCAATCCGCTTGAGTCGGGTAAAAAAAACACAAAATTCTTGCAGTTTACATGACACTTGCAAACCTGATGCCTCACTGTAGGTCAGGTATTGATCATATGCAACTCGTTCTGCTGTGTAGGGAAAATGATTTTAAGTTTTTTGGCCAGGATTTGGTCTTTGCCACTGATAAAAGACCTTAAAGACCTTGAGGAAAATGGTGTTGTATTGGCTGATGGAAAGATACACAAAGGTACAGTGTGTGCCATAGCTGGAGATAATCTTGGATCACATTGCATTGGTGGCTTTATTGAAAATTTTAGTAAAAGCAACAACTTTTGCAGATATTGTGAGATCGCCAAACATTTAACTCTGCAACTCTAACAAAAGCCTTAACAAGAACTGTTAAGTCATATGAGCAGAATCTTAAAGATTTGAATGCTGGTGGAGCTGAAAGTGCAGTTGGTGTCAAAAGTAATTCTGTCTTTAATGAGCTGAAATATTTTCACGTTTGCCAGCCAGGCTTACCTCCCTGTCTTGGACATGACCTTTTTGAAGGTGTTGTGTCATTTGACCTTGCACTGTACATTGACCATTTTGTGAAACAGGAGAAACTGTTCACATACACTGAACTAAATCGTCACATTAACCAGTTCAAGTATCTTGGGAATGATGCTCGTGATAAGCCAGCTTACATAACTCCCAGTAGTGGCAAATTAAGTGGACATGCTGTTCAGAATTGGTGCTTTCTTAGGCTTTTGCCTCTTTTGATAGGGAATAAGATCAACAGCCCAACTGACAATGATGTTTGGCAGTTGATTCTTCAACTCAGACAAATAGTAGAGCTCATATGTGCTCCTTCAAATACTGCTGGTCAAATTGCATATCGTCGCTGCCCGATGAAACTCACGTATGTCCAAAACGGTTACTTTTCAGGAAGTGAAAAAAAACACCGTATATCAAAAGCAGTTGAATGTAGCGTTGTCATACTTGGTACGGCATATTTACATGTAACCATATTCTTGCCAGTGTAATGATATAATCCACATTTGACCAAAATTGAGTTTAAATGGACATGCGTGCATATTTTACAGTAACTGTGATCGATACGCGTTCTTCCGATCATTAATTAGAATGGCCAAGTCGCGTTTCGTATTGACAGATGAATACACTCGGTTTATTAAATAGCCTACGTCTTAGTTAAATACGCTTACTTTATTTAATATTAATTATAAGTGTATCAAATGTCTCTTGCAAGCTATGAAGGGACAATGAATCAATACACTGACAAAGTCCCTGCAACACCAGCTCAACCGAACAATGCCAAAGCACCACAACGTAGAAAACAGCAGCGCGTTTAATAAATGATTACAATGAATTTCATTACATATGTACAAGAAAACACACCATCAGCATACAACGCAACATATGTGACCCTGGACCACAAAACCAGTCTTAAGCATCGCTTGATTTTTCATAACATTTTAACCAAATGCTTTCACACAAAGTGGTGGGGAAATCCCCAGCGTATAACACCGATGCTAGACAGATACTTTGTTTGCACAGTCCTACCGTAATTAAGTAACTCATAGATGTTAGTCTGGCGTCCGGGGGAAACGTTTACCTCGAAGGAAATTCATTGTCATGTTTATTCGGCTATATCCAGTGCTGAGCTTCGATGAAACTTGCCGAGACCGGCGAGATGCTTCACAGGCGGAAGATATGCGGCGTGATTGACAGCTTTGACACCAAACGGGTACGTGAAAATCAGATGACATGATTTCACAAGTTGTCATTGGCTATTTAGGTATGTGACGCATACTGTATATGGAAATGAACCTGGACATTCAATCTGTCGAAAAATCTCAAAATCGGCAAAATGAACATACGTGAGTTTCATCGGACAGCGACGATATGTATCCGTACTAATAGAGGAGTATATTGAGACTCGAAAGTTGACTTTTCCAAATCATCCACTTAAGCCAAAGCACCACTACATGTGTCACTATCCTGAGCTGACTGATCGTTTTGGTCCACTTATTCGCCTGTGGACGCTACGTTTTGAGAGTAAGCACTCATATTTCAAAGAGTGTGCAAGAAAATTGCATTAAGAACCTGAGTGCTACATTGGCAGAAAGACATCAACTTCTGCAGGCTTACCTAAGTGCAGGAAGTCCTTTCCCAGAAGATGTTGTGGTGGAAAGAGGAACAGAGTTTGATGTGAAAGACTACAATGATGCCATTCAGAGATCTGTTGCCTGCTTAAACTTTCAGCCAAGTGATACACTGACATCCAATGACGCAACTGTAAAGGGAACACTTTACAAAAAGAACATGCATGTTGTTTTGCAGAATAGTGATGAGGGAATTGTATTTGGGAAGATTCACTTGATTCTTGTTCACAATAATTCCAAGGTTTATTTTGTCACAAAGAAATGTCAGTCATTTTGTCTCATTGACCAGGGTGTTCACTGCTTGACATCACAAGATGAAGGCTATTTATGCATTAATCAAGACAGCCTACTTGATTACTATCCTCTGCCTGAATACTCCTTCTGTGGCTTGCAAGTAATAGTTCTCCATCATTTCTTCCCTCTTTTAGAATAATGTCAGGACTTGGAGAAGTACTGAAACATGCCATATTGTCTGTGTTGCCGACCCTGTCTCCAGATGTAATTCATCAGTTTGTTGAGAAGCTTGTGGACCAAGGAGTTGAGAGTGTGGATGATTTGGTGTACGTTTAAGATGACATTTTGGAGTTCTTGCGACCTATTCAATGCAGAAAACTTCTTTGTGCTTGGAAAAATCAAGGTAACGTTGTGTTGACTAAATTAACTATGGATGAGACAATTTAACATGTGCAACACTGCATTGCATTATTTTATATTATCTAAGTTTTAAGGCAATAAATGATTTTTTTCTTTATGTTTAATCCACAGAAAATCAGAACAGCACAGTTGTTTCCCTTCCTGTTGAAGTTCTCCCCACGGTCTCCTCTGAAACCAATTCTGAAATTGTTTCACCTCAATCCAGCTCCTCGAGCACATCAATCTGTGTGTCACAATCATGGCCTGAAAATTTCAAAGTTCCCTGGAACATAATGCCAGCAGGTATTCAGAGTGCTGCAAAGAATGGTCAGAGACCTTCCCCTGCTGACAGACGCCAAATGATTAGAATTCTTGCTGATGAAATAAGAAAGCATGACCTAAACCCCACAAGATCACAGTGTGCCACTGTTACTCGCAAAGTCGTTAGGGAGTATCCAAAATCGTTTGCTGACATGATAGGTGACAGGCAAATTGGGGGTGGAAATGAATCTCTTCTGTCACAGCTAAAAGTACGGATAGAGCATCTATATAGAAATAATACTTTAAGTCAAAGGATCCAAAGTAGTGACAGTGGAACTAGTCGAAAATGTAGTTCTACTGACTCGTATGGTTGTACAAGATGGCAGCCTTCTCTTCCACCTGGTGAAAGTTCTAAAACTCTTGAACTGAAGCGTCTGAAGATGGAGGAGATATATCTTCATGAAGGAGACTCTGGTGCAGAAAGAGGAGATGTTTGCAACTCATGGAGGAGACGTATTGCCTTCAGCGTCACATGATCAATGTAAGCCCACCCCCAACAATTGCAGAATTGAAAAACAAATGGCCTTATCTCTTCATACAGAGGCATATATATGGTCATTTTGAACTGCTCACTGAAAAAAAAGTTTAAAGACTTTTGGAATTGTCAATTCAGGAGTGTGGACAAATAATTACGCAGTTTTTTAAAGGCAAACCAACCAACGATGATGTTCGGAACATCCTTTCCAAAGGTGAAAACGATGTGGCTGCCAATGTCCTACAGCTGCTTCTTGCACACTTCAAGGAGAAGTTAGATGGCATCATTCTTCAGGCAGATGTAAGTATAGTTATTCAGAATTATTTTTAACATTTTATGTTTTGGTTCTGTTAATTGATGAGTGTGCTTTCTGTTTCAGGAATTTGCAACTCCACATGATGTCAAGCAATCTCTGCATCTGCCAGGGAGTCCACGTCTTATAATTCTTGGTATGTAAAAATTAAGGGACTTAATCTCTCTTTCACAGACAAGTGTTGTGTGCATCTTGACACCTTACTAAAATAATGTTAGGAAAAATTGTAATAAAACAATAACACATAATTTAGTGCATTTCCTAATAGTACTAATTTGGCTTCTTGATAATAAAATAGTGTACCCTCTGAATGGGATTTTGCTGCACAAGTGTCAGATTTCCATTCATATTTATTTATAACTCTGTGTAGACAACCAAAGATAAACATAGTTGAACTTTAATTTGTCTTTATTGAAAGTGTTTTTCTTGTCATTTTCAGGTGAATCTCTAAGCAACAAGCGTTGGATGCTAAGTATGGAAGGTGAAATTGTGTGTGAAGGAGCCCAACCCTGTTTCGTCTCTGGACTTGCAGCGTTGTTTTCCTTATTTTACAATTTCAACCTTGAGTACCAGGATGAGGCAGCGTGCACCCTTGAGTTTGTTCAAAGGTTAGATATTATGGTAACACTTTACAATAAGGTTCATTAGTTAACAACATTAATTAACATGAACTAATAATGAACTGCACTTATACAGCATTTATTCATCTTTGTTAATGTTAATTTCAACAATTACTAATACTTTTATTAAAATTTTGTTAATGTTAGTTAATGCACTGTGAACTAACATGGACAAGCAAATAAAGCTTTATTTATATTAACTAACGTTAACAAAGATTAATAAATACTGTAACAAATGTATTGCTCATGGTTTGTTCATGTAACTAATCAACCTTATTGTAAAGTGTTACCGATATTATCATATTTGTCAACCATATTTGTCTATTACTGCAAAATTACATGTCTCAACTCGGAACCATATATTAAGGTGTACACTATTCTTATCGTACTGTGCCAGAGTTCTTTCGAGCCCCAAAGTATAGTTCATTTGGCCAGTGTGATCGTATGTGACCATTCTTGAACGCTTACCAGGGTACGCTTAACTGTACCGCACCCTGGTAAGCGTTGCAGCGGTGGTCTCGTGTACGATTCACTTTGATTTAGAGGCGGGGTGGGCACACTACTCATGTTGGGTGCAAAAAAACGTAAGCTGCCACTGTTAAAATGTTTAAAACATCCTGCACGCTTTGCAGACTGATAGGTTTATGACATAAATACCACAAAAGACATTTAAAAGCCTATTAGTAGCAGTCTGCTTTGCACTCGCTCTTTACCAATCCATCTGCGCAGCTCAAAAAAAGCAAAAATCTAGTTTCTCAAAGATCACTCAAATAATGTTTTTCAAATGTAAATGTTCTTCAAAAAGATCTTCAAACTATGTACAATTATGCACTAAATACTTTGTTGGGGCTCCTTTTCCACAATTTACTGTTTCAGTGCATTGTGGCATGAAGGCTATAAGGCTGTGGCACTGCTGAGGCGTTATTGAAGCCCAAGTTGCTTTGAAATTGGCCTTCAGCTCCTTTTAATTATTTGATAATGCAAATAATTCATTTGACTTGATAATGCACAGTGGACCAACACCAGCAGATGACATGGATGGCAAATCATCACTGGCTGTGGAAACACTTCACACTGGACTTAAGGCATTTGGATTCTCTGCCTCAATGTTTCCTTTAAACTCCGGGACCTTGATTTCCAAATGAAATGCACAATTTGCTTTCATCTGTGAAGAGGATTTTGGAGCACTGATCACCAATCCAGACTTTTTCTCAATTAGCCCAGGTGAAAATATTGTGACAACGTTTGTGGTGAAGAAGTGGCTTGACTCAAGGAAATGGGCTACAACTGTCACATTCCTAAAGACATCTGTGTGTGGTGGCTCTTGATGCGCTGACTCTAGCTTCAGTCCACTACTTGTGAAGCTCTTCCAAGTTCTTGAATCTTCTTAACTTAACAATCTTTCTGAGGCTGACGCAATCTCTGTTGCTTGTTCTATTAAAGCAACTTGGGCTTCAATAACCCCTCAGCAGTGCCATAGGCTTATTACCTCCATGTCATGCTGCATTAACACAGCAATTCATGCAGAAAAAGCTCCAACAGAGTATTGAGTGCATAAATGTACATAGTTTGAAGATTCTGTTTGTAAATCATTTTTTGAGTGATGTTTGAGAAAATACTCTACTTTGAGAAATTTTGTTTTTTACTTTTTTGAGCTGTAAGTCTAAATCATCAGAATTAAAACAAAAGTGTCTACTTGATGGAAAGTAATTCTTGGCCAAAATTTTATTATTCTTCTGCCATGTATCGCTTTAAAGGAATAGTCTACTCATTTTCAATATTAAAATATGTTATTACCTTAACTAAGAATTGTTGATACATCCCTCTATCATCTGTGTGCGTGCACGTAAGCGCTGGAGCGCACTGCGACACTTCGATAGCATTTAGCTTAGCCCCATTCATTCAATGGTACCAGAGATAAAGTTAGAAGTGACCAAACACATCAACGTTTTTCCTATTTAAGACTAGTAGTTATACGAGCAAGTTTGGTGGTACAAAATAAAACGTAGCGCTTTTCTAAGCGGATTTAAAAGAGGAACTATATTTTATGGCGTAATAGCACTTTTGGGAGTACTTCGACTCACCTGAAAAGTCCGCTATCTTAAAAAGTCTTAAATAGGAAAAACGTTGATGTGTTTGGTCACTTCTAACTTTATCTCTGATTGGTACCATTGAATGAATGGGGCTAAGCTAAATGCTATCGAACTGTCGCAGCGCGCTCCAGCGCTTACATGCACGCACACAGATGATAGAGGGATGTATCAATTCTTAGTTAAGGTAATAACATATTTTAATATTGAAAATGAGTAGACTATTCCTTTAACATTATCATGTACATTAGTCATGAATGCACAAGTAAAAAACATGCTCTAATTAAATTGCAAATAAGTAAAATTATTAAAGCCACTGAGGTTTGAATTTCATTCTGGAAAGACAATTATGTCCAATGAATGAAATTATTTGGCCCTATTCATTAGTGAATATTTAGTTGTTATGCATAATTAATGTGAAAACGCATAATATTCACCTCTGTTTTTTTTCTGCCATTTAGACGTTTCATTGACATCAACCCTGAGCGTGGCTTACAAGCCAAAAAGGGAAAAGTGACGTCTAAGAAGACTGGCAAAGTCGTCCAAAAAAAGAGCTGTACCATGATCCCGCAGATAGCCTCTCTATTGCGGAAATTAACAGACTTTGAGTGGGATTTTGTTTAGATCCCCCTTTTTTTGTTTAGTTTTTTTGGTTATTTTAAAAATGTTTTAGAGAAATGTTAAGTGTTAATTAACATATACCTGTTGATTGTCAAATGAATATTCCCAAGTGTATATGAGTTTCTTTCTTCAGCATAAGATATTAGCTATAACATTATTTCATATAACACTGATTGTGTTCAGTTGAAGAAAGAAAGTCATATACACCAAGAATGGCACAAGGCTCTTTTTGTTGGTAAATTGTTTACCTTCAGTTGTTTATATAAAAAGGTCACTTTCCAGTCTTTCTGGTTATTTAAAAATGTTTTAGAAAATTGTTAAGATACCTGTTGATTGTCAAATAAAGATTCCCAGGTGTATATGACTTTCTTTCTTCTGCATAAGATACTAGCTATAACATTATTTCATATAACACTGAATGTGTTCAGTTGAAGAAAGAAAGTCATATACACCAAGAATGGCACAAGGCTCTTTTTGTTGGTAAATTGTTTAACTTTAGTGGTTTATTTTAAATGGTCATGTTCTGTTCTTCGCTTTTAAAATAAAAAATGCTTTATACTTCAAAGTATGTTGTGTAGTATTTATTATTCTATTGTAAGTAATGCTATAAAAAGTTATTTAACTTGTTAGAATATGTTTGTGTCCTCAGTTGTAATGTAATGTATGTTGTACATGTGAGTGGTCACAAGAGGGCACCAAAGTGTTCAGTCTCTGTGTTCATCTGTGTGTGTGAGCTGCTGACCGTGAGAATGATGCGTCAACAGCCTGATAATAAATATACTAAAAGAAAGATTAATCTCCATCCTCATTTGATCCTCCGAATGCATCGCTAGCTGCAACAGTAGCACAACTCAACAGGTTATGGGCCCAGGAGTTGTTCGGAGGAGCTTGTTTTCACTGTTAGAAAGTCGCAACGGACCGCGTGCTAACAATGGCGGATGAACAAAGAAGGACGTACAATATACCTCGACTAATGTTCGATGGAGATGAATCAAGGTATGAGATTTGGGAAACTAAAATGTTGGGACATTTTCATTTATCTGGACTAAAAGACACGGTGTTAAAAGAACCGCAGTCAGAAGCTGAGATAGCAGCGGATGCAAAGAAAAATGCAGACGCATATGCCGAACTCATTTTAATGTTAGATGATAAAAGTCTATCATTAGTTATGAGAGATGCGCCCAACAATGGAAGAAATGCTCTAGAAATACTGAGAGGATATTATGCAGGGAAGGGGAAGCCCCGTATAATAAGTTTATACACGATGTTGACGTCGCTTCAAAAAGCAAACGATGAAAGTGTGATGGACTATATCATCAGGGCAGAGATCGCCATTACGGCACTGCGTAACGCAGGTGAAACGTTAGGAGACGGACTGCTAGTGGCTATGGTCTTAAAAGGACTGCCTGAGAGTTTTAAGCCATTCGCAATACACGTGGCGCATACAGATGACAAAATCACGTTTGCTGAGTTCAAGACTAAACTACGCGATTTTGAGGAAACTGAAAAGATAAAAGCTACTGAGTCAAGCGACAGTGTGATGAAAACTCATGGGAAAGCTGAACGACGACCCGCAAAGACGAACGCACGTGAGTGGAACAAAGATGATGCAGAGATAGTGTGTTTTAAGTGTGGTAACAAAGGCCATAGAGCTAGAGCATGTCGACAGAAAGTGTGCTGTAGTATATGCCGAAGAGACACACACAAAGACGCAACATGTAGACGTAAGGACATTAAAGACAGAAAAGATGGTGTGAGTAGAGCCTCAGAAGATGTCGAGGACTATGCTTTCAAGATGAAAGACAGAGAGACCCGTATCCAGCGGCAGCCAACGTGCAGCATCAAGGGAAATGGTCTAATGGTGGACACGGGGGCTACGTCTCATCACGGACATAACTATGTTCAAGAGTTTCGACAACACTTTCAGGCCTGAAACACACAGCATCGAGCTGGCAGACGGCACTCGATGCAATGGAGTCGCTCAGCGGAAGGGAAATCCTGAGGTTTTCCTAATCGACAGCGGAGGACAGCAACGAAAGTCAGTGTTAAAAGACGCTTTGTTTGTGCCATCATACCCCCAAAGCATCTTTTCAGTGAAGGCAGCGACCGCAAATGGGGCTACAGTTGTTTTTAAAGAAAATAAAGACACCCTGATAACCAGAGACGGTAACAGATTTAACATGTGTACGGCAAGTTATATTATTTGCATACTGGAACTGAATCTAATGATAAGTGTAAGGCCTGCCATGACATACAACCGTGGCACGAGATCTTAGGTCACTGTAACTATGAAGACATTGTTAAGTTGCAGGGTATTGTCGAAGGCATGCAGATCAAAGGTAAAGCTGGCAGACCCGAACAAGAGTGTGAGGTGTGTATTCAGGGAAAGTTTGCCCAAACCAGAAATCGGGACCCTGATGCTAGAGCAAAGGCACCATTACAGATGGTACACACAGACCTTGCAGGACCAGTAGCTACAGAATCTATGGACGGTTACAAATATGTGCAGTCATTCACTGACGACTATTCGAGCGCAGTGTTTGTATATTTCCTAAAGAAGAAAAGTGACACCGTACAGGCTACTGAAAAATTTCTAGCGGATGTATCCCCTTACGAGAAAGTAAGGTGCATAAGATCTGACAACGGAACTGAGTTTACGTGCAATGACTTTCAAACATTGTTGAGGAAAAACAACATCAGGCATGAAACGTCAGCTCCGTATTCCCCGCACCAAAATGGAACCGCGGAGAATAACTGGCGTAGATGGGAAGATGCATGTTAGTTGAAAGTGCATTACCAAAGCAACTATGGCACTATGCAATACAAACAGCTGCAGTGGTACGCAACAGATGTTTCAACAAGCGTACAGGACAGACCCCTTGAGTCGATAACTGACAAGAAGCCAAATGTGTCAAAAATGCAAAAGTTTGGATCTGTATGCTACACTTACAAGCAGGAAAAAGGAAAATTTGATTCCAGGTGTGACCAAGGTCGTTTTGTAGGCTACGACAAAAACAGCCCAGCGTACTTGGTGTATCATCCAGATACAAAGAAAGTACAAAAACACAGACTAGTCAAATTTGTGAGCAAAGCGGCTGCAGAAAAAGAGACACAGACAGGTGAGCAAGATCTAAGTGATGTTTATGTCGGAGTGAAACCCAAGACTGGTGAGACTACACAGAGAAGGAGTACAGAAAATGCTCCAGAGCCAAGTGTACAGAGTAGAAGTACAGATAGTGATAGTCTAAATGAAGCAACCAGGTCTAGTGATCGCAGTCAATTACAAAATGTGACAAATGGTGAACCCGAGAGTAGAAGATATCCGACCAGAGAGAGAAAAACACAGAGTTACTTGGATGACTTCGTAACTGAAAACAGTGATAATGATGAGGTGAATATCACAATAGATTATTGCTGCAGAGCGGTGTGTGGCATTCCACAGACTTTTGAGGGAGCAATGAGGTCAGCTAACTCAAAAGAATGGATAAAAGCCATGGATGAACAAATCCAGTCTCTAAACGAAAACAAAACGTTTACCCCGGCGATACTGCCCATCGGCAAGAAAACAGTGGGGGGTAGATGGGTCTACTCTATAAAGACTGATGTAGATGGAAAAGACAAGTACAAAGCCAGGTTTGTGGCCAAAGGTTACAACCAGAGAATGGAGAGACATTTTCGCCCACTGCGGACTTGACAAGTGTAAGGGTCGTGCTACAAAAAGCTGCACAAGAAAATTTACTCCTACATCAAATGGACGTGAAAACCGCATACTTGCATGCTCCCATAGACTATGAGATCTACATCAATCCACCAGAGGGTTACCAAGAGAAAGAGGGTATAGTTTACAAACTAGAGAAGTCACTTTACGGTTTGAAGAAATCCGGGCGAAACTAGAATAAGATTTTGCACGATTGTCTTTCTGAGAACGGATTCACACAAAATGCAGCTGATCACTGTGTTTATGCCAAAGAGTCAAATGGAGAAAAGGTGATCATAATTACATGGGTTGATGATTTAATCATTGCTGCGAGCAATCATGAGAGACTGAAAGAAGTGAAAGAGATGCTTGCAGAAAAGTTTAAGATGAAAGACTTGGGTAAATTGAAACATTTTCTGGGTATTGACTTTAATCTGTCAGATGGGTGTATAAAAATGACACAGGAAAAATACACTAACAAGATACTACAGCGGTTTAATATGCAAGACTGTAGAATCAGAGAAACGCCATGTGAACAGAAATTAGAGTATACTGAAAATGCTGTAAAGATGAAAGATGTAAAAATTTCTGTTCTACTGATAACATGGTTGCTGATGTAATTACCAAACCTGTAACTAAGTTCAAATTAAGTAGGTTTGCAAATATTCTGTTTGGACATTAATATGTGTTTGACAAAGGGTCTACATGTATTTATATATTCTATTTTGTTATATAACAACCTGAGTTCAAGTGGGGGTGTTAGAATATGTTTGTGTCCTCAGTTGTAATGTAATGTATGTTGTACATGTGAGTGGTCACAAGAGGGCACCAAAGTGTTCAGTCTCTGTGTTCATCTGTGTGTGTGAGCTGCTGACCGTGAGAATGATGCGTCAACAGCCTGATAATAAATATACTAAAAGAAAGATTAATCTCCATCCTCATTTGATCCTCCGAATGCATCGCTAGCTGCAACAGTAGCACAACTCAACATAACTAATTTTGGAAAACACTGTAAAATTATGTCAAATACAGCACGTAATGGTAAATTACAATACATCCTGCAAAAATACAGTTTATTTCTATGAAAAACACAGTTTTAAACTGTAAACTGAAGTGTCAAAAATACAGTACAAAAGCATTAATTACAGTACACTCTGCAAAAATACAGTCTATTTCTATGGAAAAACACAGTTGTAAACTGTAAAATTATGTGTCAAAACAGTGAGATACTGTATTTGTAAATTACAGAAGTGTACTGTAAAGTGTGTTTACAGTATTGACCCTGTAAAAATACAGTAAATGGCTGGCAACCCAGCTGCCAGTATTTTACTGTAAATTTACAGTGAAAAGTTTTACAGTGTATTTGTCTATAAAATCATTAATTTCAGAGTTTATCTTGTTATTAATTAACATTTAAGGAATTGTATATAAAGTTTAGCTTTTATCGTTTACAGTAAAATCACAAATTATATGTCATTTGTCGTTTTTTTCGGTCATGACTGCTTTGACGCGCTAAATCTCAAAAATATATAAGATCGCTGAACTAGCCGGTAGAAACTATAGGTAGAAACACCTGATGATTCTTATATCATTTATTTCATGAATTTCTTTTATATCATTTGAAAGAGAACACTGACCATAATATATTAAATCACAAGAGAGACATTCGTGTCTGGCATACATTCTGTGCAGATATTTTCCGTGTCATCAACGAAATGTACAAAAATGGCTTACCTGTTTTGAAATGTAACTTTTGACAAGATAGCCACTCTGTTTTAAATACATTTTAAAACGTATTACTGTCGAAAAAAAAATCAGTTTTTATGTTTAGTTTGATGACCTCCTAAATATGAGACGCAGAGCACCTAGCACGTTCGGCTAAATTGCATGTGCAGCACCATGGCCAGCGCAACAGCGAAACATTAATACAACGAAAAGCAATCCCAAATTTATGTTTATAATAAATAAATAATAATAAAAAAATAAGGTCAGAAGTAACAAGGTGCAGAACAAATATGTGTAAAATTCCCGAAGTGCACGGAAACAAAAAACAAGTCAAATAGTTAAATCAGATAACCCCGAGTGATTTATAAATTAAATAAAACAAAGAAATTGTTAAAATAACGACAGTATAGCCAGAATTGCAGATTTGTTTTTTTAACTGCAGAAACAAAGAGGCCACTGCTTTGCAATGCATGGAAACCTCTTACAATATGGACTGTGTAGCCCTGTCACGGGGGTTGGTGGATTTATTAACGCATTTTAAAATTTTTAAATAAAGCTACTTCTTCACATATTATTTGCATAGCATTATGATAAAAGGCTGTATATTAATATATTTGGGAGAAAACTGTTATATCTGAAATCAGATAATGTGCACCCATATAGCCAACATTTAATGATCCTCATTTCATAACACATCTGCGACGATTCGACTATGAGATTGGAAGCCGAATCAGGCTTCTCATATCGATGCATCGAATCTTCGACTATTCGGGGTCACCCCCAATGTACATGTTTGTATTTTTGAGAGAAAAATGTTTATGAGCGGTTTTTGAAAAAGCTAAATTTTTAAGTCACTGATATAAGTCCACAAAACTCATTCTAAACATGTTTTCCCAAGACTTTTCAAAACAGGTAGTCTAGAGTTTTTTCTTCAAAATGATGTGAAAATCATTTGGCCTGCTCATTCACATAAAACAATATATTGATTTACAATTTCTAAGACACTTTTGCTTGGGAAAGGCAGGATGCATGGAGGCGAGAAAGCTCCTGTATAATCAGTGATTGACAGTTGAGGAACAAAAGAGTTGAATAATGAGCCACATAATGAGCCTTAGGGAATGTTCAACAGGAATGTAACTTTCTCTGTAGTAAAACTATGATAAGGTTTACTTGGGAATTTTATAACAAAAATTTTCAATAGAATAATAAACACACACACACACACACACACACACACACACACACACTATATATATATAGTATATATATATATATATACACTAGTGTATATATATATATATATAGTGTATATATACACACTATATATATATACACTATATATATATATATATATATATATATATATATATATATATATATATATATAGTGTATATATATATAGTGTATATATATATAGCTATATATATATACTATATTTAAGCAATATCGCTCGAGTAGGAGTGTGATATAGCTCTATATCATCACGGCTGTGATTAGGCCAGAGGCACGAGGCCGCAGGCCGAGTGCCGGAGGCAATCACAGCCGTGATGATATAGAGCTATATCACACGACTCCGAGAGCGATATTGCTTTTATACAACAGTTCGACGGCACACGTTTGAAAAACGAAAACTAGAAAACAACAACGGAGTTATTTTAAAAGCCTCTTTGTTTGAGAACTACTTCTTCCGCCACGGATTTGAGGGCGGCCAGAATGACAGGTAAAACTTTCGGCTGCTTTGAAGCTCATAACAACTCAATGGACGGAAAAGCTGTTACTTTATATTACCGTTTCTTGGTCACAAAGTGTAGTTTTAAGATTAGTTCAGTCGAGAATGTATATGTATTATATTTAAATCTGCAGTCGATTAGTAAAGATAGCGCCTGTTTGAACGTTTGCTTAGTGAGATTCGGTACGAATGAGAACCAAAGCATGAGCGGACATCAGTGTTCACTCGCCCCGCTGACCACCGCCTTCTCTGGGCTACATCTCTGACAGAGATACCCTGGCTCTCATGTTGGCCTTGTTTGTTTATGATCGTCAAAATGAGATCAAATCAGCAGTATTTGGTGTCATGATCAAACTATTACTTGTTTTTTAATTCATATTTAGTGTCTTTTGTGTTGTTATTGTTTTGGCGCGAGGTAAAAGTTAATAAAACTACTTGTATAACGTATCTATTGCTTTCTCATTTATTCTTAACGTGATACGAGCACTCGATTATTATTATTAAACTTTGTTCTTGTCAGTACTATATAAAACGGTTTTTTATAAGTGTCAGAGATATGTTTTTGCATGCTGCTTATAAATATACCAGTGGCGATATCTCATAACATGTTTTAATAGTCAGGTCACGATAAAGTAAATGATCAATGTCCACATTTAAAAGCTGCGGTGCTTACCTGCAGTTCCACAGTGTTTTCGCGTTCTGATAAGAAATATAGCTCCAGAAAAAAAACGAGTGTTTATATTCCTCTTTCCAAGTGTTAATCGTCCACACGATGTGACAAGACATTTCTCCCATTAACTGTAACGTAACATCCAAGAGCGCTGATCTTTGACGGAATAACTTCCGATTGGGGATTCACAGACTGATTTATGGTAAATGGTAAATGGACTGCATTTATATAGCGCTTTCATAGACCAATGGCCATCCAAAGCGCTTTACAATTTTGCCTCACATTCACCCATTCACTCACACATTCATACACCGACGGCGGTGTCAGCCATGCAAGGCGCCATCCAGCTCGTCGGGAGCAGCTGGGGTTAGGTGTCTTGCTCAAGGACACCTCGACACTTGGTCAGGTGGAGCCGGGGATTGAACCACCAACCTTTCGATTTGTAGACAACCTACATGAACCACTCAACCACTAGTAAACTAATGAGACAAACGGAGAGTGATTCAAAACAGGGCGTCTGTGTTTTTCCATTCAGAGATGAGCCTGCTTAGGACCTCCATTCACTAGGTGGCGGAATGATACGAAAGGTGAAGTGGTTACAGTGCCGATATCAGCACAATATCGCATAGGTCTTAGCCAATCAGATTCGAGAACCAGAAAGAACTGTTGTATATATATAAATATATATATATATATATATATATATATATATATATATATATATATATATATATATATATACACACACACACATATACACACATATACACACATACATATATATATACATATATATATATATATATATATATATATATATACACACACACACACACACACACACACACACACACATATATATATATATATATATATATATATATATATATATATATATATATATATATATATATATATATATATATATATATATATATATATATATATATATATATATATATATATATATATATATATATATATATATATATATATATACATACACATACATACACACACACACACAAATATAAATATTTTCTATTAATTTCACAAGTATACCTTTAAAAACCATAGTAATCATGGGGAAGGTACTGTTTGGATAGTAGAAACACAACAAGGGACAAGCGTGATAAACTTATCAATGTTTCTTTACAGCCGCCGCCATTACTCCCTCACGTGTTGATCATGAAAGCAGTACATGTGTGCACACGCGAGTGATCCTGTGTTTAATAAACTTGCTGTGCGGAGATATACGTGAATAAACAAGGTTTTAGATGTGTTTAGATGCGTCTTAATACAAAGTGCGTCAAATGTGAGACATTGTGTGTTTGTGTGCGCGTTTGGCCGTCGATCGCGTCTGACGGAAACACAAAGAAAACATTAGCGTCTGGAGATAACTTTTATTTACAGGCGAGAGTAAACAAGTAGATGTGATGTTTGCAATCGCATCTTTTATAAGAATACCACAAAGCACGTCAAATATGAGGCATCATGCGTTTGTGTGTGAGTTTGGACATCGATCTCGCGTCACACTGACGAAGCACACACACTCGCGTCTGGAGATAACTTTAGTTACAGTCGCCAGTAAACAAGTAGATGTCATGTTTCCAGCACTCGGATTAAAACTCAACACAGCACTGAATGGCTGCAGAGACGGAGTCTCCATTGATTGTGGCGTTGACTAATGAATATGGATGATCTCTGCTCTTCTCTTCAATGGAGCGGGGCGTGGCTCATTATAGATAATGAAGTAATAGGAGAAAAAAGGTACATCTCCCTCTTCTAATACAGTTAACAACGAATTACAATATTTGTTTTCGATTTCACTCACACCATTTAAAAGAAGACATTCCACGCATTATGTAGACATTCATCTTTTGTTTCTATGACAAGTATTCATTAAGTTACAGTTAATTTTTCTGACGCGTTTCAAAAAGGACTTCACTGAGGGAGGGAGAACAAAACGCGCACCATGTTTATTTTCTTAATTTTGCGAAAAGCACAACATTCTGTTTTTATTGTGAGTGGATAGAAAAAAAACTAGACACTTTAACGTTTAAAATGATGTATAAGTCATATCTGTATGTCCAAAATCAGCAGAGTTATCTAAGTCTCTTTGCAGAGTGACTGAAAAAATAAAGAGTTTGCGGCGCCCACGCCGCAGTCGACTCCATAGTGTTAAGACGCTATATTCTGTACTGAACGAGGCTCAGTAAATTTGCACTTAACAGGAATAAAATTTTATTTTTCACAAATGTTTCAAAGATCCAAAATAATACTTAAAGTCCCATTTAACTGGTGTGGGAGGTCTTTAACTTGTGTGGGAGGTTCTTAAAGACTGCTACAGAGTCAGCAGATCTTGTCGCAACCAGCATATCATTCCACAGACGAAGAACAGAACCACAAAAGGTACACGATAGTGATTTTTTCCCTTTTTGGGATGGCAACACAAGCTGTCGCTCGTTGGCAGAGCACAGGGATCTAGAGGGTACATAAGCCTGTATAAGGTCTAATTTTCCTAATCTTGTAGAGGATGAATCAACAAGAGCAGGATGGTGCTGGCAACATGCTCCATAAAACTGAGCTGATCATCAATGACTAGTTGAACAGAAAGATTTTGATGAATCTTAGGGTCAAGGGCCTTAGGATAGGATTATCAGGCTGGAACGGTGTCATCCGCATAGCAGTGGTAGGAAAAGCAATGTTTCCAAATGACAGAAACAAGGGATATTGTGTATATAGAAAACAGCAGTGGTCCAAGCACTGAGCCTTGAGGTACCACGGTATTGAGACTTTGGGGTTCAGAGACGTCACCTCACCAGGATACTCTAAATTACCTACCTGAGAGGTTAGACCTGAACCATAGTAGCGCCGTTCCAGAGACACCCATAGCCCTGAGGGTTGACAGGAGGATGTGGTGGTTGACAGGGTCAAAAGCGGCAGATAAATCCACTAGGATCAGTACAGATGATTTGGAGGGCTTCAATGACTGAGAGCAGTGCAGTTTCAATGGAGTGACCGCTCTTGAAACCAGACTGGTTGCTGTGCAGGAGGTTATTTTGTGTGAAGGAGAGCTGGTCAAAAACCACACGCTCAAGAGTCTTGGCAATGAAGGGAAGAAGAGATACGGGTCTGTATTTTTCTAACATTTCAGGATTAAGTGTGGGTTTCTCTTTAGCAGTGAGATTATCATCTGGGCCTCTTTAAAAGCTGTGGGGAATGTACCAATGGAAAGAGTTGGGTTGATAATGTGGGTGAGAGCAGGGATAAGCGATGGAGAAAATGGCCTGAAGGAGATGAGTGGGATCTAACGGACAGGTAGTCAGGTGGTTAGAAGCAAAGATCTTGGAAATATCCGCTTCATATAAAAGAGAGAAAGAGGGGAGCGAGCATGCATCAGGAGTTTGGATCAGGGCAAGAGGCGACCGCACAGAGAACTGACTGCTGAAAGTGTTGGTTTTCTTTATAAAGAAAGAAGCAAAATAAGCTAAATCGTCAGCGTTAAGTCAGGTGAAGGTGGGGGGTGGCCGGACAAAGAAGAGTAGAGAAGGTCTTAAAGAAAGCAAGGGAGTCAGGTGAGTTGCTGATTTTTTAACTGACTGTGTGCTGTGTACATAATATTGTGCCTGTTTGGTTTATAAATATACAAAGAACAAGATTTAAAAAAGACTCATAAGGCATGTTTAATTTATTATAAATTATAATAATACCACTGGCTCAGAGTCATTTTCTTTTTGTAGTTAATATGAATATCTTATGGGAGAACTATATAACTTTCAATTATTATTAATCCCTGAATGTATTAATATATGCATTTGCTTAATACTTGATAATTGATTAAGTTATTGCATTATTAATAAATTAATTTATTTATTGCATTTAATTGAATATATTGTATAAGAAAGAGGAGAGGTACCGTCTTTCTCCAGTTACCTGATAATCTGTATAATGAGCTAAGATCGCCACATCCCCGCGCAATTGAAGTGAACTAGCAGAGACATCCATATCCATAACTCTTGCCTTATGCAATCAATGAATACACAATCTACAATCCAGTCTCTCCATTCCTTTCTGTGCGAGTTGACTTTTATCCGAGTGCTACCAAACATGACATCCAAATCCATATATACAGTTGTGTATGTGTGTTAATAAAAATCTCCAGACACGAGTGGCCCTAAAAACCCCTTGGACCCAAGAGGGTTAAGGTTTGTTTCTTGCCAGACGCACAGTATACAGTAAGATCACAACACCTGAAATATAGCCTATGGCAGGGTTATTTGGGCCCTGGGGAAGTTTTGACCTGCACTGACATTTGTGCTTTTTTAGTTGCTTAAAACCATAATAAGTCTCATAACACTGTGTTCAGCACAAACTGGGCTACAATATTATATGAGCAACATGTATGTACATGTTTGTATTTTTGAGAGAAAAATGTTTATGCGTGGTTTTTGAAAAA
This sequence comes from Misgurnus anguillicaudatus, assembly GCF_027580225.2. Classification (NCBI taxonomy): domain Eukaryota; kingdom Metazoa; phylum Chordata; class Actinopteri; order Cypriniformes; family Cobitidae; genus Misgurnus; species Misgurnus anguillicaudatus. The sequence continues at coordinate 26,739,953 of NC_073339.2, forward strand.
GCTACATTTTTAAGTCACTGATTTAAGTCCAGAAAACTCATTCCAAACATGTGTTCCCAAGACTTTTCAAAACAGGATCTAGTAGTCTAGAGTTTTTTTCTTCAAAATGATGTGAAAATCATTATGCCTACTCATTCTATCTATCTATCTATCTATCTATCTATCTATCTATCTATCTATCTATCTATCTATCTATCTATCTATCTATCTATCTATCTATCTATCTATCTATCTATCTATCTATCTATCTATCTATCTATCTATCTATCTACCTATCTATCTATCTATCTATCTACCTATCTATCTACCTATCTATCTACCTATCTATCTACCTATCTATCTATCTATCTATCGAAATATTTTGTTATACTTTTACAAGTATACCTTATAAAAACCATGGTTTTACTACAAAAAAGTACAACCATGTTTTTAGCTACAAATACGTAGTAATCATGGTACATTTAGTAAGAGATGGAGGGGTGGTTTCCCAGACAGTGATTAGCTTAAGCCAGGACTAGGCCTTAGTTTAATTAGAAAATATAACTAGTTTTAACAAATATGTCTCACTAAAAATATCACTTGTGTATTTTGAGGCAAAACAAAGGGCACTGATGTATTTTAAGATATGTCTGTGAAAGTTGTTTTCAGTTTGGACAGCTCTTACATTTATTTTAGTCTAGGACTAGTCTTATCCCTGTCCGGGAAACCACCCTGTAGTGTATTGATTCATTATTGTTAGGATTAGTGAGAGTTTTACTTTTGCGCAAATAAAAAGCACAAAAGAAGAACTGGCTCTGTCTGGACTCTGTGTTTTTTAATCATTATAGTACACACACAACAAGAGATTAGCGTGGTCACCATATCAATGTTTGTTTACAGACGCCATTACTCAGTAACGTGTTGATTGTAAAAGCAGCACAAAGGAATATCTGCCCATGCATGTGATTGAATAAACTTGCTGTATAGAGATAGAAGCGAGTAAATAAGGATTTAGATGTGCTGTTTGCAACCATGTCTTTTAAAAGAATACCAAAAAGCGCGTCAAATTTCATGCCTTGTGTGTTTGTGTGTACCCGTCGTGTGTACTGTTGGATGGAAGGACAAAGAAATTACTTGCGTTTGGAGAGAACTTTTACTGACACTCATATGCAAGTAAATAAGAATGTAGTCGTCACGTTTGGTGCACTCGGCTAAAACAACTCAGCATAGCAAGGAATGGAGAGACTGGATCAGACATTGTGTGTCCATTTACTGCAGGAGACAAGAGCTATGCATATGGATCATCTCTACTCGTTCACTTCAATGGCGCAGAGCGTGGCGATCTCAGCTCATTACAGATAATCAGTGTTGGGAACGTTACTTTAAAAAAGTAATTAGTTATAGTTACTAATTACTTCTCACAAATAGTAACTGAGTTAGTAACTGCGTTACATTATTATAAAAGTAACTAATTACCAGGGGAAATAATTATTGCGTTACTTAAAAAAAATTAAATATTTCAAATAACTTGGATGCCCCAAATATTAAATATGTTAAATGACAAAAATGGATACTAAAGAGAAATCACAAATTTTGTGGCAGCATGTGACGATGTGAGGTGCTTTATTAGATCAGAATTAACTAGGCAAGGCAAGGCAAGGCAAGTTTATTTGTATAGCACATTTCATACACAGAGGTCATTCAAAGTGCTTTACATAGAAATGAGAAAACAATATATAAAAGAGAAAAAAAGAAAATGTAAAAATAATAGATACACAATAAAATCACAATAAAAACACTTTAAAATGTTAAAAAGAATAAAACAGAAATAAAAGTGACTTGAGTTAAAAGTGCAGTCAGTGTGAAGCAGCACAGTGCTCATTCAGTAAATGCAAAGTTAAACAGATGTGTTTTTAATCTAGATTTAAAAGTGTTTACTGTTGAAGCACATCTGATCTCTTCTGGAAGCTGATTCCAGCTAGAGGTGGCATAATAACTAAATGCTGACGCACCTTGTTTTGAGTGAACCCTTGGGATTTCTAACTGACCTGATCCTAATGATCTGAGTAATCTTTTAGGTTTATATACAGTTAGCATATCTGTCATGTATTTGGGTCCTAAGCCATGAAGTGATTTATAAACGAGTAACAATACTTTAAAATCTATTCTAAATGTAACAGGTAGCCAGTGTAAGGACCTGAGGACTGGAGTAATGTGCTCAGATTTTTTGGTTCTGGTCAGAATTCTGGCAGCAGTGTTTTGTATGAGCTGCAGCTGTCTAATGGTCTTTTTGGGGATCCCCGTAAGAAGTCCATTGCAGTAATCCACCCTGCTGGTGATGAAAGCATGAACAAGTTTCTCTAAGTCCCGTCTTGATACAAAACAGCTAATTCTGGCAATATTTCTGAGATGGTAGTAAGCTGATTTGCTTATTGCTTTCACATGACTACTGAAATTAAGGTCAGACTCTAAAATTACACCAAGATTTCTGACTTTATTTTGTGTCTTTAGACCCCTAGAGCCAAGGTATGTGTTAACTTTGAGAGTTTCATCTTTATTTCCAAATACAATGACTTCAGTTTTGTCTTTGTTTAACTGGAGGAAGTTTTGACGCATCCAACAGTTAATTTCATCAATGCATTTACATAGAGAGTCAATGGGGCTGTAGTCATTAGGTGACAGGGCTAAGTATATCTGGGTGTCATCTGCATAGCTGTGGTAAGCAATTTTTTCATTATTTGACCAAGTGGGAGCATATACAAATTAAACAGAAGCGGTGCAAGAATTGAACTACTTGCCACAGACGTGGAGAGACTTTTTCTTCCAGGACATAAGTTGCACATTACACAAATATTTTTGCCTTTCACCTCGACAATGGAAAAGTAGTGCTTATTATACTTCGTGTTTGTGACCGCTACCTTTATGCTCGTTGTACTTGCCATCGCCCTGTCACCGGTGTGTTTGGAGTGATTGCTGCGCAATGACCGGGCTGCCTGTCAGTGCTTTGAGATGGGGCACAGCAGCAGAGCAGCACCCGGGTGCTGCTCATTGAGAAGAGAGAACGACGCGTGTTTTCATGTCAGTCTAGAAAAGTCTCCAACCACGCCAGAAAAGATCGCTAGATTTGTCCTAGTTGCTTTTTTAAAACAAAGTCGCTAAAGTGATAGAAAGTTGCTAATCTAGCGACAAAGTGACCAGTTGCTCAGACTTTTTTACACTGCTGGGATTGTGCGTGCTTGTGGGTGAACTCTGCCTCTGGTTGGCTAACGATGGAAATTAAGCCAATCATCATCCGCTGTATGGTTGTCCCACCCCCTTTAACACGCACACACCGATCATCATCAGTTATGTTTCTCCCAACACACACACACACATGAGAAAAACAGTGTGTGGCTGAGAGAGCGAGCCTACGCGGGTGAAAATCACTACAGTGAGATAAATTTTAGTAACGCAGAGCATTTTAACGTCAGTAACGATAACGGCGTTATAACGGGGGAAACAGTAATTTATTTGATTACTCGTTACTGAAAAAAATAACACCGTTAGTAACGACAATGACTTATAACGCCGTTATTCCCATCACTGCAGATAATGAAGTAACAGGAGAAAGACGGTACCTCTCCCTCTTCTTATTAAAGCAACACTTGTAGTTTCTATGTAAAAATTACTTACAGCTGGTTGAAAAGCGCAACAGTGCCTGGTATTAGACACTTTTCTGCAGGCAGGGTGAGGGGCGGGGCTGTGTGCTCTACCCTCCACCCCCACTTTCAGAGTGTACTTGTAGCAGCTAGGAGGCTGCTCATGTTGCAGCAACAGTACAATTTGTCCAGTTAAAAGATGTTCTATCACTGAAAAGTAATATCGACTTTTTAAGGCCTTAAATGTAACTTTTTGAATTTTAATCTTTTTAAGACCCCGCAGGAACCCTGATAAATATATCGTGGAGTGACAAGATATTTTTAGGGTCTATTTTTAGATAATAAATAAACTGTCTGCACACTTGAATCCTTAAAGCAAATCCCCAAGTTTAATCACCAACCTTTCAGTCAAAAGACCATCCACAAGGCAGGATGGTCTTTTAACCGAAAGCTTGGTGAATGAATTTGGGGATTTGCCTTGAGGGTTCAAGTGTGCAGACAGTTTATTTATTTTTGGAGATTTTCAGTCTTGTTTGTCTGGCACCTTGGTGATCGTGAGTGCAGTGTAACTCCTTTAAAACAGGGTCTATTTTTAGAAAACATGGCATCTCGTTTCACTGCTATGCAGAGGACTCGCAACTCCATCTGCCTTTGAAACAAAATGATGCAAATTCATTGGCACCTTTGTTAAGATGTCTTGAGGATATTAAAGCCTGGATCGCCTTCAATGTCTTAAAGTTTAATGAAGACCTGGTGGTACACTTACATCTGCTGGGCAACTACTTTTAGTCTCCCCTAATGCAAGATTAAAGAGCAGAGGTGACCGTATCTTTGCAAATCAAAATACATTTAAAATTATTAATGTTTCCATTTTTATGTATCTTTTTTTACATAAATAGACTTAACTCTATATGCATTTGTTTATTGCACATGTTATTATGTACAATTGATCAAACTTTCAGAATAGGAAGTTATACTCTTAGAAAGGATGTGTTAATTTTTTACACATCTTTGTGCATTAAGCTTTTAAAACATTATGTGTAACTTTAACACAATGTGTCATTTTGTGTTGTTTTTGTGTTAAAATAAAACACACAAGTTGTGTAAAAAGTAACACAAAATGTGTTGTTTCAATAATAACACAGATGTGTGGATTCTGGGACAACGCATTTAGTTTATTGTCCCTGAATCAACACTAATGTGTTGTTTTTAACACATTCGTCCTAAGAGTGTATGAACTAGAGGTCTTCACGGGTCCACTTAGATCCGAAAACCCGAGGTCCGACCCGAGACCCGATCGGGTTCGGGTCAAAAAGTTTCACATGTGCCTCGGACACGGGTCGGGTACAATGGTACAATAATAGCGGCATCGGGTCTCAGGTAATTTAAAAATGAATGTGTTTTTTCTGAACGGACCCGAGAAGACCCGAACTCTCTCGCCTGTGTGCGTCAATGTCCTTTTCAAACCTCTCATCTGTTTGCCAACAGCGCTTGCGACATTGTGTGGTTGTCGGAAGGTTCATTTTCGCTGCGCGTGGGTCTGCAGAATGCACACACGTCAGTGCCGTTTACATTCGGTTCCAGTCGGGTTAAAAAATTTTTTTCACTAGTTCGGGTCGGACTCGTGTCTAATTTTCTCGGGTTTGTCTCGGGTCGGGTCTTTCTTTAAATCTTTTTTATTTATGCACGTCGGGTTCGGGTATGAAGTGATTCGGGTCATTTCGGGTCGGGTACATTTCTTTGGACCCGAGAAGACCTCTAGTATGAACCACCTCCTTGACTGAATTTACAACAAAAAGTACAACATATCAGCAACATATAGATGTTTTTAAGATTGACGAGTCATACAAATGAGCAGTAAAAACACGATCCAGCATTTCATTTTTTTTGTCACTGGTGCCCTTTGCCACCGCTGCAAATTATCACTCGGCTACCCATGTCTGACATGCCTAAATACTTCACAGCAAACAGGTGGGCTCGCTATCTTCTCATCTTTAAACATTAAATAACAAGACTAGGGTTGGGTACCTACCGGTATCTACCAGACCGAATCAGACCTAAAGGTCTTATTGGGTCTAAAAAAAATTTACCTGACCCGAAGTGACCCGAATCACTTTTTACCCAAACCCAACGTGAATACTAACATATTTTTTAAGAAAGACCTGACCCGAAACAAATTCGTAAAAATAAGATCCGAGTCTGACCCGACCGGTTGGCATTTTTTTTACCCGAATGTTGCACACACCGATGCAGCCCTAAACGGACCAGTCAAGCTCTGCAAACAATTTGTCCAGCTGCTACATTCACTCTGTTTTTATTAACTTAATTACATTTTTATCTTATTGCCTGCCTGACGCACACCTGTCTTACAGTCGTGACCAATGGATTTTACAACTCGATAGGACAAAAAAATAAAACTGATAGGACAATAAACCGCAACTATGCGCAACAGAAAAACCCTGAATAAACACACAATGGAGTTTCCTGATTAGTCTCATTATTATTATAAGACTAAGTTTTTTTGTGTGTACGAAGTTATAAGTGTTCTCACTGTTGCGTTTTCTTAAAAAATAATTTTACAGAAACCTGAAAGCCTATATGCTTATGAAGTGCTGAAAAGTTAAACACTCATTACAGCATAACTTGTGAGGGAATTGTATGTACCTGACATTAGTATATTTTTGAAATATTCAAATAATAAAATATCGTTTCATTTTTAGTTCGTTTAATTCTTTCCATCGATATTTACCAATACATGACAGGAAAATACCCATGTCTGACATGCCTAAATCCTTTTTTGTACATTGACATTTTCGTATTAACTTAAACAGTAAAAATATTGAATTTAAAACATTTAATCAAATATATACATATACACATATATCCACCTACACAAACTTCATACTGTTCATATTGAAAAATAAATTAATACATGTAAAACTATCATTTTTAAAATAACAGAATTATAGAACATGGCCCTGTATAAACATTGTCTTTTGTATTTATAATTGTGTTTCGAAATTTCTTGTCTTAGAACGAACAGGATATTTTTTATTAATAATAACACAATTTAAACTACAACATTTAAAACATGTAAAACAGATGTGTAGCCTATCAGTCTTCCAAAACGGTCACTTTAAAACATAGAATAATGACCCTATACATTTAATTGCAAAAACCATAAGCTGATTGGAGCAATGAAAATAGAGAAGACCTAATTAGGCTAACTATTACATTTCCAGTTTCACTGTATAAAAACTTTTAAAACCATAACCTCAAATAATATATTTTCTTGTTTAACAATTACTGTAGAACGGAACAGAGATCATCGTATTTAACATACAGAACCCGCTTAATCTCCTTATCCGTTTACATGTACACTGGGGCAAAAAAGTATTTAGTCAGCTACCAATTGTTCAAGTTCTCACACTTAAAAAGATGAGAGAGGCCTGTAATTTTTGTCAAAGGTACACGTCAACTATGAGAGACAAAATGAGAAAAAAAATCCAGAAAATCACATTGTCTGATTTTTTTAGGAGTTTGTTTGTAAATTATGGTGAAGGATAAGTATTTGGTCAATAACAAAAGTTTATGTCAATACTTTGTTATATACCCTTTGTTGGCAATGACAGAGATCAAACGTTTTCTGTAAGTCTCCACAAGGTTTTTACACACTGTTGCTGGTAGTTTGGCCCATTCATCCATGCAGATCTACTCTAGAGCAGTGATGTTTTAGGGCTGTCGCTGGGCAACTCAGATTTTCAACTCCCTCCAAAGATTTTCTATGTGGTTGAGATCTGGAGACTGGCTATGCCACTCCAGGACCTTGAAATTATTCTTACGAAACCACTCCTTCTTTGCCCGGGCGGTATGTTTGGGATCACTGCCATACTGAAAGACCCAGCCACGTTTCATCTTCAATGCCCTTGCTGACGAAAGGAGGTTTTGAGTCAAAATCTCACGATACATGGACCCATTCATTCTTTCCTTAACTCGGATCAGTCGTCCTGGTCCCTTTGCAGAAAAACAGCCCCAAAGCATGATGTTTCCATCCCCATGCTTCATAGTAGGTATGGTGTTCTTTGGATGCAACTCAGCATCTTTCTCCTCCAAACACAAGAAGTTGAGTTTCTACCAAAAAGTTATGTTTTGGTTTCATCTGACCATATGACATTCTCCCACTCTTCTTCTGGATCATCCAAATGCTCTCTAGCAAACTTCAGACGGGTCCGGACATGTACTGGCTTAAGCAGGGGGACACGTCTGGCACTGCAGGAATTGAGTCCCTGGCTGCATAGTGTGTTACTGATGGTAGCCTTTGTTACTTTGGTCCCAGCTCTCTGCAGGTTATTCACTAGGTCCCCCCATGTGGTTCTGGGATTTTTGCTCACCATTCTGGTGATAATTTTTACACTATGGGATGATATCTTGCGTGGAGCCCCAGATCGAGGGAGATTATCAGTGTTCTTGTATGTCTTACATTTTCTAATAATTGCTCTCACAATTGATTTCTTCACACCAAGCTGCTTACCTATTGCAGATTCAGTCTTCCCAGCCTGGTGCAGATCTTCAATTTTGTTTCTGGTGTCCTTTGACAGCTCTTTGGTCTTGGCCATAGTTGAGTTTGCATTCTGACTGTTTTAGGTTGTGGACAGGTGTCTTTTATACTGCTAACAAGTTCAAACAGGTGCCATTAATACAGGTAACAAGTGGAGGACAGAGGATCCTCTTAAAGAAAAAGTTACAGGTCTGTGAGAGAAAGAAATCTTGCTTTTTTGTTATTGACCAAATACTTATTTTCCACCATAAATCGCAAACAAATTCACAAAAAATCAGACAATGTGATTTTCTGGATTTTTTTCCTCATTTTGTCTCTAATAGTTGAAGTGTACCTATGATGAAAATCACAGGCCCCTCTCATCTTCCCAAGTGGGAGAACTTGCACAATCGGCGGCCGACTAAATACCCCTTTGCCCCACTGTATGTACGTTACATTAGTAATACGCTCGCTTATAATGTTGATTCTGTGTTTTTCCATACACCTAAAATGTCTCTGTCACTATCGTGCATGACCATTTTTTAAATTCAAGTAGGGGAGAGCGGGGTATGTTGTCACACTTTTCACACTGTCTAACATTTACTGAGCACCATACATCAAAATGGTATAAATCTCATACCAAATGAAAGAAGGAAGTCTTGGGCACATATGTTGTATTCATAACATCTTTATATCTTATCTCATTACAGAGTTGTAGACTGTTGAATAGTGACTGTGCACTTGTGACAATTTGCCCCATCGGAGGGTAAGTTGTCACACTAGGGCGGGTAAGTTGTCACACTAGATTATCTAAAAATAAGAACACAACTACTTAATTGTGAATATTGATTTTAATTTTTAAACTCAAACCAAACTGGAAATATAAACATCCGTGCCTGGAGAATCTGGAAAAACAATTATTTCAATCCAAATAATGCACATTTCAATTAAGTGGCAAGACCACTTTACTTTGAACTTTGGTTCAAATGTTCTATGGCTTTCACATAAAACCAGATAACTGAATGGAACGCTGCAGATAACTTGCGTACCTTAACATGTTTAACCTCTGAACAAAACAGATGCCCTGTATGACTAATAGGACTCATCTCCAGAATCACAATTCTGACACACATAAATTGCCTGGCCTGAGGTGCAAGCATCATGGGCCCAATTGTTGCATTTTACACATTTTACCCAGGTCTCCTTTGGACGACTCTTTGAAAATGGCTCTACACAGACGAGGCAGAAGCACTCTTCATCATCTGATGATGACTCTTGCATGATTTTTCTTCTTTTAGCTGCCTTGTTTTTCATAGGTCCAGATTTCTGCTTCCCTTTCTTTTGAAACAGCTTTTTGCTAGATTGAGGCTTATTCTTTTCTATATCATGTTTTCTGAGCATGTTCGATGTGTTTGTTTGTACAGGGGCAAGTTGTCAGATGTGACGACTTGCCCCAAAGTCATTGAGACAACTTGCCCCATACTTACTTGTGTGCTAATGTTGTCTAAATCTCAAGTTTAGCTCATCATATCACTTTAGCCAAAGTATCAAAAGACACTTTACGGTCTCCTCTATTTTGTGCAAAATAATCATTTTAAACATTCACACCTAACAAAGTTGTATTGCATAAAATGTAAAGTGATTTTTTTTTACTTTTTAAGCAGAAAAATAAGAAAATTGTGCTAACCTCAGATTACAGTGATCTTGACCACATGTGAACAGGAAGTTCACTATAGAAGAAGAAGTCACATAAAGTGGCTATTTGATTTTTGAGATAGAGCCTCTAGTGTTGGAGTTATTAACAGTGTGACAACTTACCCGTGTGACAACTTACCCCGCTCTCCCCTACACATTCAACTCATCCACTGTGATGTCCCTTTCATCTACATCCTCCCACTGGCTGAATTTCACAGATGGACCGGCCACAGTGACACATTCTGGGATTGTGATTGTATTATCGGAGACCGCAGGGTTAGTTTCTGTCGTACTGGGAGCGGCTGGAAAGCTTTGCAACTCGCTGCAGGCGTTTTGGTATATTTCATATCTCTTCACATTAGTGAAAATGCAAAGTCGTTTAAACTTTGGTCACAAGAGCACACCAAGCTTCGAATAATCATCCAAGTACAATGCGGTCACTAAGAAGATCTTTGGCTATCCGTTTTAGAATCTCCATTGATTTAGGGTCAGTTGGTGTAACCACACAGTGCTCGAGCAGTCTAGAGTTCCATAAAGCCAGCAGATGAACTGTAGGATAGTTAGATGCACTCAATTCGTTGCTTGCCTTTTTAAATGGGGTTAAAAACTGAACAAGCATTTGAAGAATTTCTTTTGAGATGTGGCTCATTTTGTGTATCTCTCCTTTTGTCATGAGAATTCTTTAAACACTGAGTACTCCACCATTTCCAATTTAGTGTTCCAGCGGGTCTAATTCTTGTTTGAGGGTGCATTTCAGCTGGAGCTGCAAACAGGAATGTTTAAAATACGTTGTCAGTGACTTACACTGATTTATACATGCTCTCAAAGGCTGTAATGATTCTTCCTCCTCATCATCACTTCCCTTCTTAAAAGTGTGCTTCAACACATTGTTAAGGACTCGGGCGTTGCAGCTTCTCTGTTTCCAGCTGCTAAGAGCAGCCTGTACATTCGCACCTTGATCGCTCACAAACACAATTTTTTTCTATGTCAGTCTGTGACAGTCGGAATTCATGCAACTGTTCAGTAGTTCTGTTTTTATGTTTGCGGCTGTTTTTGATTCATACGGGAAAGTACACGTGCATATCACCCGGCTCTAAAACACCCAGTCTTTGTCTATGAAGTGCAGAGTGATGCACATGTAGCTGACCTGACGATCATCAGTCCACAAATCAGTAGATGCTCCACAAGCAAATCCCTTATCAATCGACTGTCTGACTTTGGGTAAGAGCTCTTTTTTCAATCTAATGCAAAGTAGCTCAGAAAAAACAGTAATACCACAGGGAAGAAGGTCTTTCACATCACAGTGGCCATGTGTTGCTCCAATCTCAATCAAGTTCTGTGGAATCCATTGCTAGCTGGCAAAATGCACTTGTTTCAAACATTCGGTATGGTCTTAGATCTTTGGCACAAACACGAATGCAACTGTCGAGAATTTTCTTTTTATACTGGGCAGGTAGAACACTTGTCTTTACAAACGAACGAATGCAGCTTTGCATTGGTTTCTTGTGGCGACATGTTCTCTGGTGCTTCAGCATATGGGATGTGCCAGTTTTGGCTGAATCAAATCTTAAAAGGATGTTACAGTCTATGCATTTAGCAGCACCAATCTTTTTCCCTCCTTGTCAACAACTAACACAAATGTTGCCCATACCGATGATGACCCTGGATGTTTTACCTCAACATATTCATTTTCCCTCAGCTTTTTAACAATGTCAGATATTGCCGACAAGCTTATCTGATTCTAACGATGACACCAAAAGGTAGCCACGCACCGTGGATTCAAAATTGATTGACAGCTCTGTTTCAACCGAAATTAGCTTACCGCCAGCCACAAGATGCCGCAAGCGGTCTTGTCAAACAGAGGAGAAGTTGTAAAAGGACTTGAGTACATGCACACGCGTGATGTGCGAGCTACAGTAGATCGGGTCTTCTCGGGTCCGTTCGGCAAAAACACATTAATTTTAAATACCCGAGACCAGATGCCGCTATTATTATACCAGACCCGTGTCCGAGGCACACGTAAATATTTTAGGCCCGAACCCGCTCGGGTCTCAGGTCGGACCTTGGGTTTTCGAATCTAAGTGGACTGGCGAAGACCCCTATCAGAACACAGATTTCTTTTTAAATTATACTGCACTCATATGGTGTAAATAGTTTCCCGATTTACAAAATTCAGGTGAATATAAAAGTCGGAAAGCTTTGATAATACATAGGATTCAAGTTTTATTTCTTTGCTTAAGTTTGTCCATATGCCATACTGTTGCAGTTTTATATCGATTAAAAACCCCCACAAACCAATATTTTTTTTTTAAATCTAAGTGTAACGGGTCAGACACGTTGGGATCCATTTGCAAACTCTTTAATAAATAAGGTTATATACACACAAAGTATAGGAAGGGCAATACAGGTGTAAGGCAGCAACGTAAACACAGTCCAGATTCGGGACAGGCAGATATCAACCATATGTGTAAATACAGTCCAGGGTCGAGGCAGGCAGAATAGAATCGTAAACAATAAGGCAGTCCAAGATCGGGGGCAGGTGGCAATCAATCAGAAATCCAGTAAACAGTCCAAAATCACACCAGGAAAACAAACACGGGTACACAAGGAGATAAACGCTCAGAAATGCAGCAGAAGGGCAAACAAGACTTTGCAAAGAATAAGAGCGTGAGTTCCAGGTATATAAGCCTGATAATGAGTAACAGGTGGGGCATAATCAGGGGAACATGGGACGTGATGGGTAATGTAGTTCGTATTAGAATTCGGGGAAATGTAATGGTTGTACACTGGGGTCGTTAGCGCTGACATCCGTAACACTAAGGATCGTAAGATGCATTTATGTTGTTTTTTTTTTTGTTAAATGCTCTGCTTAATATAACCGAGTCATTTTACTAATAAAAAAAAAAATGAACAAATAGTAACCATCTGTAGTAATGAAAAATTAGATCATGTGAGAAGCGCGTGAATGCTGCAATTAGGCTTAAGTTTTTTTACTTTTTAGTTTCGTTTTTTGAAGGCAGCTATTTTGCCAGAGAAAGCTAAAATGGTAATATTTTTCAGAAAAATTGCTGAAAATGATTACCTTATTGGTGTTTTTATTAGTACTGCAGCTGTTATCAGCCTTTGAGATGGGACAAGACAGCAGTCAAGTTCAAGTGGAAAGCAGGGTGAATTCCAAATGCCGTTTTTCCATGGTTACTACGCTTTTATCACAAAAACATGATTAATTTTTGTAAGGGTTAACCAATCATTGAACAGATTATTAACAACTAATCACAGAACATTTTACTGACCTTAAAGTGGAGTGTTAAAAAGATTGAGGAGAAAATGGTTTGGAATGTCATTTAATTCACACATCAAAAATCTCATACAGAAATATAATTAAGAAATAAAGAAAACTGGGCATAAAAGGTGATGGCGCTTTAGGCAAATCATTATACAAATTAAGACAAAATGACACGGAAGATTTTGTTTTATGCTGTAGCTTTATCTACAGTCGTTTTGTGACTTTTTTAAGTATCAGTTTAGGCACCGTTTAGTTACCGGTGCTGCTTTAAAAGTAACGATTTGGCACAGGTACCGGAAAAAAAAACCTAAACTTGACACAAGCGCGAGTACTTGTAAATAATGCTCGAGTGGTCTCAAAAACTGCAGTCTAGAGCCCTCTCCATCTTCACCCTTACACTTAGTAGCATATAGCACTATAGTAACCTATACCCTCACCACAGTGCAAAAGTGCAACAGTCAAAAGGGACCCCTCTCAAACAGAGTTGCGTCGTGTTCTGCACGTTGTTTAAGCGACATACACAGGTATTGGGGTCTATATTAAAAATTCATTTCATAACAAAAATAAAGACGGTGTGAACCGTGCGGTGTGAATATATATGCGACTGGCCTGCGTAGCGCCACATGAAGTCTACACTCATAGACAGACAACTGTAGACAGATGCCTACAATTTAAGAGTGTTATGAACGCCTAGTGGATGCGCACAGGGCTCCGAGAGCACATCAAGTAAACGGCATGACAAATTGCTCACTTTTTCTGTTCCCACTATGACCCTGAAACAGCCATGCACGAAGGCTTCACAACTCTTGCGTTGTGGTGACATTATGCATCCCACCAGAGACAGCAGTCTTCTCAATACGATTTTTCAGCATAGGGACAATGCTCCGCCAGGGCCGCAGAAAGATTTCCTAGCTTACCTTTTATCCAACAGAGCGAGGTTTGTTTGCCGGGGAGAACATTATTAGTTTGCTGGTGATGAGCGCTACCTATCCTTAGCAGTTGTGTACTCTTTGATGGCAAAGCTTCATGCAATGCATTACATACTGCCAAGGAAGCCTGTCATTATTTGCATGTGATTAACGGCAAAACTTTACTTTTCAGATCGGTAATAACTGGGTAATGTTATGGTAACATGTATGTAATTTCATGGTATTATTATTTTTAAACCACAGTAATTAAAGCAACACTAGTAGTTTCCATGTAAAAATGACTTACAGCTCCCCCATGTGGTTGAAAAGCGCAACAGTGCCTAGTATCAGACACTCAGGGGGAGGGGCTGGGCTGTGTATCCTACCCTCCACCACCACTTTCAGAGTGTGCTTGTAGCAGCTAGGAGGCTGTAGCCTGGTCCAACCAGACTCTTGTGCATTCATTTCATTTGTACAGAGAGTCTGGCCACGCTCCATTGCAAAGCGTTACTTCCGTTAAGGAGGGTCCTCTGTTGAAGTTTAAAACTATTGGATCACTCTGAGTCTGCCATAACCAATCGCTAACGTTTGGTCGTGACGTATATCATGCACCGAAACCGGCCGGAAACAACAAGTAAGAATAATCAGACAAACAAAACTTAGAAAACCTGGTTCTTGCTCCGGCTTTAACTTCTGTATATTCTGCAGTTTTGCAACAACGGACCGAATAGCTTCTCTCACGTCTTTCTCCGCAGCCATTACTGAACAACAACTCAAACTGACGCATGACCTCAATGTGATCGTTCTTAGCCATCCCCTCTGTTCGCTGATTAGACCTGCAGATTTTTGCAGGAGAAAACGAAACTCTACAGAGGAGTCCCAGACGTAGTACTGAAGCGAAATGAAAATTAAGCGGAAGCATGTAGGAGGGCGGGAGGCTAAGGAGGCTGCTCAGGTTGCAGAAACAGTACAATTTGTCCAGTTAAAAGTTGTTCTATAACTGAAATAATTTTAGAGACATTATTTAAAGGTAAAAAAAACTACATAGTGTTGCTTTAAGTAGGAACAGGCAATACTGTATTTTACAGCCCTTTTACCATGTAGTTTCTGTGAAATTATTTTATTTCTTCATGTTAGCAACAGATAAAATTGTACCATCTAACTACTACAATTAGTCTTGTTAGTCTCTTTGATCACTGTGTTATTATTCTATAATATTTAAAATTACAGAAATAATACTTCACAATAATTAAATCATGAACATTTATCATTTCTGTAAGTACTTATTCACAACAGGTTATACATTTTATTATACATTTAAATCAACAAAATTTATATTGATATTGTCTAAAAACTGCACAGTAATTGCCTGGAAACTGCACAGCAATTACTTTTAATATTTAGTTTAAAAATAATATTACCACGAAATTACATACATATATTACCACAACATTACCAAGCCATCACCGATCTTTGAAGTAAAGTGCTACACAATTTGTATACTAAAACGAAACTGACCAATTATTCTACTGACATTATTCAATCAGATTTCAGGATTCTGAGAGGTTGCCACGGTTCCCATAGCTTTAGCAACTGATGCAATGTCAAGTGAACGCTCTCAAAAGGAGACATTAGATTCTTTCATGCAAAGCAGCATAACTGATGTAAACTATTTTGCAAATAACATAATTTTACAGTATGTTGTAAACAGAACATACTGTTGTAACAAAGGTGAAGATTATGTCATTCAGCTTTAAAATAATCAATAGACAGTTAAAAATCTAAAACAGATGTGTGCAGGAAGTAATATACCACTCACATTAATTCTTTGGTCTGCAAATCTATGGGGTCATGGGTTTCAGTGTCCATGTGGAAACGCACTTCAGGAGAAGTGAGGTTCAGTGCTCTGAAAAAATGTTAAATAAACAAACATTTATAAACTATGTCAGTGCATTTAAAATTACAGATGTAGATAACAAACAAATATTTAATACCCTTTATCAGTCCTCTGCCGCTTTAAGATCTTAGCCAGTTTGTTAAGAGACCGCAGGCTCTTTGTTATGTCATCATTCATGTTGGGGTCATCAATCCTCATCTGAGCTTCCGCATATGTAAGTGAGGCCTAAAGCAACCATAACACATTAGTAAAGTGCCAATGCAAATGTACATTATTGTTTTAAAACCATTTATGCAAGTTAGATGCACACCTTGGAGTTGATGACACTCTTTGTGAAGCGAGTGTTAATAACTTCAGCAAGGTGGTTCATCTCCCAAATACATGAGAATGCTAACCTGAGGATTAAAGTTATCATCAGACAACAATGGTTTTAAAGTTGTCTCTAATTAAAATAGAAAGTAGAATAATTATAAAGCTGATATTTTCACTGAAAGCGCACTAAAATGACTGGGTTACCTCTCAACGTTTGACCGGAGAGAACACAGGTTGGAACTAAGCAGTTCAGGGACCATGTCAACTCTCTAAAAGAAAACAACAATAAAAGAAGCATTGGTCATGAAAATAAACATTCAAAGTGACTGCATTCAAACTTTTCCTTCGATGATTTGTTCCACAACATATAGCCATGCAAGATGTATGTACCTTCCCACAAAGGTAGACTGTGGTACCTCTGTTGGCTGCCTCTTGGTCTAGTGCATTTCCTGGTCGAATAAAATGGCTGACATCTGCTATATGAACACCAACCTGAAACAAAATTTACTATAAAACAAAGTACAAAAAAACAACAACAATATATTTCTCCTTATCATATTTTAACCCTCTGGGGTCTAAGGGAGTTTAAGAGCCCTGGGGAAGTTTTGACATGCACTGACATTTGTGCTTTTTCAGTTGCTTAAAAACATATTAAATGACAAAAGTCTCATAACACTGTGTTCAGCACAAACTGGGCTACAATATTATATGATCAACATGTATGTACATCTTTGTATTTTTGAGAGAAAAAATGTTTATGCGTTGTTTTTGAAAAAGCTAAGTTTTTAACTCATTCTAAACATGTTTTCCCAAGACTTTTCAAAACGGGTAGTCTAGAGTTTTTTCTTCAAAATGATGTGAAAATCATTTGGCCTGCTCATTCACATAAAACAATATATTGATTTACAAATTCTAAGACACTTTTGCTTGAGAAAGGCGGTATGTGTGGAGGCGGGAAAGCTCCTGAATAATCAGTGATTGACAGCTGAGGAACAAAAGAGTTGCATAATGAGCCACATAATGAGCCTTGTGGGGATGTTCAATAGGAATGTAACTTTCTTTATAGTAAAACCATGAAAAAGTTTACTTGTGAATTTATAACAAAAAATTTCAATAGAATGTAAACACACAGACACACACACACACAGACACACACACAGACACACAGAATAATATATATATATAAAATATATAATACAGCATTCAACAGACCCGTGGTATAAATATAAATATAAATATATAAATATATAAATATATAAATATAAATATATAAATATATAAATATATAAATATATAAATATAAATATATAAATATATAAATATATAAATATAAATATAAATATATATAAAAAAATATATATATATATAAATATATAAATATATAAATATATAAATATATAAATATAAATATATAAATATATAATATATAAATATATAAATATATAAATATAAATATATAAATATATAAATATATATATATATATATATATATATATATATATATATATATATATATATATACAGTCAAGCTCAAAAGTATTCATACCCTTTGTAAATATGACCAAAGGCGGCCGCGAAAACAAACCTGCATCGCCAATAATTTCGATCTTCACCTTAAAAAATCCACAGAAATCCAACCCTTCACTGGAGAAGAACAACTCCGAAATGGGGGAAAATCTCACCACGAGAGAAATATTTTTTCTCTAATACACACTGCTTACAATTAATTATACCCTTTTATTCAATTCTTTTTGCAACCTCCTTTTCCCAAGAGAACAGCTCTGAGTCTTCACCTATAATGCCTGATGAGTTTGGTGAATACCTGACAAGAGTTTAGAGACCACTCCTTCATCATACCTGCAAATTGAGAAGGGCTGAAAAAGGTGACACATTGTATACGCGCCCGCAACATTAAAGATACAGCAGTATACTTCACTTTACACATGGGGCACACTCCACCCCTGTGTGCACCAAACTAATGTTGAGTTTTTGCTGTTTCATCTGACCATATAACCCATCCCATTTGAAGTTCCAGTAGTGTCAGTTACTTTTCAAATGTTCTATGGTCAGATGAAGCAAAAATAATAGCTTTTTTTAGCAGCAAACACTCAACATTAGTTTGGTGCACAAACTAATATTTATACCACGGGTCTGTTGAATGCTGTATTCTGATGGGCTGAGAAATGTTTCGTGGGTATGCATTAATTTCTGATAACTGCACACCTAACTTGTCAAATGTCTTAAAAATAGGCACCAGAGCAACCATGGTATAAGCGAAATAATTGACTCCAGTCCTTTGAATTATTTGAAAATAATTCAAAGGATGCTCCGCGTCATACCGCATTGCACCTTGGGTGTGCATTATTTTCTTATAATTCAATGGCCCATCATCAATTATTCCTTACATACATACATACATACACACACACACACACAGACACAGACACAGACACAGACACACACACACACACACACACACACACACACACACACACACACACACACACACACACATATATATTTATATATGTATGTATATGTATATATGTATATATGTGTATATGTATATGTATGTGTGTGTGTGTGTGTGTGTGTGTGTGTGTGTGTGTGTGTGTGTGTGTGTGTGTGTGTGTGTGTGTGTGTGTGTGTGTGTGTGCGTGCGTGCGTATACATGTATGTATGTATGTATATATGTATATATGTATGTGCATATGTATATGTGTGTGTGTATACACATGTATACACATACATACATACATACATACATACACACATATACATACATATTAGGGCTGTCAAAAGATTAATCGCGATTAATCACATCCAAAATAAAAGTTTGTGTTTACATAACATATGTGTGGGTACTGTGTATAATTATTATTTATATATAAAATAATTATTATTTATATATAAAATCATGTAGATATTTAAGAAAAATTGGTTACATTTATATATAAAATATTTATATTTATATATAATATAATTTATATAAATGTATACAGTATTTAAATGCAAATATTTCTTAAATATATACCTGAATGTGTGTGTATTTATATATACATAATATCTACACACAGCACACACACACATATGTCATGTAAACCCAAACTTTTATTTTGGATGCGATTAATCGTGATTAAACTTTTGACAGCCTTAATACACATACATACATACATACATACATACACACACACACACACACACACACACACACACACACACACACAGACACACACACATACACATACATATATATACACATGTTTGTGTATGTGCATTTCCCTTCGCGTGAACTGTTTGATGGAATACAAAGAAAACACTCGCGTCTGGAGATACTGACACATGTACGCAAGTAAATAAGGATTTAGATGTCATGTTTGGTGCAATCGGATGAAACAAGGAATTGAGAGACTGGATTGTGGATTGCGTATCCATTGCCTGCAGGTGGCACGAGTTATGCATATGGCTGTCTCTGCTCATTCACTTCAATAGCGCGGGGGTGTGGCGATCTCATCTCATTACAGTTAAACAGGTAACAGGAGAAAGACGGTACCTCTCCTCCTTCTCATACAGTTTACACCGAATGACAATATCTGTTTTCGATCTCACTTACATGATTTAAAAGGAGACATTCCAAGCATTATGTACACATTTATCTTTTGTTTCTATGACAAGTATTTGTTAAGTTACAGTTTATTTTACTGATGTGTTTCTGAAAGGACTTCACTAAGGGAGAGAGAACAAAACGCGCATCATGTTTATTTTCTTTATTTTGCAAAAAGCACAACATTCTGTTTTTATTGGGAGTGGACAGAAAAAAACTAGACACTTTCCTAGAAATTAACGTTTTAAATGATGTATAAATCCTATCTGTATGTCCAAAACCAGCAGAGATACCCAAGTCTCTTTGCGGAGTGATTGAAAAATAAAGAGTTTGCGGCGCCCACACCACAGTCGACCCCAGAGTGTTTTAAACAAGCATCCAACCTCCAAATTTCCATTCTTCAGTTCCCGACAATGAAGAGCGTCATCAATATCTGTACAGCCAGGAGGATCCACACTACACACACACAGGTGTCTGAGATCTGCTCGGACTTTCATGTCCTATAGAAAAACACAATACCATAAACACTTGATTAGAGGTCTGTGCAGGACGAAAAACTTAATATTCTGTCCCACTACTACTACTACAAAAAAATCTTGTTCCGCTCCCGCTTGCAACATTTAAGATTAGTCCCACTCCCGACCGCAATATCCACATTTTTAGTGCGTTTTGCTTTTGTCCGCTCCAATTTTAATATGGTATGTTTTCCACTTGTTCCCAATTGAATAAAAAAATTAAAGAAACAAATAATATACAAAATTGCTTTGTATATTGGAGGCTGTGTCAGCTAGATGCTGCATTAAATTTGTCGCTTTGAATAGAAGGGTTTTCTAAATAAAAAAATTCAAATGTAATTTACAGAAATTTCATTTACAACTACTGTATCATAATCAGACATTTTGCCTCAGTGTGATGGGCTACTTTCTGCTGCATACTCCCATAAGAAAGGGTTCCAGTTTAACCCTTGAACAGTGTAATTTGTTTTTTGTTGTAAAAGATAAAAAATATTTATTTATTTTTGGAAACTTTATACAGTAGATATAAAAAGTCTACACACCCTTGCAGATTTTTGTAATGTAAAAAATTAACTCTTTACCCGACAGCATTTTTTTTTTTTAAAGTTGCCAGGCAGCGCCTGCATTTTTCATGATTTTCACAAAAGTTTAATGCCTTGCAGAATTTTTTTTCTTTAAATATAAAAACAAACAATATATTACATGAAAGAACAGACCCTCTGCTTTCAAAAAAAGTTCATCCTACCTTCATTAGATCTCTTTATCACCTCTCAAATATGGGTAGGTTTCTTCAAAAACACAAAAATTTGAGCAAAAACCTGAGATAATTCAATTTTTGTGAAGGACTTTAGATTAAGATCAGATTGAGAGCGATCCTCAAAACATACACGGACATACAGATGTTTGATTTAGGGCGATACTTCCGGGTTTTAGAAGTTGCGTAAGAGCCCCACCTGGTGGATAATAGCGGTATTAGGGATTGCTGGAAATGCATTCTAGCTGTCAATTTGGTTATGTGTCTCCTGTACACAGCCCTCTTAAGATCACACCACAGATTTTCGATGATCTTTTAGTGAAGCCATTCCTTTGCTGATTTCCAGAGTTCACACTTACAAATAAGTCAGAGAGAGGGCTCCAGGCTCTGTATTAGGCCCAAACCCAGAATACCCCCCAGTATTTAGGTTAGGAAAGTAACCAAGTAAATGTGAGGAGACGGGATGGCGGAGGGGTGCTGAGAACTGTCGAGGAACATGGTTGAGTAGGCAGCAGGTTTACATATGTTTCCACTAATGCTGATCAGGTGGACATCTGATTGCCGATTGTTGACAGCTGGTCATAATTACGAGATAGTTTGGCGGATTATTTAAATGTGCTCCTCTCGAACCTTGTTAATAAAACATTATTTGGATGTGTGCTTTAGGCCATTGTCATGTTGAAAGATGAAATTTCCTCTTTATCTTAAGAGTTTTGGCAGAAGCCTTAAGGTTTTGGGCCAAAACTGATGGGTATTTGGACCTATTCAGTATTCCATCCACCCTGATTAAAGCCCCAGTTCCAGCTGAAGAAAAGCAGCTATAAAGCATGCATTACTGTGGGCATGGTTTTCTTTTGATGATGTCCTGTTCTTTTTTTTTTAAATGTCTCATACCCAAATGAAGAATTCAGGAGATTGTCGTCACATGAAGAGAGCAAACAGTACTTGCCAGATATCATTGCAATTCTTTTAATGTTGCTGTAGGACTCCAGGCAGCCTCCCCTACCAGTTTTCTTACCTGGTCTTATCATTAATTTTAGGCGGATATCCTGGTCTTAGTAATGTTACTGATATGACATATTTTTTCTATTTGTTGATTATTGTCTTTACAGTGTTTCATGGTGTAAACTTATTTTGATTAATATTTGTCAACAATGAGATCCTGTGCCTGCTGAGTATGCTCTCTGCGCCCCATGGCTTTTTCAGCTAGATGTTAACAAACTGATGTCAAAAAAATCCTTTAAGACCAGACCATTTAACTTAAGTCTGAATGTGATTGGTTGATTCTAAACATGGCCACAATCCCAATTATAAACGGTTGTGCACATTTATTATTATTATTCCCTTCAATATGATTCAATTGATTCATCTTCCCCTGCAATTTTAACAGGGGCGTGTAGACTTTTTATATTCACTTTTTAGTTCTACAAATCATTGTATGATCTCGCAACGTGCACATAAGTGTCTACCGGCCACTTCTGTGTCACACTGTTGCAAAGGGTGCTACAGGTGCAACAGTAGTTCAGATGGAATGCAGACTGCTACCATTCTTCAAGATGCTTTGCTTTTCTGTACCTCCTCAGTTACGCTCCATGGCATCTTGGGTAGGAAGCTTAGCACAGCTTGGGAAAAGGGCTGATGAGGAACATCATGTTCTAGAAGAAGCACCTCTGTCTCTGTTTCTTTATCCCCAGCAGTACCCAAGCTTTTTACAAAGTGACCCTATGAAACATGAAAATTAATATATTAAAAAAATACATATCCTGAGATTTATACTTATGCCACAAAAAATAGCTAGTCCGTAACAGAGCACACATGCATCCATTATACTGTTTGACACTTGCATTTTATGTGAGCGGTCCCTATGCTAATAGGATTTAGTTTTTCCTATCTTCTCCTCTATCACTTCTTATGAAATCTTATTTTTTAATATATAGTACTTAATATATAGTATTTTTTTCTGCTGGATCGCCTGAGGGGCCAATCACACCAAACGAGTTTATGACAGTTGCCTTTTTGAATGATATTATGTGGGCAGTGAATGTATGCACGCTGTTTATGTGCGCCAAATGCCTTTCGGTTTTTGCCGCTGGCCGGATCACATGCTTTTAAAGGAGCGCTGAGAGCGGAAAAGCGCCCAACGTCATTTGAGTCTTTCCATTGTTCAATCGAATAAGGGGAGGCTCGGGTCTTTCGTTGTGGTGACGGAAGTTTACAGTTGTTTGGATCAACCAGACTCTACTCACTCACTGTCTCCTGTCTCGCATGTTTGTGCACCTCTCCCCCTCAAACAAGGTCAGAGCAAGACAGCAAAAGAGCGCTCACGATTTGATCAAGGTTAATTGACAAGACAGCTGATCTGTGGTTGCCTAGCAATATAAAAAGCAGTGCCGTACTGCTCTTTATTTAAAGTGACCAAAAAAAAAATTGTGTTTGGTGTGATTGGCCCCTAAGTCTGCCCAGTGACAACCTACCGCTTCCTCTAACTTTTACTTTACGTTTTTAAATTCCCATAAAATTTTATAATATAGTATTTAACATATACTTCTATGCTCTAGGATCAGCTAAGTCTGGCTCTTTTTCAAGGGTTTTTTTCTCTTTTTTTCTAAAAGGGTTCCCTTTCAAAAAATTCAAGCTGCATCGCCATAGCAACGATTTGGGGAATGCCTCGGCATGACTGATCTAAAGCATCTGTAACACAAACAATAATTCGATGATTGGATGCCGGATGCCGTGCGGACCAGGGGTATAAGAAGGCATCCCACACAAACACACTTGCTTTTAATGAGTCAGCCTGTATGTTTGCATAATTCGGAAGTATGTTTAAGAAGTTGAAGTTATGTGTATCTCCCTGTTGACGCGATATCACAGACAAGGATACACATATATGTATCTCACTGGCTTATGAACATCAGGGCATACCCTTACCCGTCGCTGTGAGGGCCCACTCTACCCGGGGTATGGCTGCCTCTAAGGCCTTAGGGTCAGGTGCTTCGCTCCAGGACGTGATGTGGCCGGTTGGTCTTCACCACTCACCTTCGTCAGATTTCAAAATTTAGACCTAGACCTCTCTTTAGGATCCCAGGTTCTTTTGCCTTGACTGTGTTCAGTTATACACACTACAAGCATTTGGTAGTATAAAAGCATGGGCATCCCATTCCCCAAAACGTTGCTATGGCGACGCAGCTCAAGTTCCTCAAAAGGAAACGTCTCAGGTTACGTATGTAACCATAGTTCCCTGGAAGGGAACGAGACGCTGCGTCTCCATGCCATACTCCCTGCATCATCGAATTATTGAATCACATGCTACAGATCGGTCACGCTGAGGCATTCCCCAAAGCGTTGTTATGGCGACACAGCATCTCATTCCCTTCTCAGGGATCTAGGGTTACATGCGTAACCTGAGGCGTTTTTCCTCCTAAGAGTTTTTTCAACACCTTGGGATTGAGCTGACATAGCATAACTGCAAACTTTTTCTATACGTTACATTATTACTCCGCTCACTACAGTAGTATGGTTTAATCTTAGCAGCTGTACTTTGCTATAGGGCTGAACGATTAGACCTAAAATCAAAACCTCGGTTAATTTAACATTTCACATCGGTTACGATTAATGAGCGATTATTATAATTTTTTGCCTCATAGTTCGCTGGCAAGGTTTGTATTTTAAATATGCTCAGATATTAAAGGTGGGATATATTTTTCTATTAAAAGGGCATTTGTTGTTATATTTGTGATTTTAAAAGAATTAAGTGAAGAGGAAAGTATTTTGTGTGAAGGTTATTTATTTAACATTTTGACTTCAACTGAAATCAAAGCACACATTGCTTGAAATGAAAACAGTCACATTTTAGTTTACTGTATACTGCAAGTTTCCTAAAGGAAAAGTAGAAAATAACTAACTAACAATTTTTAAGTCTAGTACTTCAGGGCTCCAGGCTAACATTTTTGTCATTAGGAGAACTGTACCCCTGACTGAAAATTTAAGGAGCACAAGCAGAAAATTTAGAGCACAACTTAAATCAGCCTGCAATGCAATTATTGACATTTCACCCCAAAATAACTGCATTACTGAAAAATACTACATTTGAAATTTCAAACTTGACCATATCCAGTTGCTGCACATTTTATTATGCACAACTGATGAAACTTTCAGAATAGGAACTTATGAACCAAAGAATTATACAACCCACATGACTAATTCTAGCCATAGGGGGCGTGCACACCAACGCTTTTACGCCCGCGGCCGGCGCATGTTTTCAATGGAAGCTCAGCGTTTTTTAAATAAGCCAGCAGCTAGCGGTTTTCTTCCGCGCCGAAAACCGGCGCCCGGCGTTTTTTCCGCGCTCAGCGCTGAGAGTTGAGAAATGTTCAACTTTGGAAGAAAAGCTCCGCTCATCAATGTCAGTTCTCACGCGCCGTCCAATCACAGTGGAGGTGGGGCGGGACAATTATCACAGCAACCAACCGTCTCACAGCTGACGTATCAGAGCTACCAAAGCGCTTAGCTGAAGAAAGCTGGCACTCAGCTGAAAAACAGCTGGCATTCTGCGTTCTCAAGGCGTTTTCAGCCGCGTTTAAAAGTTTTGGTGTGTCCAGCCCCATAAGATACATATACAAGTTATATCCAGATAATGAGATGAGTGGCAGGATAATACACATTGTATCCTTTACACGTTTCTTGTCTTCTATTCAGTGTTCCTTAACTGGGCACTGCTATACAATACCTTTACTCTCATCTATAATGATTTGGTGTTAATGTAGATTAGAAGTTCTCCCGTTCTCTCTCTCTCTCTCTCTCTCTCTCTCTCTCTCTCTCATCTCTGCCATGTTTAATTAAACATGCGCGAGCGCTCCCGCGTCTTCTCGCGGTTCTCAGGCATGTGTTGACTTTTCTCAGGCTCCGTAGACTCATCGGTAGATTCAACTGAGCGCAAGGTGACATAAAACTTTTACGCGTCATGCAAATTTGCGATAAAAACCCGTTCGCGCATTCCGTAGTTTTATCACGTAGTTAGAAGGAAGCTTCTAAGGCATTACAGACCCAAACAAAAACATTTTTGTCTACATGTCACATCACAGAACAAGGATAAATACCCCGTTCAATCATTCTATGTCACCTTTAAATGGAACATAATAAAAGACAATTATTTAAAACAATCTCTAGAAAACAAGCTTGTAAAGTACAAAATTAAAGGATACTGAGCTTACATTTGGGTATCTAGAGTTTTTGGGCCAGCCATCTATGGCAACCATAATTCTCTGACCCACTAGTGTGGCAGCTTGCCGGGTCTCAATACGAATCCGTGGGATTCGCCGGTCTGCTGGAGTGAAAAGGTGTCTCGTTGCCTAACGTGAAAGAACAAATGAGTCAATTTATGCAATGCATCAAATACATTTCTAAATGAATGAATACTTTATTCCAGACTCCAAGTCCATCAAAAATATAACACTGACAAATACAGCAATAACAAATAAGAACACATAGTAAAAACAACAACAAACAATAAATACAACAAACAATAAATACAAGCTACAGTACCTGCAGCTTATAAAGACTCTCTATATTGAACTTAATCCACAAAGGTGCAGTATAAAAGAAAGTGCGATAAATTCTAAATAGGTTTATTTTCTGAACAAATATGACATTTTCTCATCAGCATATTTGCTTGAGCGCATAGCAAATGACACTGCCTATACATATCCTCATCATCACTTAAATCACCATTAATAACATGTCCCAAATATTTTGTTTTAGTGCATATACGCAACACTTGCTCAGATAAATAATAATCTGGAAACTCGAGGTCTGTGTTCTCTGATACTGCATATCATTGCAACACTCTTTCATGTTATATTGCACATTTACTAGAATTACATTTACTTCGTTACATTTACTTGAGTACATGTTTTTGGGTAACTAGTACTTTTAGAGTAAATTTAAGGATGGGTACCTTTTACTCTTACTCAAATACATTTCTAGTGAAAAAACTGTACAGGCTGCGTCACCATTTAGCACGCGACCACATGGTCACCCTTTAGCGCGCGAACGCGCGTAGATGATAGGAAAAGCAGATGAGGGCGTGTGTGCTTTGTGCGAGATATCGGAGGCAGATCATGCGTGGCTTCAAGTTTGGTCTATGTTTTCTATGTATGTATAGTATTGTTCAAAATAATAGCAGTACAATGTGACTAACCAGAATAATCAAGGTTTTTAGTATATTTTTTATTGCTACGTGGCAAACAAGTTACCAGTAGGTTCAGTAGATTCTCAGAAAACAAACAAGACCCAGCATTCATGATATGCACGCTCTTAAGGCTGTGCAATTGGGCAATTAGTTGAAAGGGGTGTGTTAAAAAAGCAGGAGTCAACCAACTTGTGGCACCTCTCAGCTGTTATTCCACTCCATGATTCTTTAACAACATTCCACAATTCATTCACATTTCTTGGTTTTGCTTCAGAAACAGCATTTTTGACATCACCCCACAAGTTCTCAATTGGATTAAGGTCTGGAGATTGGGCTGGCCACTCCATAACATTAATTTTGTTGGTTTGGAACCAAGACTTTGCCCGTTTACTAGTGTGTTTTGGGTCATTGTCTTGTTGAAACAACCATTTCAAGGGCATGTCCTCTTCAGCATAGGGCAACATGACCTCTTCAAGTATTTTAACATATGCAAACTGATCCATGATCCCTGGTATTCAGAGTTTGGGGGTCGTCTCACAAACTGCCTGTGGCCCTTGGACCCAAAAACAACAATTTTACTCTCATCAGTCCACAAAATGTTCCTCCATTTCTCTTTAGGCCAGTTGATGTGTTCTTTAGCAAATTGTAACCTCTTGTGCACATGCCTTTTTTTTAACAGAGGGAGTTTGCGGGGGATTCTTGAAAATAGATTAGCTTCACACAGACGTCTTCTAACTGTCACAGTACTTACAGGTAACTCCAGACTGTCTTTCATCATCCTGGAGGTGATCATTGGCTGAGCCTTTGCCATTCTGGTTATTCTTCTATCCATTTTGATGGTTGTCTTCCGTTTTCTTCCACGTCTCTCTGGTTTTGCTCTCCATTTTAAGGCATTGGAGATCATTTTAGCTGAACAGCCTATCATTTTTGCACCTCTTTATAGGTTTTCCCCTCTCCAATCAACTTTTTAATCAAGGTACGCTGTTCTTCTGAACAATGTCTTGAACGACCCATTTCCTCAGCTTTCAAATGCATGTTCAACAAGTGTTGGCTTCATCCTTAAATAGGGGCCACCTGATTCACACCTGTTTCTTCACAAAATTGATGACCTCAGTGATTGAATGCCACACTGCTATTTTTTTGAACACACCCCTTTCAACTAATTCAACTAATTGCCCAATTGCACAGCCTTAAGAGCGTGCATATCATGAATGCTGGGTCTCATTTGTTTTCTGAGAATCTACTGAACCTACTGATAACTTGTTTGCCACGTAGCAATAAAAAAATATACTAAAAACCTTGATTATTCTGGTTAGTCACATTGTACTGCTATTATTTTGAACAATACTGTATGTATGCATGCATGTATGTATGGAGCTAGAAGAGTCTCAATAAAGATAAATGCACACACTACATTCACATATGCACACACAGGATTCATAAATACACACGCAGGATACACAAATGCACACAAAATTCACAAATGCACACACAAAATTTAAGAAGCACAGAAGATTCACAAATGCACACAAAATTCAGAAATGCACACAAAATTCATAAATACACAACCAATTCAGAACTGCAAACAACATTTACAAATGCACTCAAGATTCACAAATGCACAGGACAAGATTCACAAATGTATTTCTGATGCACACCCACATATATCTTGATTTACAAACTGTTTTGGTCTGTGACTTTTACTGCATTTGTGTGTGAATTTTGAGACTCCCCTGACTTGGCTCGACACACAAATGCCTTTTTTTAAACAGGGAATGATCTGCAACCAATCAGATATCTCCCTTGTTTTAGCCAATCACAAGAACGCACCCCACGTTGGGGATTGTTTACTTATAAGCCAATCACATGACCTTTAAGCTGGTTTGCCAACCGCCAATAAAACCGAAGTAGTAGTAGTTTACACAGCGTGATATGCACGGGGTGTGGGCGCGAGCTAACGTATCATTCCCTGTTTTAAAAAAGGCATTTGTGTGTCGAGCCAAGTCAGGGGAGTCTCAAAATTCACACACAAATGCAGTAAAGTTCACAGACCAAAAACAGTTTGTAAATCAAGATATATTTGTGTGTGCATCAGAAATACATTTCTGAATCTTGTCCTGTGCATTTGTGAATCTTGAGTGCATTTGTAAATGTTGTTTGCAGTTCTGAATTGGTTGTGTATTTATTAATTTTGTGTGCATTTCTAAATTTTGTGTGCATTTGTGAATCTTCTGTGCTTTTTAAATTTTGTGTGTGTATTTATGAATCCTGTGTGTGCATATGTGAATGTAGTGTGTGCATTTATCTTTATTGAGACTCTTCTAGCTCCATATGTATGTACCCAGAGCATAATAAAAACACAACAAATTCCTTTTAGTGTGCGTGTATTCACTTGGCGACTAAACCTCATTCTGATTCTACACATTTTTAGTTTCAAAATTCCATACTCTTCCAGTCTCTATCAGTGGTTTTAAAAATCAAACTGTTCACATGTACAGTACTGTGCAAAAGTCTTAAGCCACCACCACCAGACTTGTTGATTTAGAAGTTTTAATGTCCATCCATATAATTTTTTCAATCTATTTTATCAAGATACTGTAAGAATTTATAGTCAGCCTTGACAAAGATTCTACTCCAATTTAGCTGTTGAATAAAGCTCATCCCTCTAAAAGGCTTGATAATCATAAAAGGTAATCTCAGTTCAAGCAATGCAATAATATAACCTAATATTTTCTTAGTAGTATGGGAGCAAATGTGAGACTTCTTAAACCAACACAGGTCAAAGAGGGTTAATGATAATAAAAGACATCCATCTAAACATTATCTGATCACTTGGAAGATAGCCTGATCATACAAATCCCAGGACCCATTTAGGCACAGTGGGAGATATAGGGGTCATTTGTAGTATTAGTTTTAATTTACATTTAAAGGGATACTTCATTAGCATTAGGGGTGGGAAAACAGGTTTGAAACTATAAAGTGTTAAGACTGACTTTGCTCAGGGTTCAATCTTACTCCGCTGAACCCAAAGTACGACGTGCTTTGTCACTGCTACCACAATAAACTACTTTCATCAAGATTTTCTACGTCCTCTTCATTTTTTCTTACACTGGCGAGCCAAGCAGCGAGGGATTTCCAAAAAAAAAAGCGGGATAAGGTAAGAAAGACTTACTTTTCTTCTTTAATGCTGTTTTTTGTTTTAGGGAAGCCCCTTGTTTTAAAAAATCTAGAGAAGAAAATTGTAAGGAGAGGAAGGAATTTAGTTTGTTTAATTTAGCAGGAGGAGTTCTTAAGCCTATTCTATACAATTCTGTTTAAGATTCTAACGAAACTGAATTAACCCGACGTAGTGTGGTGGCAGAGTTGTATTGGAATTTTTTGTTTCTAACGTAATTGAAGCAAAGTGTTTAGGTTGGTGTGTTTCTAAAGTAACTGAAACGTGGTGTTGTGTTGTTATAATTTCTGTTAAGATTCTAAAGTAACTGAATCAACCCGACGTAGTGTGGTGTCAGAATTATAACAAAAGAGTTTCTAAAGTAACTGAAACTTTTTGTAGTAAGAGCCCGACGCACAGGGGCTCTGTGAAGTTTAAAACTAAAAACCCGAAGCAGTGTGGTTTTGTTTGACCTACTGTAGCAGAGTTTTAAACGTGATATATAGTGTTGTAAGCCCAAAGAACTGTGCCTAGATAGTTTAAGATATAACACAGAAGCCCGACGTAGTGTGGTTTTGTCCGATGTACTGTGACAGTGTTACATTTTAATCTATTTGTCAGAGTTGGCGTAGCAGAGGTTTAGGCCCGAAGAAGTGTGGCCTCCAAAGTAGTGAGACTTTCAAGTTAAAAGAAACTTGGTTTGGAATTGTTATAATTTCTGTTAAGATTCTAAAGTAATTGAATTAACCCAACGTAGGTTGGTTGCAGAATTATAACAAATTAGTTCCTAAAGTAACCGAAATTCTTGTGTAGAGAGCCCAACGCACCGTGGCTCTGTGAAGTTTAAAACAAAAACCTGAACCAGTCTGGGTTTGCTCGAGGTAGTGCAGCTGTGTTTTAAACTTGATAACTGTTGTTACCCCTGAAGTGCTACAGCTAGGTAGATTGTTGTAAAATATAATACAGTGTGGTGTGTCCGACGTATTGTGACAGTGTTATATTTTAAACTGCTTGTGAGCATTTGTGTAGATGAACTTAAGGCCCGACAGACTGTGGCCATGTCTGAAGCAGGAACTTTCAGGTTCAGAGGCCTGACAAATTGTGTTGTTAATTCATAAGTGTCCGATGTACAGGAACTTTGAACGAACAGACTAACGAATATCTTAAAGCAACTAGATAATGTGTAGTCATTGTAAGAGTAAGTTGTAAATACCTTTTGAATTATTGCACATAATTCAGTAAGACGTTTGAAATGGAAAAGCTGATTGTTAAATACATCGCCAAGCATGGCTCACATGGAATGTTTGATGGGATAGAGAACGTTGTTGATAAGCCATATGAATGGGCTATCTCTAAGTTTGAAACTTATACCAAAATGCCTAAAAATGAAAAAGGAAAGATTGCCAATGCGCTTCAAGCGGTTTTTGCTTCGTACAATGTAATTAGGAAGAGAGTAGATGAGTTAAAAGCTGAAAATGAGCGACTTAGTGTTGAGGTAATTTCTACAAAAAATTACCAGGCCATTGAAACAATATGGAAAGAAGAAAAGGTCAAGATGCAGAATGAGATTGCACTGCTTAGAACTAACAAAGACATGCTCAAATCATCTGTGGAAATTTTGGCCAACAGTTTGGAGGAAGCACAGACAGCTTGTCAATGTATGATAATCAATGGCACAACTGAGAAAAATACTAGTAAGACATTGTTAGATGTGACTGTGTGTAGTCCAGTTTCAGATATGCCAGATTTGCAGGAAAAAAGTGATGAGGGTTGGGAAAGAGATTCTCAGTCATTTAGAAGTCAGTACTCTGACTCTACAGTTAGATTTCCAATGGCACCAGTTCATGTGACTACAACAATGCGTGCTAGTGAAGGAAGGGAACCACTACCATGGTCAGAGCATTTAATCCATCTGAACTAGAAATTGTGATCAAGAACATTGGGAAATTTGACCCTGCCAAGCAGGATCCATTAGATTTTCTAAAGAATCTTGAACGATATACAGATCTGTATAATTTTACTGACGGTGATGCCTGTGTTATGCTAAAGATGTGTCTGCCTGATACTTTGTCTGGAGCCTTAACTCAGAGAGTAAAGGCCAGAACTGCAAATAAGTCAGAGAGGAAACAGGCACTTCTTGAAGTTTTGGGTATGATGTCAGTTGATTGGGATAAAATATCTGAGATGCAGATGAGGAAAGGAGAGCACCCAGCAGCGTTTTCAGAACGATTACTGGAGACATTTAAAACTTTCAGTGGCAATCCTGATATTACTAAGAATGATGTCACTTTGAAGTCTGCCTTGATTAACAAATGTGATCCACTTACCCATTCTGCTGTGTCAATGTTTGTGACGCCTTTCTCTGAATATGATGACATTATTGCTAAAATGACACAGTTTACAACAATAATGCTAATAGTCAAATGAAGGGTGCCAAATCTAGACACCCAGTTGCTGCTTTTGGCAGAACAGAATATTCTAGATTAACTGATGGCTTCCATCATAGACAAAGGAGATTTGCAGGAATAAATGCAGGTGTTATTCTTTGCTATGCATGTGGAAACGCCGGTCACATTGCTAGGCATTGTCAAGACAAAGAGAGATATCAAAACTTTGTCTGTCATGCATGTGGAAAAGATGGTCACATTGCTAGGCATTGTTCAGAGAAAAGATGGAAAGATCAGGAAGTTGTTTGCTTTAGATGTGGAAAGACAGGACACAAAGCAAGACACTGTCACTTTTCACATAAAAGACAGATGGGCCTTTGTGATTTGCTTAAGAAAATAGACAATTTAGAAACCCAGTTAGCACTGTTGAATGGAAAGAAGGAAGAAACCTTGCCAGACACATCACCGTGTGAACAACATGACTGTAACTCAGTCACAAGCAGATGTTGATGTGAACTAGAGAATTGTTTTATGATAGTAGCATTTTAGAAAAAAAAATACGTTTACTATAAAAAGGGGGGTGATTCTTGAATATCCGTGAAAAATGATTTAATGTGATTGATATGTAAATTTATTTAGAAGAAATGTTTTAATGCCAATAATTTAAAAAAATATATTTTTTAAAACATTACTGATGTTTGATATTCTGTGATTAAACATATGTGACTTTGATGTTTCGAATGTGAAAAGTTATTGTGGGGGAAAAGGGGGGGCAACCTCTTCTATTCTTCTTGTTTCAGGTGTAAGCATTGAGATGTCTAAAATGTGTAACCTTAGGGAGAAAGACGATTTTGACCAGAAGGCCAACAGGACAAGTGATGCCAGGGTACTTCCTCAAGAAAGAGGAATCAGGACTTCTCTAGAGTTACTACTGGAATAGGAAATCCAGACATTTCCAAACCTGCTAAGATCCAGAACGACAGGTCTACAAGATCCGGTGACATACGAATCGGAACAATAGCTATGACAGCTTCATCTGAGGAACTGTTTTCAAAATTGAAAAAGATTGGACAATCGATAGGAGAAGCACAAATAAATTTCCAGAGAGTATGGACAGGAGTCTTCCTACCAAGGTGGAAAACCATATTATGAAGACTCACTACACATGACACTAGAATGTATGCTATGCTTTAAACAGTTTTCCAGGAGCTAAAGGTGGACAATCTTGGAACATTACAGGAACATGTTTTTAAAAGAAAGGAAGAACCTTTCTAGATTTGTTGCAAAGTTGTCATCAGAAGAATGGCAGGGAATAAACACAGACTGTTGTGACAAAACCCCATTTGGTTTCATGTGCGAGTGTGACATGGTGGAAAAACAACTATTGTGTGGAGTACCAGAAACGGACTTTGATGCTTGTGAAGTTAAACTCACTCATATTCAGAATCATTTCTCTAGGATAATAGTCACAGATGAGAGAAATTCTGTTACTACAACCTTGAATAATTTTTCCAATTTGTCAATGGTAGACTTAATTTTGTATAAATACAGAATCAGCATGGTCAATGCGTTATTATAACTTTCCATATGTGAATGTGACCTGGCAAGTACTATCCTATTTGTAGAAAATATTCCAGAATTAGATTTTAAATTGCCAGAATTAGACAATGTGCTAATGTCATTGATCTTAATGAGAAAGATAGGGTAATGGGGACTTTTACATATTCAGATTTACTTTGGGATGTAACCTTCAAAACTGCTGTGTGTGTGTGTGTCTTACTAATTGTCTGTCAATGTATGATGTTATGCTGTATGTGTTCTCTATTAAGACATCAGATTGCAGATACTTCAATGATCACCTTAGGCCGTTCCCGTTGGCTGTGATGGTTCTTGAATATTTCTCTCCCAAAACCCAGAAAATGTTTGTTTCTTATTGCCAAATTTTAGAAGAGACCCTATGATAATCTTGCTTAAAGGGATGGAGCGATAACCAGTGTGCATGAGGTGATGACCCCATGACGGGTAAGATTCTCCAGTGGCCAGATGGGGGACAACCTAAGCCAGGGTATTACCGCCACTGGGCACCTGCCCTTATATCAAGGGAGGTGTAACCTTTATGAATGGAGTAGATATGATGCTTCTCTGCCAAGAGCATCAAACGGGGGACTGTAAGAATTTATAGTCAGCCTTGACAAAGATTCTACTCCAATTTAGCTGTTGAATAAAGCTCATCCCTCTAAAAGGCTTGATAATCATAAAAGGTAATCTCAGTTCAAGCAATGCAATAATATAACCTAATATTTTCTTAGTAGTATGGGAGCAAATGTGAGACTTCTTAAACCAACACAGGTCAAAGAGGGTTCATGATAATAAAATACATCCATCTAAACATTATCTGATCACTTGGAAGATAGCCTGATCATACAAATCCCAGGACCCATTTAGGCACAGTGGGAGATATAGGGGTCATTTGTAGTATTAGTTTTAATTTACTATTTAATTTAAGCATTTCACACAAAGTTGAAAATTTTTCAACTCTGGGCGCCAGCTGCTGCCGTTTTTGAAAAGTGCAGTCCTTCCATTGAAAACAATTAAAAACATACGCCGACCAAAACCTCACTTTTGGACACTGTGTTTGCACTTCCATTTGACATGGAGTGATCATTTCTAGAGGGTAACAGATGAACCAAAAAGTTGTTGCTCATACTCTGCAGGTTAAGTCCAATAAGTTGTAGGAATTGAAAAATTCAATCAGACCAAAAAGTCTATCACTAATATTTTTATTCATCATATGCAAAAGTGAAAAAGTGACAACATTGCAAATTGTATAAAATCAGACCAGAGAGCAGACGTATCAGGCAATGCTTTCTTCAGTGCTTATGTAACAAAGCATCATTACACAGTCATGACCAAAAGTGTTGTCACCCTTGGTAATATGAGCAAAGAAAGCTATAATTGTTTTTACAATGTTTCTTCTTTTAAGATTTAATAAAAACAAACACAAAAATATGATGTTTCATTAAAGTAAAACAATTGAAAGTGTTGGCGAGGGGTTACATTATGAAATAAATGTTTTTCTCTAATACACAATGGACACAATTATTGGCAACTCTTTATTTAATCCTCTTTGCCACATCTATTTGCAAGAATTCATGGCAGGTGATCTTAAATTATTCCTCCATACAGAATTTTTTCAGACCGTTCAAATGTTGCTGCTTTCTACTCTTCAGTTCCCTCCAGTCATTTTCTGTATCGTTCAGGTTGTGCCAGAACCTTGATTTTTTTGCTCAGTGACCCATTCGTTGTTGATTTTGAAGTTTATTTTGATGCAGAGGTGTACAAACAAAAGTTTGCTATCATTTTACAGGAAACCCTTTAAAATTACACAAAACACTGTTGAAAGTGCTAAACATGGTTGTATGTGTTCTCAGTCCTCTAATAAACACAAAAAAGGCGCTACTTTATTTACTTTTTAAAGTCTGTATTTGAAAGTGTATAGCTCCGTCCCTAAGTGTTCCAGTGAACTGCAGACAGTTTTGTTTGATTCCTTATGTCCTCTTATACAGGAAAAAAGGAAATGTGATGTTTTATTCCTGGGAATGAGAGCTTTCATTTGATATAAGACTTGGCCATGTTTGTCATATTTAAAAATATGAAATGTATGAATATTAAATAATATACAAATTTGGGGGGTAATGGTGTAAATTAAGTGTAAATAACTTTCTTACAGTAAAATATATGTAAAAGTGATGCATACCTGCAGAATGTAGACATTCTAAGCTTTCAAACAGTATCAGATATGGGTCTATGACAGACCATTAAAAATAAAAGGAATGTTTTATATTAAGTCATTTTGATCCCAGTACAGGGTCCGCCAAGTTAAAGAGGGTAACCAATGTCTTGAAGAAAGATTGATTCACAACCTAATATAAGATTTCTAGTAGAGCAAGTGATGTTTTGACTTTTCTATCTGTTGGTATTTGATATAAACCATTCTAATAAGATGTCCAGGACCTCTGTTACAACATTACGTTCAAAACAATTAAGGTTCGGTGGTATATTTAACTGTAGACATAAAGCACTTTTAATCCCTGTGTGCACCAAAGCCATCTTGTGTTCCTGCTGCCCAAAAACTCTTTTTGGATATATGGCCGCAAAACCCAGTCCTGTTCAAATTACCAGTTTGGCAAATGAATATAGGGAATGTGAAGGTGACGTCACATCGTGTTGCATTATGGGTCCTCCCCCATATTTGCAGGATCGCACCCTATCCCGCTGTATTTGAGTTTGTGTGTTCGAGATTTTAATAAACGTCGATATGGTTGGTCAGTACTGCTCTATCAAGAACCGAAAAGCAGGTCACACGATCATTCAGGGAGGAAACTGAACCACATTTTTTTCAGCTTTCCTTCTTGGAAAAAACAACAAGGGAAGACGGTGGAGGAGCTGATGAAAAGACGCCTGATCGCGTGGTTTGTCTGCCACAAACAGGAGAAATTAATTTTACTTTTCAAAACATCCCTGCATCAGCGAGAGTGTGTTCGCTGCATTTTCAGTCATTTAGTAATTTGTGATTAATAAAAGCAGAACCACATTAATTGTCTTGCTTTTATACTAACACTATCAAGCTAACTTATAAATGTAAATTATGCATTTCAATTTAAAAATAATGTAATGGAAATTATGTATTCATTAATTTCTAATCAACATAACATAACCCCATGAGTTACAAAAGTAAGTCTGCCCACCACAAGCAAAATAAAACTGGGTTTTTAGACAATTTTGACGATTGTAAAAACGTTTTTATTAAATTCAACTGCTCAAACCCATTGCTTATGACTCTTTAAAATAACAATGTCAGCTGAATATTTAGCATTTTGTTTGATTTAATAACTTGGCCAAAAAGAGAAGTGCCATCTTATGAACATGTTTACTCTTAAAAGTCCTCGTCCGTGTTCCTAACAATTTTGACCTTAAGACCTCTTTTAAGGGTTAAGATGCTTTCTGAATTACTTTTTTCTTTACTAGGATGGTTTCTTTTATTTTAAGAGGCTTAAGAGTTTTTTAGCAACCGGGAAAGTGGACAAAACACGAAGAGGGAGACAAAAAATGTTGCACACAATGCATGACAGTAAGTTAATAACATGCAACACATTAGATCGTGCAGGAATCATGTTTGTGACAACTCACTAAGATAAAAGTTTTTGTCTTTTCCTCACTCAGAGTTGCTCCCAGATCAGCCCTGAATCGCTCTTAAGCCAAGACTCCTACGTAAAAGTTTTTAAGCTAAATTAAGAGTTTTCTGAGAGGACTCTTAGAATCTTTATGAATACGGGCCCAGAACTATAGTCTTTGGTTTTAACCACTGTGATGAATAATTAAGGGGACTTGGGGTTTGTGTTACTTAATATTTATTCTCTTGTGAAACTGGAAACCACAACTGTACAACATTATGTTTAACCATGATTTAAAAAAATATCAAATGTTAATATTAGAGCTGGGCATAGATTAATCTAGATTAATCTCATACAATAATTTTTTTTTTGCATAACATATGAGTTTGTGCTGTGCGTAATTATTATGTATATATAAATACACACACATTCATTTATGTATTTAAGAAACATTTACATGTGTATAATTATTTACTTATATTTTTATATATTCTAAATTATATATAAATAAAAAAACGATATTTAAGTAAAACATTTATTAGACTGTTGTACAGGTAAGGTGATATTTCCTGCTTTGGCTTTCTAGCCTGTCGCACCTCTGCCGGTGACATTAGGTCAGCTGCAGGGTAATCAGCCGGACGCGGCCGTTCACAGATGTTTCGCCCCCAAGACCAGTACATCTCCAGGCGGGCTGCAGCTGCCTTCACTGGTGTGTTATTCCCCACCCAATATCTTTCCTCCTCAACCAAAGCCAATAGCTCCCTCTCTCCGCTTCCTCTACCAGCGCCTTTGTGGCTTCCCTCATGCTTGATCCTGATACGGCCGTTCTGTGTAGTAGTTGGACTGCTGCTTTGCCCACGAAGCCCCGGCAGCCGACCTCCACAGGATGAACAGTTCATTTCCAGCCAGCATCTTGGCACTCCGATGCCTGCTCGGTGTACTTCAGCTGCTTCCTTTCGTGGGCTGCAGTCATGTTCTCCTCCCAGGGGATGGTTAGTTCGATGAGGAGAACCTGTTTCGCCGCTGCAGACCACATGACTATATCTGGCCGGAGAGTAGTGGTCATAATTTCCCTTGGGAAGACTAGCTGCTTCCTGAGGTCTGCCAACATCTGCCACTCTTTTCCAGGAGCAAGCATGCTGTTTTTCTTCTGGGCAGAAGGTTGGTGTATGCTACCAGGCTTTACAAACCCTGCCAGGGTATGCTCTCTTGCTGCAGGTAGGCGATTAACTGCTACCCTGCGGTTCTCCAGGATCTCAGCCAGTTTCATCAGGACCTGGTCATGGTGCCACCTGAAGCACCCCTGAGTCAGTGCCATTCTGCATCCTGTCAAAATGTGCTGGAGGCTTGCCTTAACACTCCCACATAATTGACAGTCTACTTCATCGCCGTACCACAGTGTGAGGTTCCTAGGGCATGGGAGGGTGTCGTAGGTTGCCCTCAGCAGGAAGCTAAGCCTGGATCAAGGCGTCCTCCAGATGTCTGCCCAGGTAATGCGTCTGTTGATGGTAGCATCCCATCTCGTCCAGGCTCCTTGTGTGCCCTGGGATACTGCCTTCAAATGGTAGCGCTCCTGCTCCAGTCTGGTGATTTCATCCACCACCATGGTCTTCTGCTGCTTCTTGGTGGCTTTGGACCAGAATTGCTGCGCTGCTCCCCAGCCTAGACCGGCACGACTGGTCTGGACAGCCCCCATCACTTCTCTGAGTTGCAGACCGGTGATTGCACGATCTACCTCTGACTGTGCTTTCCATTTGCGGCCAGTGCGGATGGTAACGTTTGCACTCCTTACGAGGGGGTCTGCTGAGTTCTTGAGTTCTAAAGCAAGACGAGCCTTTTCCTGCTTGTACCCTAGGCTGATAGATTTGATAGGCAGCTCCAGCATACTCCGGCCAAAGAGACCTGCATCTGAAAAACATCGGGGCAGGCCTAGCCACTTGCGGATGTATCTATTGGCAAGCCTATCCATTCCGCTGACTTCTGATGAGGCAATTTCGCAGACCTTTAGAGGCCACAGGATACGTTGGTACAAGATGTGCTGGTAACACCACACCTTATGCTTCCCGGGCAGTTGGCTTTGCTCAATCCTTGCCAGCCCTTCAGCGAGTTGATGTTTGGCTAGCTTTCCCATCTGCCTGTCTGACAAATCTGCCGTGTACTGCCTCCCAAAGCTTCGCAGAGGTTTCTCATCCAACCGTGGAATGGGCTCCCCTCCTGCAACAAAGATGACCTGGGCTTGTGGAATCCCTCTCCTTATTGATAGGCTTCTCGATTTTTCCGCCTTGACCTTCATCCCTGCCCATGTGATGAGATCATCATAACGCTTGAGAAGCCTGGTTGTACATGGGGCCGTCTGGAGGATGCTTTTCACATCGTCCATGTAGCTCCTCAGGGGTGGAAGCCTTACGCCCAATGGTAATTTGATTCCTCCAACCACCTGCCTGGCCCCAATGAGGATTACTTCAAAGGCTATTACAAAAAGGATGGGAGAGATAGCACATCCCATTGCAATTCCACATTTTAACTGCTGCCACCCCGTCGTGTAGCCCTCTAGAGAGAAGCACATGTGCAGGTTGCTGAAGTATCTGGCGATGATGTTCTTTACGCAACTTGGAACATGGAAGAACTCCAAGGCGAAGTCGATCAACCTATGTGGAACTGAGCCATATGCGTTGGCTAGGTCTTACCATACCACATACAAATCTCTCTTCTCTCTTTTGGCACGCTGGATCTGATCCCAAATCAGGGAAGAGTGCTCGATGCATCCTGGAAAGCCTGGAATTCCCGCCTTCTGGCAACTTGTATCAATGTATCCATTCGCCATGAGGAAGTTGGTCATTCTTTTTGCCATAACAGAGAAGAAGATCTTTCCCTCTACATTCAACAAGGCAATGCTTCTGAACTGGCTGATGGTCTTGGAGTTCTGCTCCTTGGGAATGAATATACCAACTGCTTGTTGCCACTCTACCGGGACTTGCTGCTTCCTCCAAGCTGTTTTCATTAGCTTCCATAGTACCTTGACCACCTGCGGGCAGTTCTTATATATTTTGTAGGGAAGCCCGTTCGGTCCTGGAGCTGATGCTGACCTTGCCTTCTTGATTACATCTTCCACTTCTCGCAGCTTGGGTGGTGAAATGTCGAACGGTAAGGTTGGAGGTGCTGGCCGTGGTACGTACCCGGAGAACCAAGCTGTGATGTTCGTCGGTCGTCACTAAGCTGGCCTCTGATGTATTGCTCCAGCTCCTCCTTGCTGATGTTGAGCTTTCCACTTTTCTTCTCGTCCAACAACTGTCGGGCATACTTGAAGGGATCTCTGAAGAAGTTGGTTCTCTCTTTCTCTCTTCTCTTCCTCCTCCTCCTGATCCTCTCCACTCTCCTCAACTTGGCGAGATTTTAAATGTATATATATATGTATGTATGTATGTGTGTGTGTTTAAATATACATAATATTTACACACATCAAAAAATTACTTTTATTTTGTATGAGATTAATCTAGATTAATCTATGCCCAACCCTAGTTAATATACTTCAGATATATTTTCCTCATAAAAATTTCTAGGGGTGCCAAAAATTGTGTCCAGTGTACATTACAGAAAAACATTTATTTTTATAATGTAACCCCCCCACACACTTTCAAATGTTTTACTTCAATGAAACATCATATTTTTGTGATTCTTTTTAAATTAAAGCTTAAAAGAAGAAACATTGTAGATTCTTTTTTAAACCTTTCTTTGCTCATATTTACTGTACCAAGTGTGCCAACACTTTTGGCCATGATTATCCCTTATTGATTTTTTGATGAATTTGATGAATTGTAATGCCAGCTGCTTCCCTTTACAAAAAATATGCAAGATTAATATATTCCTTTGATCCTATCGGAGTTACGATTTCAACTCAAAACTCTAAAAAAGCCTCTCTTTGTAGCAATTGTTTGTCACGGTTCCCACCGCTTTTATGAAGAGGAACACTCTCAATGCCCAGGAATTTTAAATCTGAAAAACTAATGTTTAGCTAACTCAAAATTACGAAAATCTGGAGCTTGTCACTTATTCACTTTTGCATTAGATAAATAAATATTTTTGAAAGACCTTTTTTGATCTGATTGAATGTTTTCTGATTGAGTGTTTAAGACAACTTTGGGGTTCACTTATTACCCTCTAGAAATTATCACTCCATGTCATGTCTGTGTTCATTACAGACAGCTATTTTCTTCAACTGGTCAACTAACTAAAATTTGGTCCACCAATCTCTCCTCAAATAAGGATTAATGTCTATTCTTTTGCTTGTTTTGTAAATAAACTATGTTTAAAGAACTTTGTTGTTATTTATTCTTAGCGGAGTTTACCGGAAGTTACCTGCGGACCACGACAGCCGCTTGTTTATGTTGTTACTGCTGAAACCATCTATAAAACAAAGTAATCACACAAACTTACAGAACATTGTGTTGCTGTTTATTTCCTATCTAATATGTTAAAATATATATATATATATGCAACTGGTCAACTAACTAAAATTTGGTCGACCAATCTCTCCTCAAATAAGGATTTGTCGACTAGTCGTACTTATGTCACAGCAGTAGAGGCAGCGCAACTACAACAATAAGTCTATAATCCCACCCACTTTGAAGACCAAAACTGAGAAATTGCAGTGGAAAAGCAAACCGAGCCAAAGTAAAGTGTGATGAGCAGAGTCGTGGTGACCGTAGTCATACCATGCTGTGGAAAAGCACTATTTGACATCCTAACACAGCAAAGAAAATACTGGCTTACACTACAGTTACCTCTTTGATCTGTGACTGAGACAGCATCCCACAGAAAGGCCTCCAGTTCCGCTTTATAATGCCCACTACTTGTCCAGTGGGCTTTAGATCAATAGAGTCTGATGCTATACTCTCTGACTAAAACAGAACAACAAAATGTGTTACAGAGGTTACATACAGGTCACAAAACAGTACAACATTTTTAAAATTTCGGAATCATATTACAGTGGGATGCATCTTATTCCATCAAACACACTACACTCTTATTGTAATGTAATGTACTTTGTGGTCAACTATTAGGAATAATATGAAGAGATAACTATGTGACGATACCGTATTCTTAATCTCATCTTCCTCAGCATCTTCATCATTTGGACCATCATCCTGTAGTACAACAGATAAGGGAGCAGCCCAGCGTTCCTTTGGAAAGAGTTCAACAGCCACCACATCCTGATGAACAGCTCTGTTTAAGTTCTGAAGCCCTTGAAGAAGAACCTGCCATAACATGAAAATATAAGCACATCTTTCCATATCTTTAAGGTCATAAGCCTCCACTCACCTGGCTTAATTCTTATATTTAACACCCACTTTTGCCAATACAATCTATTTCTGATGTATAAAATCATGTTCCCAGTGTTTCCCACAGGATTTTGTGAGATGATGGTGTTGGATGACACCACACCCTAATTAGCACTTTCATTAAATCATCACTTCGTACTTGCATTTACTTTGAACTATTACATGCAGTACATGTAGTACTGTATTTTAAAACCACCAAATGCTGAATGCAGCTGTTCTCATTTACACATTTTTTGTTTCTGTTGTCAGACATGAAAGAAAATAGCACTTAAAAATGTAACTTCAGGCTCTCTCACAATGTTTCATCAAAGTATAATATCTAAATCCATCTCAATACAAACATATTGCGTACCTACCTTACCAAAATAAACAGTGCAACGACCCTTTCAGACCCTTTGCCTCCTGCAGCTGTTTTGCATCTTGTGGTAAAGCAGTAAAGTTACCGATGTTAATTTGGGATTTTGCTATTTGCTGATCCAGGCAATTTTTGCTGTTGTTGTTATAAAACATGTCTTTCGTTTTGTGGTTCCTGTGCAGGTTGTCATTTCAGCAGAAAATTTTGCCATTCTCCCTCTGTTTACAGACGGGAGGTGAGGGCAGGTGAACGCGCCGATGACGTATGGTATCTGCGTGAACAAGCTGCGTGGTGGCATTCAAATTAAGCTTACGGATGAGGAACAAAAAAGGCCACATCAGTTC
This sequence comes from Misgurnus anguillicaudatus, assembly GCF_027580225.2. Taxonomy (NCBI): domain Eukaryota; kingdom Metazoa; phylum Chordata; class Actinopteri; order Cypriniformes; family Cobitidae; genus Misgurnus; species Misgurnus anguillicaudatus. Next base: position 26,784,018 of record NC_073339.2, read on the forward strand.
GGGCCGAGATCTATGTATGGATGAACATTTTTGGTACTACGCCTTTTACAGATGACATAAATTTCTACAAATACATTTAAACAACTTAACATAGTGATTGCTATCAGGATGTGAGGAGATTTTAACCAGCATAACTAAAAATCTTTCTAGATCAAATGAGATGCCCTGCCTTTAAGACCTAAATGTTCGTGTTTATGAGGATACCTGCAAAAGCTGGGAATTTTGACGCAAGTGTGTATTTAAGGCAAACACAGCGGCAAAAATATTCACAAGCTCAATGAGAAACGGATGCTGGCTTGCACTCCTCTCAAACAGAAACAGTGAGCATATAGCACTGTTGTTTGCGTTTCCACGGCTTAAAATTACTTCATTTAAAACTGCGGTACTTAAATACGTTTACAAATGTTAAGCCTTTGTGACCACGTGCAGAGCAACATGACGTGGGCGCGTAACCTTGAATGAGAAAATACCAAGAGTTAAGTGTGCCCTTAATCTGCACAGACTGCTTAAACTTCGACAGGCAGCAAATAAGGTGAATATAAATTGTAAAACATAACCCGCCAACTGGCTAGTGATTTGGCATCGTAACCACAATAGCTGGACATGATTTTAATAATTTCATTTACCGCGACCCTGTCGCAGACCCCCCTCACCCCTCATTTTCAAAAACTTATCGGATCTGGACGAATCACAAGAATGAATTTCGGCGAAAGGTGACACGTTTGCACTCCTGTTTACTTTATTCTGTCCAAATCATAAGAAAAAAATTGTCAATTTAGCACAAAGAAGATAGGGAATGATGCTCTACCCTCATCTTACAAGGCCTTTTTTCTTATTAATCTATTCTCCTTGGGTTGAACAATCAGCATAGTTTTGTGCCTCCCGTTTGCTTACTGATTGGATTTCATTCAGTAAATACTACAGGCCAGTTTTACTGTTTAAATGGGTATATTTTTAAAACCTTGACCAAGTAATAATATACCAATGCTGACAAAATCCCATTGAAGAATAACATTTTTATTGTGTTAAGCAATGGTAGGCCAGAACAGGCTGCAAACTAACACTAACTTTATAGATGGTTTCAGCAGTTACAACATAAACAAGCGGTTTTCGTGGTCAACACATAACTTCTGGTAAACTTCGCTAAGAATAAATTACAACAAAGTACTTTAAAAGTAGTTTATTTATGTAACAAGCAAAATAAACAACATGTAGTATGGTAGAGAAATTTTGAGTGTTTTATCTTAAGCTTAGTATAAATGTTTTATACTAAGTATACTTTTTATTTGTTTTATGGTTGAGGCCTAAATGAATTGAGTTGTCTCTCTGTTGCTTGCCATGACAGTGTTTTTCCACAGCTAGGCCTGGATGGGGGACGTGTGACCTTGGTAAGAGTAGCAAGATAGCTTTATGACGCATTAGAAAACAAAGGCATTGTGTTTTACCAGCAATGGCTGTCTTTTTGTGTAGCAACTTAAAGGTCGCAAAGATACAGGCCCAGTACAAACAGATTGTTCGAATGGGAGGGCTACTAAAACTGGGGCACTATTTAAATCACTGAGAAACTCAGAACAGGGTCATTGTCATTGTCATAGTCATTGTCATAGTCATTGTAATCATCATTTTACCAATGCAGGTGTATACACCCTATGACCAGTATTGTGTTTCAAGCTGTCTGACACAATTCTTTAATAAAATACTTTGAAGAGAATTTTACATCTCAACCGTCTCTGATTCTCCTGGAAAAATCCACGACATTTTGGCGCTGCGAGCTGGGTTACAAGAGAGAACATTGGACAACCGAGTGGGATCGTTCAGAGGCTGTTCACGGTCTGGGGGAGATGTTCTCCAACCCGACTCGATTGTTTTGTCTTTGTGGGTGTTAAACTGCCAAGGCTGGCCAGCCGCTTGCTTCTTAAATTAAGGTAAGCAAAGCGTTAGGGCATTTTTTCACCTGCATTGATGGGATTTTTGACTCTGTTTGGAAAACACAGACAGCTCGGCGTTTTCATTTGAATTCCTTAATTCTCTCTGTAACTCATAAACGAACTAGTATTGCTATTAATGAGAAGGGACTTGTGGATGATATTACAAGATAAATTATCTCTAATAGGGAAACCTGGTCTTCCGAGTAAAGTGTACTCTTATCTGAGGGTCAAGAGGACCCAGCTGTGAAACAGTTGATGGAAATTAATATTAACATAGCCAAGAGGGCGTTTAATTATACTAAATTTTGTTGATTTTATGGACTCAAACTAAAACATTAATTTTGAAACTAAATTTTGTAAAGCCAGTGGGCTGATTTAAATAAGAGTATCTGAGATGAGTACGGATATATCTTTTTAAAGGAAAGAAAAACCAGTGGGTTGATTGTGAGCTGTTTCTTGGTGTAACTGGTTAAGTTACGAAACGAAGTGAGATAAGAGAGAAGATTTTTGTTGAGGGAGAACCAGTGGGTTGCTTAAATGAGTATTTGAGAGTAATTTATCGATGAACTATGATACTATAAATTGCTCTGTAAAACAAATATGAAGAGTTTGCATAGTTTGTGTTCCCAGGAGCTTAGAATGTGCAAACGAGGGTGAGCGAGAGAGTCTGGAGTGCGGGAAAAACCAGTGGGTTGCTTGAGTGAGTGTTTATGAGTGCCTCTATCGATGAACTGTGATACTATAGAGAAGCTCACTGATATGGACACAGTGTTTAAGGGTAATTTATCGATGAACTATGATACTATAAATTACTCTATCAAATAAACACGGGAGAGACAAGGGAAAAAGCTTCTGTCCAACTTAAAGTTAAGAAAGTGTTTATTAATTGTTGCATGGTAAGGATTTACCATAAGTGAATTGTTTTAAAATGACCCAAGAGGATTTCTGCATTTTATTCAACCCATATGAGAATTTTGATTTTGAAAGTTAGGGGTAAGAGTCATTCTGTGTGAAAAATATTGTCCATGATTGAAAACATTGAATTTTGGTGGAACCTGAAATCTTTATCTAATTTGAAAAGTAATTATTGAGTGTATTTGATTTAACAAAAGAAAAGTTATCAGAAGGAAGTTTTAAACAATTAAAACAGAAGCCTCTGAGATCAATACAGTTACGTCTGCATTTAAAAAAAGCCCAATTAATCAGAGAGATCTTTTGTGTTAGTTTTAGTTGGCCTGAGATAAGAAGTTTTTCCAGTTGTAAGATTAATGTGTCAAGGACAATTGTGGGATATAGAGAACTGAGCATTGTAAGTGCTAAGTTTAAAAATCTTAAAAGTGGTTGTGTGACAGATAAAGTGACTGGTGAAAAGGAGATCATTTACATACTTGTGGGACCCTTTGTGATTTATTCCAGTTGCCTGACTGGAACATTTTATAGTGCAGAGAAGTGCATTGATTTATTGTTAAATAAATAAAGCAAACAACCATTTAGTGTAACATGGAAGCAGCAACCAAAGAATTAGAGCGTGCTATCACTGTGGCCCCGGTAGAATGGTGTAACTTACAAGACAAAGGCTTTGATGGTAAAGCATTGGCTAAGTGGTGTAATGATCTAAAATGGTATACCAGAAGTAACAAATATAAGAAAGGAGAGCAGCCTCCCTTTCACTGGCCAGAACAGGGAACGTGGAATAAAGAAAAAATAAAGAGTATGACATTTTGGATGACTAATTATATAGCTAATCAGGATTTGAAAACCAAGAAAGATGGAAAGAAGAAAAAGAGAAAAGCTTTGTTAGATGGAATGGAATTGTGGGAAAAAGCAAGAGGTTGCTGGAGTAAGGAAGCTGAAAAAGTGATGGCTGATAGAGAAGACATCAGAGCTCAAGAGCTGGCAAAGCACAACGAAAGAACAGAAAAGACAAGATTGCTAGAACAGCCAGTAGACACTGCAAACCAATTACCTGTGGTAACTAAAACAGTTAAGCCACCGCCCTATGCACTGCCTCTGCCTCCCTCAATCCATGCCCCCCCTTTACCACACACACAAACTGCCCTCCCTCTACCGAACACACAAACAGCCCTCCCTTCACAGCTCTCTCTGAGAGTCGCCCTCCCTTGCCCACTCTCTCTGAAAGTCACCCTCCCTTCACTGCTCTCACTCCAGCCCCAACCACCCCTGTTGCTTCACCAGATGCTAGCACACTGTATCCAGTTATTAAAGGAACTGTGCAGCTTAAAGGGGAATTAGAAGTTGAGGGAAATGTGGAACTGTATGATGAGATGCATAGAGGAAAAGAAGGATCATTCAGTGAACAAAGTCAGGCAGCAGGAGGAGCTAGTAAGTATACCAGGACTCAGTTAGAACATCTGGACCGACTAATTGAACAGAGAGCCAAGGAAATAACAGAATTAACTAAAGAGGTGAAGTCTTTGGGTTTAGCAGGGCTATCGCAGGACAGAGAGCTGGGTAAAAGATTACAAGAGGAAGAAAGGATGATTTTGGAGCAAGAAAGGCAGGATAGAGAGATAGCAAAAGAAAGGGTGCTTAAGCAACAAAAGGTCAGGGCAGTGCAGGCTATGAAACAGAGAAAGCGAGAAACTGATGACTGGCTAAATATGAAAATGACACAAGAGTACCCAGCCTCTAAAGGTGGTATAGATATGACAAAAATGTCAGGACCTGATGGATTAAGAACTTACAGAGCTAAGATGTTGGTAGAGGAGAGAAACAGAGATTTGGAGTATAGGGACACATTAGCTTTAGACTTTGACCCAATAGAGGACAGATCCCCGTTATTGAAAAGCACCCCTAGAGGTGGAATGAATGAGCCAGGTGTGAGTGTATTTCCGTTGCGTATTGAAGGGAAAACAGCTGTGTATGTCCCATGGGCTCATAGGGATTTAGAGACTATAATAAATCTGTTGCCAAGTTTAAGAGACGGTGCTGGTCCCTGGATCGGTGCGTTAGAGAAAGAGACGCAAGGTACAAGATTGGCGGTGGGTGACATAAAAGCCTTACTGGCAAAAATCACTAGTTTGAGGGAAATGGAGGATGTGTTGTGGTTAGCAGGTATGGGACAGAGTGTGGTTTCGTCTGATTTTGACGGCCAGGCTCTTGACTGTTACAGAGGCAGACTTTGGGGTGCATTGAGAACTGAGTTCCCTGTCAAGTTTGACAGCACCAAACTGACCCCCGCTGCACTGGGTCAGGAGGACTGTGCACTGTGGATTGCTAAAAACATGCAAACTTGGAGAGGGCAGGGGCTGACAAAAGATCCCACTGACCCAAGAGAATTTGAAACCAGACTGTTCAGAAAGGAACTGCTGGACGCACTGCCAGTGTCTGTGCAAAACAAACTGAGTGACACCCCAGGGCTGGATGCAATGCCACACAGCCAGTGGGTGGAGACCCTGAAACACCATGCCTCCAAACACCAGAAACACGAAAGAGACTTAGAGCAACAAGCTAAAGAGACTGAACGAAAGTTGGCTCAAGTTAGTCTGGAAGAAAAGAAAAGACACAAGGACATTAGTTAAATCCTCAGGGGAACCTATGTAGCGGGATGGGCAGGGTCATAAGAGTCAGCGAGCCACTCTCAGGGCGAAACGGCTGCAACACACCCTCTTAACAAGTCTGAAAAGGTAGCAGATATGCCAAAACAAGCTACAGATCAAACCCAAAATCAGAACCCATGGCAGCACCCTCAGGGCGCAGTCCCGTCTCAACCAGTAGTTGTGAATGTAATGGCACCTAGTGGACAGAGTAGATGAACTAGTTTTCGAAGATGGTCAAGGGGCAGAGGAAGGGGATATTTTCAGAACAGGGCATCCGCTGATCTGGGTCCATATTTCGGGCAAAACAATGTTTGCTGGGGATGTGGGAAGATTACTCATGCTAGGCGTGACTGTCCAAAAAACCCATGGAAGCAATAGGGGTGTTCGGAGGGTCCCATTAACCAACAGGTAGCATTATCCAAAAATTGGGTTTGGGAAGAACCCAAATTAACATGCATAATAAATGGAGTGAAAATTGAATGTTTAATTGACACCGGGGCTACATGCAGCTCAATTGATCCAAAATTGGAACCTGGGGTTGTTGCATCACAATCATCTGTTATAACAATAGGATTCTCTGGAAAACCTATGGAAATGTGTCTGTCAGAACCAATTATGGTTTAGATAGAAGGAAAAACTGTTGTAAATCAATTTCTGATGGCACCTCAGGTTCCGAACACATAAATAGAAAGGGACATTTTGTGTAAATTAGATGCTACTATCAAAACCACACCACAGGGATTAACGTTGCAGTGTCTAACCAAAATAACTAGAAGATATTGAGTTGAGAAGTGAAAGAGGGCTGGTTTGAAAGAATGGAGTAGCAGTGAGAATCAGCAGTTGTAAGCTATAGAGAATTTTGCTGTGGAAGGAAGCCACCCCCATGTGAAAGTTTGGGTGTGGGGAGATCATAGGGCTAGGGACCCAGAACCTTATGTGAAAAAGTAATATTCCATTGAATGGGAAAAAGGAGAGGAAGGCTGGATGGGGAACACGGAGCTAGGTTGGTATCTAATTTCATTAGAAATTACTGAGAAAGGTATACAGCAGAAAGAAATAATTTTACAGGACAGCAGCACAAAGGAGCAGGTAATTTCTTTGTTTAACCAATTGCTAAAAGATAAGCTAGTTATCCCCAGAGATGAGAGGGAGTATGCTTGCAATATGTAGATAATATTTTGAGGGGGTTTGAGAAATTAACCAACAAGTTTTGAACAGACTGTATGACATAAAAATGTATAAAAGTATCAAAATAAAAGCTGATGTTGGCTAAAACCAGTGTACAATAACTATAAAAAGTAATCTTTGAAGGGCAAAAAGAAATTTGTGACAAACACCACAGAACCATGCTTTACTATCCATAGCAAAACACAGTGATGCAAATGATGGAATTAATGGGAGTCATAGGGTATTCTAGTTCATACCAGAGTTAATACCAGAATATGCCAGTAGGGTAAATTAATTTAGGAAATCTAAATGTGAGGAAATGGAAAAAAAAATCAGACAGATGTTGTTATATTGTAGTGAAGGCACACCACACGTTTGTATAACAGAAGGCATTAATTTATTGACAAAGGAAATGAAAAAAGCAAATGAGGAAGCAAAATTAGGCGCGGCAAAACCAGAGCGAGCTGAAACCATGACCATGGTAGTGACAAGGTCAGGTAAAAAGACTATAGTGAACAGGTGAGCATTTCCGCAGACGTAACTGTAGATGAAATCAGAGACATGCAAAATACAGCGTAACAAATTGAAAAGATGGAGTGGCAAAGCAGAGGTATTGTCAATGTCAAAGGTTTGTGGAGAACCGAGCAACAACAATTAGTAATACCATCTAGAATGGAGAAAATGGTAATGATGAACGCGCATGGTTGTGAACATTGCGCGAGGGGGGAGATGATAGATAAGATTTTGAGACAACAGGGTTTCTGGTTTATCAATATGCAAAACTAAATAAGCGAATTTTTGTCAGAATGTGACATATATATGAAAAGAAATGTCAAACCAGCAGTACATCCAATGCGTCTGTTTCCAAGTGTGGAAGGACCATTTGTGCATTTAGTGATGAATTTTGTAGATATGATCCACCCAATTAAGGAGAAAATGTGTTTTTTAGAGATGGACAGAAGCTTATCCAGTGTGAACGCAGAGTGCGCAAGCAGTGGCTGGAGCACTTAAGAGGGAAGTGGTCCCAAGATTTGGGCTTCCCAAGGTATTGCAGGCAGATAATGGACCAGGATTTCAGGCCAACCTGTTGAGAAAAGCACTTGCTAGGGTAGGAATAACCCAAAAATTTGGATCAGTGTATCATCCACAGTCTCAAGGGGCGGTTGAGAGGTGTAACGGTTTAATCAAACCAAAAATAGCCAAAATCTGTGCACAGACTAAACTAATTCGGGTTCAGGCCTTACCAATAGCGCTCATGGCCATAAGATCTAGTACTAACAGGGAAACGCGTTTATCCCCTCATGAAATGGTCACAAGGAGACCAATGTTCAAAGCTAACCAAAATTAATTGAATTTGGAGCATAAGGAGGATCTAAAAAATGAAATTAATGAATATATTGCTGAACTAATGAGAAACCATAAAGCTATTTTACAGATTGAAAGCAGGCCCAGAGAGACACCTGGTGACGAGACTGCAACACCTTTTCCTGTAGAAACCGGGGTGTAGATCAAAGTTTACTAGCGTAAGTGGGATGAACCCAGACGAGAAGGCTCGTATGAGGTCATAGAAGCTAGCCCAACAGCTGTTAAGGTAAAATGTTCCTAATTGTGGTATTATAATACTCTTTGCTTCCAGGTACCAGAGAAGACAACCGCGGCGACTGTCTCCATGTCATTATGTTGAAATAACCATATGATAAATAAAAACTGTAACCTTATTTTTTAGATAGTGATGTGATGAACCATAGAAACTGGATTTGGAGATCACAATTAATGGGTAATGTATAATCAAAGCATTTAAGGATATGGAGGATGAAGATTGCATGAATGTTGTTTATTTGTTTCTAATAATGAAAATGTTTCTCCCACCAAATGTACAGGCTTATAAGGGTAATTGTACATGTTTTAAGATAACCATTTCACAGATGGGTGGTGCCAAAGAGAAATTGATGTTACAAATGACAAAGAGGAATACAAGGCAAACTGGTTTGTAGGCCAGACCAGAGAAAGGGCAGACGTATGGTGAATGTGTTTTGATATGAATTTAAGGCCAGGTTTGAGAGTAAATTGGAAGGGAGCCTGTACCCTGGTACAATTAATAATGCTATTTCAAATGTTTTCATTACCTGATTTTGGGAGCCTACATGATAAAATAAGTGTTAAGAGTATTAACAGACAGAAAAGAAATCTGCCTGGTGGATCTTATGATAATATGTGCATATAGAGTGTACAGTATATCAGAGGGGTTCCAAGGGGGGTGCCAGATGAATACAAAGCGAGAAATCAGATCGTTACAAGTTTTGAGTCAATTCTTCTCTGGTGGTCAACCCTCAATAAAAATTTGGATTGGATTAATTGTATTACGTTAAGGAGATAACTGAACAAATGGGACTAACGTCACTGATGGCACAACAAAACAGGCCAGCATTAGATATGTGGTTGGCTGAAAAGGGGGGTGTTTAAAAAATTATAAATGATGGATGCTGAAAATTTATTTCTGACAATACTGCCCCCGATGGCAGCATTATAAGGGCATTAGGTTTGACCTCCTTGTCAAATGAATTGGCTGAGAACTCTGGTGTAGATGGAAAAGTGGTTTGGGAAGTGAAGTACACTCATAACTTCTTTGCTGATGTCAACTGCTGTAGCTGTTGCTATCCTTGCATTGTGTGGTTGTTGTTGCATACCATGTATCAGTGGTTTGATTGAGAAAACTATCGACAAAGGAATGGGTAAGATAATGTACCAACGGGTACAATTAATGAGGACGACGAGGGAGATAAATTTGAGGACAACATCCATGTGTGATGGGGAACCAACGAGGCTCTAGTACCCTCCTCCCTCACACGGCCCTCTACGCGTGCAAAGCGCATGGGTTGAAGACCGTCGAAAGCTGGAAGATGCACCCTACACGTATACATATAGAATTCATGTTTCTTAGAAAGACTCTGTGTGGACTGCTCACCAGAGCAAAACACTCTCATGTGAGAATCATTATGTTACTGGTCATGTTAAACTGGACATAGGGTGTCACCTATACTAATGCATTTATTATTTTTTATTAACATTTATTAGTTTTTTGTATTTGTAATCATTTATTAACAATGTATTATCTTTTGCATTGATTGTTTTTATTAATATAATCTTTTATTAGTAATGCAAGTTGCAAACCTGAAGTGTGTGTAAAATAGGGAAAGGGATGGTTTTAAGCATCACTGTCCACGATGTGATGACAGTGTAAAAAGCCTGGTAAGTGACTGATGGTCTGGGAATCTCCTGGGGGTGGAGGTAAAACATCCGCCTAGCACGGCTTACCAGAAAGTGAAAAGAATTTTTTGAAAAGATGATATGCTTGCTTTAGATTTAAAATTGAATGTTATGTTATTTTTTAACATGTTGTTAATCATTACTCTTTTTTACAGGTTGTTAATTATCATTTAAAGGATAACCCGTGTGAAATGACTGTTGAAACTAGAAAAGTGACTGAGGGTCTGGCCCTAACTGTCAGGGGTATTTTATTTTTCTGATTCTTTCTTTAAAGTACCTAGCCCGGCTTCTCTGGTATCATCAGTCGTATTTGCAGGGTGGTTATCGAAAACATTTAGTTTCCGAAGGGGGGATATATGGTAGAGAAATTTTGAGTGTTTTATCTTAAGCTTAGTATAAATGTTTTATACTAAGTATACTTTTAATGTGTTTTATGATTGAGGCCTAAATGAATTGAGTTGTCTCTCTGTTGCTTGCCATGACAGTGTTTTTCCACAGCTAGGCCTGGATGGGGGACGTGTGACCTTGGTAAGAGTAGCAAGATAGCTTTATGACGCATTAGAAAACAAAGGCATTGTGTTTTACCAGCAATGGCTGTCTTTTTGTGTAGCAACTTAAAGGTCGCAAAGATACAGGCCCAGTACAAACAGATTGTTCGAATGGGAGGGCTACTAAAACTGGGGCACTATTTAAATCACTGAGAAACTCAGAACAGGGTCATTGTCATTGTCATAGTCATTGTCATAGTCATTGTCATCATCATTTTACCAATGCAGGTGTATACACCCTATGACCTGTTTTGTGTTTCAAGCTGTCTTACAAAATTCTTTAATAAAATACTTTTAAGATAATTTTACATCTCAACCGTCTCTGATTCTCCTGAAAAAATCCACGACAGTAGATTACCTAGGAAACAAAAACATTTGTTATTTTCGACGAGGTATTTGTTCAAGAGTTCAGTTTAGTAACTAGTCAGACCATTAAAAAACTGAATCCGGAAGTAAAGTTTGGACCAGACCCGTATCGCGTTAATGCACGTGCCTCTGATGAAACGGTCTATATCGAATGGATCAAATTACTCTTGTAGTCATAGCAACTGTGTTTGGAATGGGAGTAATTCCAAATTAAACGTGGCGGAATGTAAAGCTGAAACAACTTATCAATAAAATTGATAAAACTCGATATTGACATTCGTTGTCAATGAATTTCATCGCTGATTAGTTTGTCTGTGACATCACAGACATGACGTCATAATCAGCGCTTAATTCGTTTGCCGTTGATGGCCCAGAAATACAACTTGGAGATTAAATACAAAAAGGGTGGCGATAAAATTGTTGCACATGCTCTTTCGCGTGGATAATGTCTTTTGTGTTATTCAGTATTTACATAAAATTGAATTAGTTGTTTTTACATTTGTTCATAATTCAGAATGCATGGAATGTTGTTACACTTTACATTCACAGGTTTGTGTAAGGACCCTTTTAACTGGAAGCATGAAGCTACATCCAAAACATGAAAGTCTTTAAGTGCAACGTTAATGAAATTCTGTTTTTATGTTGAGAGTACATTAAGCCAAACAAACTTTGTTTGGCTTAATGTACTCTCAACTCAAAAACAAACTCCCTTGTTTGTCTTGGCGTCGCTCTATTCTTTTGGAGCGTGTATGCGCTCTCTCTTTCGCTATTAGGTGGACGCACCTGTTCGGGATTTGAGTGGCTGATTGAGAATTTGCTGACAAAACGCCAATGAGGAGGAGAAAAAGACGCACAGCAGATCTTGTGGGCCAGCCAGCAAACAAGTGTTTTTTCTTGATTTGTGTCTCGTTAACTTTTCATTGTTTATTGATGTTCGTTTTTGTTAAAGTTTTCTTTTGGTTGCTATGTCTGCTATTTTCGTGTTATGAGTGGGTAAATAAATAGATTTCGATCGAGTTTGCTGTTCTTACTGTTTGCTCATTCTTATGGTTATTATGTTACGTAGTCTCTTTCTTTAAATATACTTTTAAGAGAGGTCGTAACAGAAATAAACCGAAATTCAGAGACGCAAGTGTCGCAATTATTTTCGATCCCCCGGGAACAATGCTATGATGTTTGATCAAGGATGTTTACCGGAAGCATCTCATTGGTGTGGCTGTTAATGAAGTGCACACCGTTGTTCTATGGTGAGTAATGTTGTTTATTTACAACCCCAAATCAGAAAAAGTTGGGACACTGCAGAAATTGTTTGCAAAAAAGGAATGGAATAATTTACAAATCTCACAAACTTTTATTTTATTCACAATAGAATATAGATAACATATCACATTTTGAAAGTGAGACATTTTGAAATGTCATGCGAAATGTTGGCTCAGTTTTGATTTCATGAAAGCTACACATTCCAAAAAAAGTTCGGACAGGTAGCAATAAGAGGCCGGAAAAGTTAAATGTACATATAAGGAACAGCTGGAGGAGGACCACTGTTTAGAAATAGGAATGTTGTCCCATTCTTGTCTAAAACAGGCTTCTAGTTGCTCAACTGTCTTAGTCTTCTTTGTCAGTACTCAGATCCTTCTTCTACGCAGTCTTGATGTTGTAATTGATGCAGTATGTTGTCTTGCATTGTCATGTTGGAAAATGCAAGGTCTTCCCTGAAAGAGATGACGTCTGAATGGTAGCATATCGTTGCTGTCCGATGAAAATCACGTATGTTCATTTTGCCGATTTTGAGATTTTTCGACAGATTGAATGTCCAGGTTCATTTCCGTATACAGTATGCGTCACATACCTAAATGGCCAATGAAAACTTGTGAAATCATGTCATCTGATTTTCACGTTTACCCATTTGGTGTCAAAGCTGTCAATCACGCCGCATATCTTCCGCCTGTGAAGCATCTCGCCGGTCTCGTAAAGTTTCATCGAAGCTCAGCACTGGATATAGCCGAATAAACATGACAATGACTTTCCTTCGTCGAGGTAAACGTTTCCCCCGGACGCCAGACGAACATCTAGGAGTGACTTAATTACGGTAGGACTGTGCAAACAAAGTATCTGTCTATCATAGTGTTATTTATGCTGGGGATGTCCCCACCACTTTTTGAAAGCATTTGGTTAAAATGTTCTGAAAAATCAAGCGATGCTTAAGACTGGTTTTGTGGTCTAGTGTCACATATGTTGCGTTGTATGCTTATGGTGTGTTTTCTTGTACATATGTAATGAAATTCATTGTAATCATTGACTAAAAGTGCTGCTGTTTTCTAGGGTATGATGCTTTGGCACTGTTGAGCTGGTGTTGCAGGGACTGTTACATATGTGCAGTCGACATTGTTGAGGGTTTTATGCTGAGTATTTTCTTGTTGTTGACTAGCCTACGCTATGCCCATTTTTGATGCGCCATTATTCAATATTTTTTCCTGTCCTGCAGTAATGTTTTTATCTTATCTTTTGTCCCCACCACTTTTCAACACAAACTGACGCCCCTGCTGTGTAGCATTACCATGTCAGTGTATTGATTCATCGTCCCTTCATAGTTTGCAAGAGACATTTAATAAATGTATAATTAATATTAAATAAAGTAAGCGTATTTAACTAAGACGTAGGCTATTTAATGAACTGAGCGTATTCATCTGTCAATACGAAACGCGACTTGGCCATTCTAATTAATGATCGGAAGAACGCGTATCGATCACAGTTACTGTAAAATATGCACGCATGTCCATTTAAACTCAATTTTCATAGGTGTGATTGGCAAGGGACAAAAAAGCAGGAAAATATACGGCACACCTACCATGACGTGGCGACATACATACGCACGCACGCACGCACGCACACACATATATATAATGAAATACAGTGGCCAATCGTCAATCAGCATGGGCAAGTGCCACCCTGACCATTATGTAGCCTTGCCACTGCATCAGACTGAACAAAATCATTTTGTGCTTTTAAAGGTAAATACATCAATGCGGTGCATTTTGATAGTACAAAGAAGTGACTAGATCTATGAGGATTTGTATGTTCTTGTAAACAAATTTGTGCCCTTTTAGTAAAATCTTTGGTTGCATATGATAATAATAATTATAATAAGGCACACAAACCACATACACAACATGATAAATGAGATTTGCCATTGGTCAAAACATGTTTAATGTTTGTAGAATAATTAGAGGGGACATTTAATACAGATTATTTATTGATTACAACATTTGAACGCTGAATTTAAAGTGGATACTGTAACATTAAAGTTACTTAATTCAAATGTTGTGACTTTCTGGAAAGGCAGTCAAGTGCATTTGTCTTTTGCATAGTTCTTTTGGCACAGTCGAGCTACGCGTTTCACACGCACGCACACACACACGCACACACACGCACACACACACACACACACACACACACACACACACACACACACACAGGGAAACCAGATCCACAAATGTGTGTGTTTGTCATTATATTATTTTGTAATCGCAAGCATTATTGCCAGATTCACAAACCATTAAGAGGAGCAAATGCGTGTGTTCGTCAAGATGACGTTGGATCTGATGCGTGCGTTAACGTAAGTGATTACAGAATAATAATGCAAGCAAACATTTTGACACAAACCCAACTTTATATTGATATTGCGAGACAGCATTTCACCTCGACGAGAAATCTGATATTTACATTACTGGCATATAGCGGTCTAATTTGAAACGGACAGTTTTGTAAAAGCAGCAAACATCTGGCAGGTTCTCTTAATTTCTTACTAATGCTGTTTGTCTCTGCCTATTCCTTCTATCCATGCCCAGCGCCACTGATTTAAGTCCTTTATCAAATAGGTCGTCTTACCTAGCCTAGGCTTCATATACATACTCTTCATCCTGCTGACAACGTTAACTTGTTATGACATCTGCAGCTGGATCTCAACCACACCTCAAAGACCCCTCCCCATTCTATTTCTGATTGGCTAGTTTGTTAGTTTGGTTGAGAGTGAAAGATGTGTTTCTCTCATTCTATTTGTAGGCAAACGCATGATTTTTTTTATTCGCAGCCAAGACCACACGCCGGATCTGACTGCAAGCTCTTTGGTGAGCTCTGCTTTTAATTGAAGTTCGATCGTGACAAAAAAAAAGACTACTTGCGGAGTCAGTGACATGCGGCCATTTATAACGGTGGATTATATCATTACACTGGCAAGAATATGGTTACATGTAAATATGCCGTACCAAGTATGACAACGCTACATTCAACTGCTTTTGATATACGGTGTTTTTTTTCACTTAAAAGTAACCGTTTTGGACATATGTGAGTTTCATCGGGCAGCGACGATATGTTGTTCTAGAACTTGGATAAACCTTTCAGCATTGATGGTGCCTTTCCAGATGTGTAAGCTGCCCAATGCCACACGCACTCATGCAACCCCAAACCATCAGAGATGCAGGTTTCTGAAATGAGCACTAATAACAACTTGGGATGTCCTTGTCCTCTTTAGTCCGGATGAAATGGCGTCCCAGTTTTCCAAAAAGAACTTCAAATTTTGATTCGTCTGACCACAGAACAGTTTTACACTTTGCCAAAGTCCATTTTAAATGAGACTTGGCCCAGAGAAAACACCTGCGCTTCTGGTTCATGTTTAGATATGGCTTCTTTTTTGACCTATAGAGTTTTAGCTGTCAACGGCGAATGGCACGGTGGATTGTGTTCACCGGCAATGTTTTCTGGAAGTATTCCAGAGCCCATGTTGTGATTTCCATTACAGTAGCATTCCTGTATGTGATGCTGTGCCGTATAAGGGCCCGAAGATCTAACCTGACTACGTCAGACTTCGTACTTCCGCTAAATTTCATTACGCTTCTGTACTCAGTCTGAGATACCTCCCATTCAAACCGTTTACCTCCGGCATCGAGACGGCCGCCAAATCAACGAACAGAGGGCGGGCTGAGAGCCGTGACGTAGACGCTAAGCGCCGAATCACGGTTGTAGTTTGTAGTGGACATGGAGACACAGAAAGCTATTTGCTCTGTTGTGGAGAACCGGCACTTGCCAACTTAAACCCGAACAAGAAAAGTGTTTGTTAAATATTTTGAATGGAGATTATGTTGTTGCCTTACTCCCGACAAGTTTTTAGAAAAGTTTAATTTATCAACTTTACCGATCGTCAGCGAGAAACTGTGTGCAGCACAGCTTGACGTGCACAACGATCGAGAAATCATGGAAGGGAATTATATTGTTCACAGTTAATGGTGGAGGATGCGTGGGCAAGCATTCTTTGGTGACATTCCTGATTAACCAGAAAATAAGGTAGGAAGATTTAATTTACATATGGTTATGGTTGTCTGGTGGAAGAGTTTGAGAGGAGAGAGGGGCGTTTCTCCCATTAGACGTGAGTGGAAACACACCGTAAGGATAATGTTCAACTAGCTCTGGCCCGATTTACTTTACATAATCTGCAAAAGTCGTTCATAGCCATGTTAACTCTGGTATTTCACTCGATGGGTTTGTTTTCACATCATACGTGTATTTTACAGCAGAGATTCGATGCGGCTGAGCCGGCGCACAACGCACATCATATCCAAATGTTATGTGATTGGCTTACGTTTAGACCAATGATTTTAAACTTCAGACAAGCCCCTCCCACGAGACGGAAAACGATTGTCAATTATGCCCAGCCAGACTCTGTATATGAAGCGAAGCGAAATTGCAGAGGATGGTATTACCAGGCTACCGAAGATCACGAGCATCAAGTATGGTTTCCGGCCTCGACCCTTATGCACAGAGATTGTTCCAGTTTGTTCCAATATCATCTATGGATGATATTACGCACTGTAGATGATGATAACTTCAAACTCTTTGCAATTTTTTCTCTGAGAAACTTAGAAAACTATTTTTCGCCGCTGCATTTGGGGAATTGGTGGTTCTCTGCCCATCTTGATTCTGACAGACACTGCCACTCTGACAGGCTTTTTTTTATACCCAATCATGTTGCCAATTGACCTTATAAGTTGCAAATTAGTCCTTAAGCTGTTCCTTATACGTACATTTAAATTTTCTTGCCTCTTATTGCTACCTGTCCCAACATTTTTTGGAATGTGTAGCTTTCATGAAATCCAAAAAATGAGCCAATATTTGGCATGACATTTCAAAATGTCTCACTTTCAACATTTGATATGTTATCTATATTCTATTGTGAATAAAATATAAGTTTATGAGATTAGTAAATTATCCATTCCTTTTTACTCACAATTTCTACAGTGTCCCAACTTTTTCTGATTTGGGGTTGTAGATGCTATTTGGTTGCGGCTGGCTATTTCAATAACTGACATCCCAGCAAACACAAAAACATTATAAAAACTTTTTTTTCATGTTGTGAAAAGGTTGTGATAACGTTATTATCCGACATACTTAATACGACCAAATGTCGGGTTTTTTGACATTATAAATACGTATTTTCACAACGTTGCAAAAACGTTTTGATAATGTAATCTAAACGTTTTTGCAACGTTGTAAAAATACTAGGGGTGTGATGAGATCTCGCGAGATTAAATGTGTTTCGTGAGATTACATGTGTCTCACGAGATTTCTTGTGGAGGTGCTGGCCGTTTCTCAAATAAAAGACTGCATCCTTCGGAGGTCGCATTTTTAAACTGCATTTACTTCATCACTGTCTTATTAGAGACTTTAATTATAAAGTTTACTAATTATTTAGTTAATCGCAAATTGTTGTAATATGCTCACAACTTGCGAATGTAATGCTCAGTTAATGATCTGAAATAAACCTTGATGACGTATGCAGCCTGCACATGCGACCTCCGAAGGATGCAGCTTTCTGTTTGACCCTTTTACCGTGCATGCATTATATTTGTCTTTTACTGCGTTTGCTTTTTTATTTAGGTTTCCAATCATGTTTGTTTGGGAGCTCGTGTGAAGTCTGAGATGCATTGTGTTTGTCTGTTGATCAGTGTCAGATGTGTCTCAGCAGATTAAACGCACACACAGAGTTTACATGATTTATCTGCATGTTCTTGCCCAAAAAATGATAGTCGCTGTATAATTTCTAGTGTAAAGAAATGTACATATATTAAATATTAATATGGATTTAAACATTGTTTGACTAAAAATAAGCGCGTCTCTCCGTCTAAAGTGAAAGTGAAAGTAAAGACAGTGTCCGCGGGACGAGTCCTATATCGCCCCCTGCAGCATTTGTTATAATACATACAAAATGCTTTTTATTTATAGGCCACAAAATGTTGTTTAATGTAACTTGGTTTTAATACTTTATTTGAACCAATTATTATTGCATCTTCGTTATTATGTAATTTTAAATGCTACTGCACACTTGGGTCTATTTTTATTACCCCAAAATAACAAATTATTTCATTATCAGTTAGCAAAATAATTGTTAGGGCCAGTCCTTGATTAGTTAAAACATTTAAAATAATGTGATTTCAGTTTCTAATTCATTTATTTTATCATTTAAATATCGTCTCGTCTCGTTCTCGTGAACCCAATCTCGTGTTTCGTCTCGTCTCGTGGATTAAGTGTCTCGTCACACCCCTAAAAAATACGTACCCATAGCGTTCAAAAAACCCAACATTTGGTGGCACTAAGTACGTCGGAAAACAACGTCATCACAACCCCTTCACAACGTGAAAAACATACTTATTAGGTGCTTTTACAATGTATTAAAAACGTCCTTTTTTGGTTACATTGTTTTTTCAAATTTAAGGTGGTGTTTTTAAAACGTTTTTAAAACATTGTGCTGCAACATTACCTAATTACAACCAAAATACAATGTTGTGAAACGTTGTAAAAACGTTTTGTGTTGGCTGGGATGCTGCCTGCCGGTCTGTTGTTGTGGGAACATTTCCATTCTCTGAAAAGTGACACTTGACAAAACAAACTGTAGTTGTTTGACATGTCGGTCAAATGGCCTTGTGGACAAATGCGGAAGTATGCATTAGTAGTGTCTGTCAGGCTATTCACTTGTTTATGGTAAGTTTGTTGATCTGAACACATAATTCTGTGCTGTTAACACACCAGCGAATTGGACTAATACTGTAACATCTATGACCAACAATTCCATTTTGAACATTAGATGAAACCTTACATAATGAAATAAAAGGATGTCATCAAACGCAACGTTTATGAAACTTGATTACCTCATTTGTTAAAGGAATAGTCTACCCTTTTGCCATATTAAACCAGAGGTGGAAAAAGTAATAAAATATTGTACTCAAGTAAAAGTAAAGTTACTTTAATAATATTTTACTTAAGTAAAAGTAAAGTTACTTGTCTAAATATCCACTCAAGTAAAAGTAAAAAGTAAGTAATTTTAACTTTACTCAGAGTAAAAGTTACTTTTTTACAGCGGGAAGAGGTTGAGGATTCTAGTATAGTTCAAAAACGACAAGGGAATATAAATCTCAAACTAGTTGTTTTTAATTGTAGGAACATCTTTACAATTAAACTGCAATAAAAAAAAGTTAATAAAATAAAAAGCTTTTTTAAAGTAAGAAACATTTATGGAATTGTTTAATGATTTTTACATGTGAGTTATGCACTTTTGAGGGTGGTCATCAGCTAGTAAATACAATCACTATAGTAAGGTTGTAATTGATGTATTGCTGGTAACATACATTATTTTATTAAACTATATATAGTTTAAATGAACTTATAATGAGATGAATGCCATGTCATACTTTTGACACGTTTATTATCTTCTTACTTCCCTGACCTGGGTGCCTGATGTCAGACCTTTATTCTTCGCTCTCTCTCTCTCTCGCTCTCTCTCTCGCTCTCTCTCTCGCTCTCTCTCTCGCTCTCTCTCGCGCTCTCGCTCTCGCGCTCTCGCTCTCGCGCTCTCGCTCTCGCGCTCTCTCTCTCGCGCTCTCTCTCTCGCGCTCTCTCTCTCGCGCTCTCTCTCTCGCGCTCTCTCTCTCGCGCTCTCTCTCTCGCGCTCTCGCTCTCGCGCTCTCTCTCTCGCGCTCTCTCTCTCGCGCTCTCTCTCTCGCGCTCTCTCTCTCGCGCTCTCTCTCTCGCGCTCTCTCTCTCGCGCTCTCTCTCTCGCGCTCTCTCTCTCGCGCTCTCTCTCTCGCGCTCTCTCTCTCGCGCTCTCTCTCTCGCGCTCTCGCGCTCTCTCTCTCGCGCTCTCTCTCTCGCGCTCTCTCTCTCGCGCTCTCTCTCTCGCGCTCTCTCTCGCGCTCTCTCTCGCGCTCTCTCTCGCGCTCTCTCTCTCGCTCTCTCTCTCTCTCGCTCTCTCTCTGCAATATCTAATGACCTGCGCATTCTCAAGGACGTTTTGAAGTTGTGTTTGACTTGACGCGAAGCTGCTAGACCTCGGAAGATAATGCGCATGGTATTAAAAATGCGTCGTGCAATTTCGTACTTAAGAGCATAAATCCTACCTTTCATAGAAATGAAACACTCACTTCGCGTCAGTGGAAAGTGGTCGCTTAAATATGACCAGGGGTTTCTTTCATAAGATTTGAACTGAGGTGGGTCTGCATTAGCGCGCGCCTGTCTCGTCCGTCTCCATGGTTCTTTTTGCGCGTTCCCCCGGGCCCCGCCCATTTACATCCGTTGCGCGTCTTTATCACCTTGCTTTTTAAAATATTTTTTTACTCAGTAACGGATATGATTTAAAATGTAGCGAAGTACAATACTTTAAATAAAACATACTTAAGTAAAAGTAAAAGTACAGATTTTAAAAACTACTCAAAAAAGTAAAAATACACAAAAAAACTACTCAATTACAGTAACGTGAGTAAATGTAATTCGTTACCTTCCACCTCTGTATTAAACTATGTCACTACCTCAACCCAGACGAATTAATACATACCTATCTTTCTTCAATGCGTGCACTGCACAGCGCGCCGTGAATGCGCCAGCATCCAGCCCAGCCCCACTCATTCCCATGGTACCAAAAAAAGTTTTATTTTGTGGCACCATACTTACTTGTGTAACTACGCATGTAACAGTCTTTAAATAGGGAAAACACTGAAGTGTTTGGTGGCTTCCCTGTTTGGTACCATAGGAGTGAATGGGTCTAGGCTAAATGCTAACACATTCACGACGCGCTGTACAGTGGACGCATTGAAAAAAGATAGATATTTATTAATTTGTCTAAGTTGAGGTAATAACATAGTTTAATATGGCAAAAGGGTAGACTATTCCTTTAACATGATTTCTCATTCCAGTCTGATTGATGGCCATCAGTAATTGAGTTAAATATAACAAATCCCATCATTCCATGCTGCTTCAGAGCGTCATTAAATCTGCGGTTGGCAACTTATTTGATCATATTTTTTATCATATTCACCGATACCAACACTATGCTCCGATAGAACAACATAGATTAGACTGTTTAAGAAAAAAAACCACGCTTCTAGCTCCAACTAGAGCCTGTTATTTGTTTTGCAAAAATCCACCGCTCCCGGTTAACTTGGTCCAGTGCTTCTCAAATAGTGGGGCGACACCAGGGGGGTGCGCGCGAGACCCTGGGGAAAATACTTTTTCAGGAAGTGATTTTTTTTGCACCATCACTTAAAGACCCCCAATCACGTTGATAAGCCGCTTAAGTTTTTTATTATTATTTATTGATTATATTAAATTAAATTTTTCAGTATCAAATGGTCAACAATATTATACTCTAAATAAGGATTGATTTTTTTATTTCAGGCAAATTGATGAGTTTTCTTTTTGTGTTTTCTCAATGTTAATAAGGATACAATGTTTTGCAGATGTGTAATTTTATAGACAAATTATACTATTTACAGTCGTGGCGGAGTGTTGGGGGGGCGCGAAATGTTTACTTCTTCCTAGGGGGGGCATGACAGAAAATAATTGAGAAGCACTGACTTGGTCCAATCAGCGCAGGCCGGTTCATTTGGTCCAATCAGCACAGGGCTGTGTAAAATCTGCCTGTCAATCACAGTACCTGCACGCGCCACAGATCCCCCCCTCCCCCTCGCTGCAATAACACGTGCATCTGCCTGAAGTTCACAAGTGTTTTGTTTTAAACGCAGCGTGATGGTGAAGAGAACATTCACTAACAAACTTCCAATTCCTCGGTTAACAACCAGAGCTAGGAAAACAACAAATGCAAAGAAGGAAACAAAGATAGAAAGCGACCGTGACAAAACTACGATCAATATCAGACCGACATTTGAAAGGTGGAGGAATCTACGAGATTTTAAAGGGTTCAAGCTGGATGCAGAGCTTGCCACATTTCTTCTTGACAGGTAATTGTTCTTTATCTACCATTGATTGTATTTCGGAGTGTTATGTAAGTAATCCAAGTATTGTTGCCAAGTATGCATTCACAATAACACTGGTGCACACGCGCTGACGAGGACAAGCTCGAAGGGAGTTTGCTCGGTGGTAGTGGGGGAGGGGAATGAAATTGTAAACATTTGGAAACTGCTCAATCCTCCAGAGTTGCCAACAGCAGCTTTAATCTATGTCATTGTTATTATTTTGATCATGTGCCCTCTAGCGGCGAATTGTACAAATTGCATCTTTAACTTCAAAATAATTTAGTTTTGAATGGCATGAGGTAATACATTTATATTCAAGCAATAATAAAGGGCAAATCTGCTAGTAAACTGTCACCCCTGCCACTTTTTGAGTGTGGGGGTGAACAGGTGATGATCAGATTCAAATTAGCATAAAATAAAAAATAAAAATTATGAACAAAAATAATGCTATAAGGCATAGATTATATATTACAGTTTTTTAAATGTTTCACAGCAAAAATGTAACCAAAAAATAAATGTCAACTAGATTTGATCCAAATTTCAAGTTAAAAACTGATGTTTTTGTGACACTTTTAGTAGATTTACAATGGCCAGTAGATGTCATTGGTTTGTTGCATACTCTTGTCACGATTTTGTATATTACTGTCACTGCATTATAATTAGTTCTAAAAGATTTTGAAATGTGAAACGTACATTCTTAGAGCTTTCCACTGACATATAGTTTGTCAAGATATTTAAATATATTTTATAGGATATTAGTGTTATGGAGTGTTTTTCCTGCATAGAGAATTTGACGGTGGCTGCCTACACCAAATTTCTTGCCCCATCTGGCTCTTGAAAAGTGTCTTTGATATGTCTTCACAAAAAACTAACAATCGTTGCACTCTGTGGACTGTCATATGTATTTGTCGTTTGTCATTACAGTGTTTCCGCTATATACATTCTACCGTGGCGGGCCGCCACGCCTAAAACATCCCCGCCACACCTGCGGTTGTGGATAGAAGGGATACAGCAAACGAAATCTTGCCATATGAGCACTGTTTTATCCTAATCCTGCACCCAAACCCAACTCTAAACACTAAATTTCACACAATTGTAGGATGTATTTTGATCTCATTTAGCCAGAGACGCTGTTTTCATCCTAATAATCCTACCTCCAAATCTAATCCTAAACTTTTCAGCATTTGCTGTATCCCTTCTAGACAAAACCCACGGCGGTAGCTCGCAAAATAAAGAGCCCTGCCAGACGGGCTGTCTTTAAAAATAAACAAATTCCTTTCTGGATTCGCGTTGTTCACTCATTTATAAATAAATCGCCAAAATATCAATTTCCCCCATGGGTTTAGTTTCATGCACAAATAGATTTAAATCAACAGATGATGATTAGGCTACATCTCTGTTTTGAGAAATAATAATAAAATAAATAAGCCTACACAAAATATGTTACACTTAAATAATTATCAGATTGACAAAACAAATAAAAAAAGTATTTAAGTTTCTGTTCTTTTGTGACGCGCTGTAAAACCAAAGCAGCAGAAAGCACGTCATGTTTTTAATGATTTTAAATAAGCACAACGTTTTCTCATTATTGTGATTTTACACAAATAAAAATACAACATTTACAGTTTTTAATGTTGTTTTACTTTTATCTGTATGACAATAAATGTAGGGTAATTTAAGGTGCAAGGTAATCGCGCGTATGCTGTTCACCGGTGCATATACACGGACGCAGCGCAGGGCTGCGAGAAAAGACATTATTAAACTTTCGATTTAACATATTACGAGTTTTTTTTAATTCATTTGGAATCACTGTACTCATATTATCAATTTATCGGGCCAATAGTTATTCAGAATATAAGCGCAGCGTGCTGCTGACCACTCAACTGTCAATCTTCCATTCTTCCGATCGACACTCACAAGTTTCACATTTAATGACGAGATATAAGTCCAAAAAAAAAGGCTAAATACTGTATACTACTCATAAGGAAATGCAAGACATTAATAGTCGAATCTGTTTGTAAGGAAACTTACATTATTCCAGTGGGAAGAGAAGGACGTTGGTAATTAAAACTTGAGGCAGACGGTGAGGCGGTTTCATCTGTTTTCAGACAGCAGGGTCGGGGTACCCGCGAGTGAAACGCATATATTTGATGTAACGGGTGTAATAATATTAACGTGTCATTTGCGTTGTAGATGCAGGTCAGGACTCAATAAACAAGAGTTAACAGCGGGTCTAACATCCAAGACCAAAATTCGACTCGATTCCGATAGGTAGCAGTTTTAAAATGGACATGTGCTTATTTGTGTTTAAGCTCTGTCTGAAGACCCTTAAAGGTTTATATTTAACTGCGCGATTTGCGGTTTGATCGGGTCGGGGTCTTTATGTCAAACGGGCCGAGTGTGGACTAAATTGCTGCTGATGTCGGATAACTGGTCGGGTGTTCTGTCAATCACTGCGGTGCAGATTATCAAACAGGATTGTGCGTGACTTTGCAACAGCTCTGTAACGCTAAACACGAGCACGAACTTGAACACTACATTAAAACTACAATGAATGATCCGTACGATGCAATAAAACGTATTTTTTAAGAAAAAATATAAGGAAAAGTAAATGACAGCATGAATATTATAAAAAATACATTTTAGTTTACTGTAGCCTATATTCTACATTTAAAAAAAAATAATGTACATTTTTAATCATCATGGGCGCCCCCTGCAGCCACAGCTGGAAAAAATCCTAGAGGAAACACTGCATTAGTTGTGGCATTAGGCCACTGTATATCCTGCACGCGTCTATGGCATGTTACAGCTCAGTTACAGTTTTTATGGCATGCTAAAAATGTAAACCATGTACAAAACGTTACATGTCCCCTTTAAGTTGTGCACGTGCGCGGCCGCATAGGCTTGAAAGCGCGTGTTTAGTTTAGTCAGCGGACCAAAATAAAATATCTGAAGATTACAAATGTCTAGTCAGGAAGCAGCAGTAGCGACAGAAAGGCATCATAAACCAGGTAAATCTTATGTGTGTCTTTCAGATTGTTATTTTAGAATCAGTGCAACATCTATATTTCTGAACTTGGATGGCTGTTTCAGCTTGTTCAGATTTAAGGCGCTGATTCAATAGCCAAATTACACCCCTCCGCGTCTGCATTATAAACCTTGATAAAACTATCGTGATGGTGCTTTGTGCACTATTCATATAGTCAGGTTGAAATCCGCCTCTCAAAAAGTTTCCCCAGAGAGATGCGCTCGGACTCGTTGCACGTTGTTCTCCTAAGTCTAATATGATGCTCTGTAGAAAATAAGCAAGTGTAACTCAAACTCATGACAATGATGATCCACGAGAAAGGCAACAAACCTTATTAACCTTATTAATGATAAAGTAGCACAACCTCTATCCCCACCAGTCTTTGTGCCGTTTACCATGATCAGTCATCTTTATAAACTGAAATCCCAGGTTAATGGAGCATTTCACCCGCAGAAACATTCATCTTTATTGAAAGTGCATCATATGTGTAGTTGAAATGTAACATACATTTAGAATTTAGTGCCTATTTGACCGAGAAAAGGGGTGTTTGTAGTCTCACCCCCTCAACAAAGATATTGGACTTCCTGCTTTCAATGATGCAAAATGATGATTTTTACATCATTGAAAAAAGGAAGTGCAACCCTGAAAACTGCATTTCTCCTGTCTCAGCGGCAACAGAGGAAATGATGCACAACCTTTCAAAAACATCACTGGGGTTCTAACTATACAAAGCTTAATCCAAATGGGTAAAGTGTCCGTTTAAGGTATGTAATAGAAATTTATTCGTTCTGTTTTTTTATGCTTCAAGTAATGATTTCTGATTTTCATTATATGTCTGGCATGTCATTTTTATATGCTAAAACAGGAACTTAAACAGGATGTCTGTGGTAAGGCCAGCTAAAGTGTAACTGTTTTTAATATAGGTGTGAAGTTATGCTCAGCAAACTTATGTTGACCATCTTAATTAAAATAATTTTTAAACACCCAGAAGTGCCTAAAAACAGCACCTAATAAGGACTTGTTTCGATAGAATAGCATAGGGGGTGGTACAACCCAATGACAGTATATAATGTAGATAACGGGGGAAAAAGAATTATCTAGAAAGGGGTTGTAATCACTGGAAAGTTGTGTTTTTCCTTAACTAACCAGAAGAATTGTACCCGCCTGTAGAGGAAACGTAACTCTAGAAAGGGGTCTGGGTGATAGTAATCACTGGAAAACACTTTCCTAAACTTACTGGGAGGAATTGTACCTGCCTGTAGATAATGGTAAACACGGGAAGTAGTCTGATTGTCTGTCAGAGATGAAACCGGTTTGATTAGAACTTAGGGTAGAGAATGGATAAAAAACCTTATACCTCTGATAAGGAAATATGGGGAAATAAGTTTCAGTGTAACTAAAAATAGATAGCTCAGAGATAAAATATTACAGAAAGATCATTCTAAGAATAAAGGTAGAATGTTAACAGTAATGGATATGTTCATTAGAGAATCTGAAATAATATTGAATAAGCAGTGTTCTAAAGTAATGCCTTATAGTGATTCTTCTTCTTCTTCCTCCTATGATGTATGTGACCTGAGTGGACCTGGCAATGTAGGTTGCACTCCCAGTCTCCTGCACACCCAAACCCTCCCCGAAGACGACCAACCACCTCCGATGCCGGCACCACCCCCATACGATGAACAACAAAATGGAGCAGTCGGAGGAGCCCCGTGCTGCCAACCAAACCCAAATTGGAAGCGACTCAATACCCCCTGCCGATCTCTATGATGACGTTGTGGCTGCACTGGATTCCTATGTGCAAACAACAAGACAGAGAGACAGTGAGTAATTTCCTAGCAAGATTAGAAAAAGACTTTGAGAAACATTCCGGCATAACTGCAAAAATGCCTAATAATGAACCCATCCCAGCGTACAGTATGCACTTAGCAAAGTACTTCATGAGAAATCTAAATACTGAACTGTCTAAACCTATCAAAGCTACACTGATCGGGTGGAGCATGGCTACATTAGAGGAACTGGTGAGACATGCGGAACATCACGAAGAAAGGCTTAAGCAAGAACGCCTCAAAAAGAACAGGAAGGCACAAGTTCTGAATCTCACCCTGATGCAATGCACGCTTAACGATCGACAACAACAGGATTGTAACTCCGGTTTTCCAACACTTAACCCGCAGTGGAGAGGCGGCCACAGAGGAAGGGGCAGGGGCAGAGGCAGACGAAGAGGACGAGGGGTTCCACAAGGCTTTTGGGTGTGTGGATCGCTGGACCACTGGAGAGATCAATGCCACGAACCAAGAGTTCAAAAACCTCATGCAGACTGAAATGTGTTAAACAGCGAGGAAGGGGCTGGTGGAGAGTAGACTGAAGTAGGTTTATTTATTCAATTCAATTTTATTTATATAACGCTTTTCACAATTGGTGATTGTTTCAAAGCAGCTTTACATTAATAGAAGCAGTGGAAAGCACAGAAAATCGACAGATAGCACAAAATAATACACTATAGCACAAGCAGCTAAATTTGCTGCGGCTATGAATCAACATTATAAGCGTGCATATTACTAATGTAACGTAAAGAAGAGGGTGCTAAGTTAAGCCCAAGAAGGCTGCCTCCCCGGGTTGAAAAAAACCCCTAGGAGAAAAAAACCCAGACTTTTTAGCCGGGGAATTAAAAAAGTCCTAGGAGGGAAAAACCCTTGGGAGATATATATACACATAGAAACGGATAAGGAGATTAAGCGGAAGTTAAGCGGGTGGTCTTTGGTCAGGCATCAGCTGGGCATCACGTTGAAAGTCAGCCAGTAGATCAGAGGTGTGCCGACATTCACATTTACCAGAACTGGGTCTGTTTGTCTCATTGTCCTCGGGGTCGAGGACGAGACATGAAGAAAGAAAACAAAATCCTTTTAGCGTAGGGGCCATTCATATGTACAACATGTACACATACATATACATATACACACACATATATATGTATTGAAGATACAATGTCACCCCCTGTGATAGACTCTGGACAGTTTAGGTTTAGGGAGAACGAGGAAAATGCACGGGCCAGTGCATGTTTTTGGAGGTCGACGCACTGAGTCCCTTAGAAGGACTAAAGTCCCGCCCCGAACAGTGGGCTTAACGCCACAAATATATACCCAACCGAGCTTCATTGAAATCCGGTCGAGCAAGGGAGTAAAGGGAAGATGGGGACGAGACTGCGCCTGCCATCTCCCTGATGCCTGTCTGGGCTTCACAGTACTCCCTTACTCGACACCCTTATAACGGTGGTCGCCTAAACTCAAAATACATTGACAAAAAAACTTGGCTAAGGTGGGTATCGAACCCGGGTCTACCATGTGACAGGCCTGGCGCACTACCGCTACGCCACCGTTTAGTCACGTGATAGGCACATCAAAATAACCTTTGGCAAGTTAAATTTATAGTCCAGGTAAAAAAAAACAAAAGGTTCGGGCGCCAGACAGGTTAAACCCGTCAACAAATTAACTCAGTTTAGGATAGCAAAAAGATAACCACCTGTTATACCACAAATAATAATAATAATCTCAGAAAGGAAAAAAGATAATTTCACAAGGGATATTTATTCTTCCATAAGTTCATCATTATAGTCACACAGAAAACGAAATGGATAACAGACAAAAAAAAAAATATATATATATATATATATATATATATAAACCCAAAATAAGAAAATGGAGTTCCCACTAGCGGTCTCTGGTCATCACGTTCCGAGCCCTGTGCCAGAAACCGACCGCGTCACGCACGTTTGCAGGTTCTTTAAGGCAAAAATGAGAATCGGGGTCAGCCGACCCCAAGATTGGTGGATAAGCGGTGTTTTCCTTGTCTTCAGAACAGCACGCGACAGTTGGTCTGGAAGTGCCACGTTTCAGTCACACACCGGACATACACGCGAAACAGCTGATTGACACGCAGCCGTCTTTCCACCATAACCTCACTCATACGCAAACTTCCTGTGTAGACAAACGGATGATGCCTCTGATTCAGGTACGACATGCCCCTCTTAAATACAACTTCCTTCCGTCGTTAATTGACACACTCCACCCAGAAACACGCTAAAAATTTAAGTGAAAATAACCAATGCTGTGGGACAGATTCTCTTGTTTGCCACACTCTCCCCCCCTAGAAAAAAAACAACCTATGGTTGTTTAGAAGAAAGCGTTGATTAAAATCCTAGAAAATCTTCGTCATCAGAGGATTCTTGAAAAATATTCAGGAGTTTTTCCTTTTCTTGGATCTCCAATTCCTCAGCAGTTGGATAACACATTTTGATGTTGCAAACATTTGCTGTACGTACGTCTTCTCCAGTATCTTCAAGGGCTATTTGATAGTTCACCGGACCCAGCTGCTTGATTTTTTTGGCTAGTTTTGCGCTAAATTTACGTTGTGCAGCAGACTGAGGAAAGTTCCGCAACCATACTCTATCCTTGCTTTTGAATGTTACATCCCTCCTATTTTTGTTGTAGTTCCTCAGTTGTCTCATTTTGGCTTTCTTGCTGTTTTCTTTGGCTTGGGTTTGCAGATGATGAAGATGCACTACATCATATGAGGCAGCGTCTGGGGTTAGATTTGGCCCTGAGAGTATTTTGTCCATTGGACTTTGGAGTTTCCTACCCAGTTGGAGTTCTGCTGGGGTTAATCCTGTGGTCTCTTGAACGGCTGAATTAAGGGGGAATCTGAATTCTGGTAAGAACTGGTCCCAGCGCTGATGGTTGTCATCCACATAGGCTGCCATCATGCTCTTGAGATTTCGATTAACTCTTTCTGTCATGTTGGTTTGGGGATGATAGGCTGTAGTTAATTTTGGAATAACACTCCAGTTCTCACATAACTCTCGGAAAACAGATGAAACAAACTGAGCGCCTCTGTCTGAAAGAACAAAGTCGGGTACGCTCCACCGTGTCAGGATGTCTTTTCTGAAGATGGAGGCAACATTCTTCGCTGTAGCACTCCGAATGGGGAACACCTCAACCCATCGCGAATAATAATCAACAAAGACCAGCAAGTATTCGTTTTGATTTGTGCTACGTGGCAACGGACCCATAAGGTCGACTCCTAACATTTGGTTTGGGCGGCTTGTTGTGATTTGCTGTAGTTTCCCAGCAGGCTTCCGGTTATCACTTTTCAGAGTTTGACATTTAACACAGGTCCTCACATGCTGTTTAACCGCTGACCACATGCCTGGCCAAAAGGCTACTTCCTGGAGTCGCTTATAGGTCTTGTAGATGCCTCCATGGCCACAGACAGGAGTGGAGTGATAGTACTGGAGAAGGGTGGATCGGAGACTGCTGGGGACGTAGAGTCTGTAATGCAGTTGGTTCTTTTTCAGGTATGTTTTGTGATAAAATTTGTCCACAAATATTTTGTGCTGGTCACTCAGACAAGCACCATTATCTGCAACGGCTTGCACTAATTTTGTAACTTCGGGGTCTTTGTGTTGTTATTCCCACAGGAAAACATCTGATATAGGCTATGCTTGGTCTTTTCTGCTGGTGTACAAGCTACATCCTAGGGTGACCGAAAACCTGGATAGGGCATCCGGAGCTACATTTAATTTCCCTTTTCGGTACTCAATAACAAAATCAAATTTCTGCAATCGCAGAACCCAACGAATAAGGCGGCTGGTGGTTTTAGTTGAGTTTAGGACCCATTGCAGCGCAGAATGGTCTGTAACAACTGTAAAAAGCTTGTGCTCCAGGTAGTGTTGCCACTTTTCCAGGGCCCAGATGACTGCAAGACATTCCTTCTCTGTTGCAGTATAATTAAGCTCGCCCCCAGTTAAGGTTCGGCTTGCATAGGCTATAACCTCCTCTCTTCCTACATCTCTCCGTTGTGCTAATATGGCACCCAGGCCAGTGTCACTGGCATCGGTGTATACCATGAATGGCCGCTGAAGATCGGGATGGCCCAGAATAGGAGGTGAGGTGAGACAAGACTTTAGATGGTCAAAAGCTTGCTGACACTGAGTTGTCCACTGAAAACGCTGTCCCTTCTTTTTAAGTGCGTTGAGGGGTTCAGTAATCTTGGAAAAATTTGGAACGAACCGGTGATACCACCCTGCTAACCCGAGGAACCGCTGAACTTCCTTCAAGTTCGTGGGCACAGGGTAGGCATGAATGGCTTCCGTCTTACATGGGTCTGCTGAAATGCCCTTGACACTTACAACATGTCCCAGGAAGGTGAGTTCTTGAAGACAGAATTGACTCTTCTTCAAATTTATGGTAAGACCAGCAGTTTTTAGTCTGTGGAGGACAGTCTGGAGGTCATGGAAATGCTGGGTTACTGAAGGTGAGTACACAATGATGTCATCGATGTACACAAAGCATATTTCTCCCCTGAGTTCTCCCAGAACTGTCTCCATGAGCCTCTGAAAAGTGGCGGGAGCATTTTTGAGCCCAAACGGCATAACATTAAATTGATAAAGACCTGCAGGAGTGATGAAGGCTGTCTTGGTTTTGCTGTTGGGGTCCATGGTCACCTGCCAATATCCACTGTTTAAATCGATTGTAGAGAATATGGCTGCTCCAGAGAGTGATTCCAGAATTTCTGTTATATTGGGAAGGGGGTAAGCATCACTTTCTGTTACAGAATTAACTTTTCTATAGTCCACACAGAATATAAATTTGCCATCTTTCTTTCTTACTAAGACCACAGGTGATGCCCATCCAGAGTGGGATGGCTCAACTATTCCTTGCCTCAACATCTCATCAAGTTGCTCCTCCAGGGCAAGTTGCTTGAGAGGAGACAAACGATATGGCCGTTGTTTAATAGGAACTTGGCTGGTAGCATAGATGCTGTGTTGGAGAACCTCAGTGCGTCCAGTACGGAGAGTACACCAGAGGTGTAAAGAGTAGCTGAAAGCCATACTTGAGTAAA
The DNA here is from genome assembly GCF_027580225.2 of Misgurnus anguillicaudatus. Lineage (NCBI taxonomy): Eukaryota > Metazoa > Chordata > Actinopteri > Cypriniformes > Cobitidae > Misgurnus > Misgurnus anguillicaudatus. Next base: position 26,816,076 of record NC_073339.2, read on the forward strand.
AGTACAAATTCCTTACTGTAAAAATTACTCCACTACAAGTTACAAGTCACCAATTTAAATACGACTTGAGTAAAAGTATTAAAGTAACCCAATTTAAAAGTACTCAAGTATTTTTACTCGTACTGAATGTTGGCTCAAAGATGCACTAGTCCTCAACACAAAGAGACATTGTAGGTCTGGGCAGTGAAAACTAAGAAAGTTTATTTATGAGGTTTTATTTCTTAATATAGAAAAGAAATCAAACACCTCAAATTTTTGACATGGCAGAACAAACACAGATTAAACATAGTCACAGTATTTTGACTAAAATTTAATTTTTAGTCATATTTTTGTCATCTGAATTGATTTAGTTTTAGTCTAATTTTATTCAACTAAATGCCACGAGATTTTAGTCTAGAAATCTACATAAAATTTAATTTAAACCCATTTAATTTTAGTCTAGTGTCATTGTGTACTTGAATGTGCCATGCTGAAAAATATATAGCCTAACTTTGTGATATAATGGTAACACTTTACAATAAGGTTCAATAGTTAACATTAGTTAGCTACATTAGTTAACATGAACTAATAATGAACTGCACTTATACAGCATTTATTCATCTTTGTTAATTATAATTTCAACAATTACTGATACTTTATTAAAATCTTGTTAATATTAGTTAATGCACTCTGAACTAACATGAACAAACAATTAAAGCTTAAATTTGTATTAACTAACATTAACAAAGATGAATAAATAATGTAACAAATGTATTGCTCATGGTTTGTTCAAGTTGGTTAATACATTAACTACTGTTAACTAATGAACCTTATTGTAAAGTGTTACCAAACATTCTTATATAGGCCTATCCTAAAAAAGATATAATTTTAATATTTAAAAAATTCCAGAAAACTAAAATTAAACTAACAGAAATATGATAATGCATATTAAAAACGTGAAGTTGTTCATTTGAAAGATTAATTGTAAACACATGTAGTACGTAACACCACTATCTCACATTAAGTGCACTACATTTCTTCCGTCATGCATCCCTCTTTACAGCAAATACATTACAGCATACTTGATTAAATGTGATGACAGTGAAATTGTACACTTATTATCAATCTTATAATGTACTTAAGTTACTCGGGCAATCAGTACAGGACCTTGCTGGTTTATTTTGGCTTATATAGTAAGTTATATCAAGTTATGTACCAGCTCAGGTTAGCTGATAAAATAGCATCAGAGTATATAAACATTTGTGCTTGCCTTTGAGTTGCGGGATGACCCTCCTGCAATCGCGCATCACTTTTGTTTTGATTGTAGCATCACATGTTTAACAAAGGGTCCCTTGACTGAAGCAAATGTGATATGCATCCATATGTTTGCTCTTTATCTCTTCTCTCAGACCAGACGCGAATTTTTCTCTACAGTTTATGACATACGCAGCACACAGATGTCCCGCTACGGTGGCTCAACGCAAGCCATTCAGCGTTTGACATCAAAGTACCGCGAGACCAAACTTCTCCATATGCATTTGATTCGGTCTCGCAGTACTTTGATTTCATACGATTGCTCTGCGCAGCGCCAAATGAAGTCCCTCAGTTGTGTGTGTGCGTGTAACCTCGCGACCACAGATTCTATCCATCATCACCCTCTGACACTTTCGTCTCGTTTTTATTTGACGAATAAACAATGTTAGCGAGTAACGTTAAGTGTCATTTCAAATGTAGTGGAGTAAAGAGTACAAATACCCAATCAAAAATGTAATTGAGTAGAGAGTAAAAGTTGCTTATATTTTTGATACTCAGTACAAGTACAAAGTAGCCCAAAAAATACTTAAGTACAGTAACGAAGTACATTTACTCAAGTACTTTACACCTCTGGAGTACACACTTGAGGGTTTTCGTTTAGGATTTGGAGTAACTGTTGCTTTTCCTCAAAGAGTAAATGAGCAGCGTCCACAGCATTTTTGATCAATGTCTTTTCATCAATACCGTCTGGGTGTTGAATTTGCAATGGTGATGAGGGAGGGGGCACAGAAGTTAATAAGGAAAGGTTTTGGGTGACTTCCTTAAATTTACATCTATCTTTTTGGGGACTTACAGTTGGCACACTTGGATTTCCTGGTTGAAAGGGGTACTCTTTTGAAGGATCAAGCTTGAAGGAGTATTTTTGATCAATGACATTTAATTGCAGCCCACTGAAGAAAATGAAGTCCAACCCCAAGACTACAGCATAGGCTAGAGCTTGGGGTGAAAGTACAGCAGTAGGTAAGGTAAATGCTTGGTCATGTAAAGTAATTGTGGTATTCAGCCATCCTAATGGAATCTCTGCTTTACCATTAGCTAGATAAAGAGGACCACGGCACCACGGTTTCAGCTGGTCTGAGAAGGTAAGCTGCCTCATGAGATTTTCATTGATGAGTGTGTAGCTTGCACCAGTGTCCACAATGGCTTTACCTGACCAGGTATCGATGCAAAGGGGAACAACTAGTTGTTGAGGTATCGCTACACATTCATTAGAACTTGTAGATGAGGAGGTTTTCTTGGTTGCTGATTGTGACCTATGAATTTTTGTTGCAGCAACAGAGTTGGTGGATGGGTGACCACCTGACTTGGAATAAGGTTGTTTGCCGCTGGTGGAATACGGTGGACCAGATGTCTGAGCTGACTGGGGAGAGGTATAGTGTGGACATTTTCCTGGTGGATGCTGTCCTCTACATCTCCAGCACTGAACAGGGATTTTCTCACTAGGTTGGTTTGAGGAGGGTCTTTGGGATGTGGCTTGATGCTTAGGGCCCATTCGACTCCAATCATAACGCAGCTGTTGCTCATAATCTCTTTCCAGTTGATGTCCTAATTTTACCAGCTCTTCCACCGTATTCACCCGGCTACGCAATTGGCTGGCAAGGTACGGCTTGATATTCTTAAGTATCATCTTCACAATCTCACCCTCTGTAAGATCTGCCTTCCATCTTCTACAAAGAGCTCTGTAAGAAAACGCAAAATCTCTAATAGATTCTGTTTCTCTTTGAATCCTTGTACGGACACGTTCAGCCAGTTCATCCTCATAATCCTCAGAAAGGAAAGCAGATAGAAAAGCAGTCTCAAACTCATTCCAGGTGGTTATGGTGGACCGTCTGACTTCCCACCAGTCACGTGCTGTTCCATACAAGACAGTACGGAAGGTAGCCAGGATGTCTGCATCTGTCAGAGGATGTATAGCCAAAAAATCCTGACATTTGGTTAAGTACAATAGTGGGTCTGCATCGTCGGAAGGTCTTCCAAAAGTGGGAAAAGTTAATTTGATATGGTCGCTTTTAACCACAGATGTTAAAGAAGGGGTTGAAGAATTTAAATGAGTCACTGGAGCAGAAGGAGATGGCTGGGAGGAAGTACTGGTAGTGTTGGGGTTTGGTGGTGTCAATACACTTAACTTTTGTTGATCTGCATTTCTGTTGACACTTTGAAATCCTTTCTCCACTTCATATTTCAACTCTTTTAAACTGGTGAGACATTGGTCAGTTTGGGAAACACATTGGAGGAGTTGTGAAGTTATCTCATTATGGCTTGTTTGAAAAGTGTTTTGAACAGCTTTGATGTCCTGCTGAACCTCTGCTTGGAGTTGATCAACCATGAATCGTAGTTCAGACACCAAAGTAGATTCCACCTTCTGGAGTTCTTCCGAGATCATTAACTTCATCGCTTTAGTCAGGTTATCTGCTTCAGTTTCCTCTTGTTGCTTTGTGGTAGAAAACAGGGTTAACACTTGATTTTTGTTATCCTCCACTTTTCCTACAAGATCGGCCATCTGACTCTGGTGATGAGAAGAGGTATCTTTCACTTCCTGAGTAAGTTCATTCACTCTTCTTTCTTGTCGTGCCATTAAGTCAAACAAGGTATCCCAGTTCCCTTGTACCCGGGCTGTGACTTCTTGTATTTCCCTTCCAGGAGTTGGTAGAATGTTGGGCAGATCATGTTGTGCTACTGAAGAAGGAGTTCCATCTTCAGATGAGGTGCAAAGTTGCATATTATCCCCTTGTGGTGCCCAGGTGAGAGTTTGCACTGGAGTGCTCCCAGCTCGAGCAGGAGAGGGCATGTGCACACCAGTTCCAGGATGAAGAGGGCTGAATGGGGTTGGGGTAGGATAGAACACAGGAGCACATGGAGGTGGTACCAGAGGCATCCACGGTCGCAGTGCAGGTGGCCCTACTGGAGTTGAAATGTCTGGTGGAGGCTCAATTTCCACAAAAGTAGATTGGGAAGGAGGGGTATGCTCCATGATTTTTTGTGATTGAGTGTAGAAATGTTGAGTGTGAAAAACAATAAATATCAGTATATGAGATGCGTGTCAGTTTGTTGGTCTCTGAAAAATTTCTAATCAACAATATACAACTTTTCACAACTGTTCAACCAATATCATCTCAAAACACAAAGTAAAATAAAAAATAAGTATTCAAAGTCACCTTCACTTATTTCAATAATTCAAACAATTATCAATTTCTGTGACCCCTTAGAGGTAACACTCTGATTATTCAATTAGCACACTCAGTTTACACACCAAACAATTTTTTCAAGTATAAATAATTTACAAGATAATTTCAGACAATTTCATTGTTTCACACACACAAAAATTCAACTCACAAAGTTTCAGTTTTTTTTTTTTTTTTTTTTTTTTTTTTACAATATTGTTCAATAGATCACAGGAATTGTCAAAATCAAGTGTTCAAGTGTTCAGGTGTTCAGGTCCTTGTTTGGGCGCCACTCTATAACGGTGGTCGCCTAAACTCAAAATACATTGAAAAAAAAACTTGGCTAAGGTGGGTATCGAACCCGGGTCTACCATGTGACAGGCCTGGCGCACTACCGCTACGCCACCGTTTAGTCACGTGATAGGCACATCAAAATAACCTTTGGCAAGTTAAATTTATAGTCCAGGTAAAAAAAAAACAAAAGGTTCGGGCGCCAGACAGGTTAAACCCGTCAACAAATTAACTCAGTTTAGGATAGCAAAAAGATAACCACCTGTTATACCACAAATAATAATAATAATCTCAGAAAGGAAAAAAGATAATTTCACAAGGGATATTTATTCTTCCATAAGTTCATCATTATAGTCACACAGAAAACGAAATGGATAACAGACAAAAAAAAAATATATATATATATATATATATATAAACCCAAAATAAGAAAATGGAGTTCCCACTAGCGGTCTCTGGTCATCACGTTCCGAGCCCAGTGCCAGAAACCGACCGCGTCACGCACGTTTGCAGGTTCTTTAAGGCAAAAATGAGAATCGGGGTCAGCCGACCCCAAGATTGGTGGATAAGCGGTGTTTTCCTTGTCTTCAGAACAGCACGCGACAGTTGGTCTGGAAGTGCCACGTTTCAGTCACACACCGGACATACACGCGAAACAGCTGATTGACACGCAGCCGTCTTTCCACCATAACCTCACTCATACGCAAACTTCCTGTGTAGACAAACGGATGACGCCTCTGATTCAGGTACGACATGCCCCTCTTAAATACAACTTCCTTCCGTCGTTAATTGACACACTCCACCCAGAAACACGCTAAAAATTTAAGTGAAAATAACCAATGCTGTGGGACAGATTCTCTTGTTTGCCACACCCTCCTCCTCTGAAACCTCAGGATGAGGGCAGAGCAAGTGATAACATTATGCCATACATACCTTTCAATTACTCCTCTGCGCTTGGCAATTAATACCCCGATATGGGGTTTTATTAGTCTAGATTTGGAGTTGTGGCCTTGTATTGTGGTTTGTATGTGCACAAAGTAGCGTCCTATTCTTTTTCCTTATATATAGCCTTTTCTATTTTATACGTGACCTTTGTTTTTGAAAGTTTATGCCCAACTCATGGTTCGCTGCACATATGTTAACGAGTAAGGAGAGATTAAACATATTTCTTAAGAATATTAATAACATTTACCATGCTTTGAAGTGTTGACGAAAATGAGGATTTAGTTTATTTATTTATTAGGTTGTACAAACTAGCTATTGTGAGATGAGTACCATAACTAAAACAAATTATGTGAATGCCTTGTTGAAGAGAAAAGTTTTAAGTCTAGATTTAAAAGGTATCTACTGTGTCTGATTCTCGGACAACGGTTAGTAAATCATTCCAGAGCTTAGGGGCTAAGTAGGAAAAGGATCTTCCACCTTTAGACACTTTTCATATTTTAGGGATAATTAAGAGACCAGAATTTTGAGACCGCAGTGCACGTGATGGATTGTATTCTGATAGTAATTCTCTAAGATATGAGGGTGCTAGGCCATTTAAAGCTTTGTAGGTGATTAGTGATATTTTAAATTGTATGCGATATTTAACTGGTAGCCAGTGTAAAGATGCCAGAATTGGACTTATGTGGTCATACTTCTTAGATCGAGTAAGCATTCTTGCAGAAGCGTTTTGAACTAGCTAAAGCTTGTTTACCTGATTTGCATGGCATCCTCCAAGTAACGAGTTATAATAGTCTATTCTAGAGGTCATACAAGCATGGATAAGCTTCTCTGCATCTGATGCAGACAGCATATGGCGTATTTTTGAGATATTTCTAAGATGGAAGAATGCTGTGCGGCAGACATTGGAGATATGGCTATGGAAGGATAAATGGCTGTCGAACATCACGCCTAAGTTCTTAACCATGGAGGTTGGCACCACAGTGCAGCCATCTATGGACAACTTGTAATCTGTCATATTATGTTTGTAGCAACTCGGTTCGATAATAAGTATCTCTGTCTTATTGGAGTTTAGCATGAGTTTAGCAAGTTATGTGCCATCCAGTCACTAACATTGCTAATGCAGTGTTAGCTTAGAAAACGTGTGTGTTTTGCTGGGCTGTGAGGAGATGTAAAGCTGGGTATCATCCGCATAGCGGTGAAAACTTATGTTATGTTTCCTAATAATGTCTCCTAGAGGTAACATATATAACGAGAACAGGATAGGACCTAAAACTGATCCCTCAAACTCAGAAAACTCTTTTTCGCTGCAGCATTATGGGAATTGGTCATTCTCTGCCCATCTTGACCTCTGAGAGACACTGCCACTCTGAGAGGCTCTTTTTATGCCCAATCATGTTGCCAATTGACCTAATAAGTTGCAAATTGTTCCTTCAACTGTTCCTTATATGTACATTTAAATTTTCTGGCCTCTTATTGCTACCTGTCCCAACTTTTTTTGGAATGTGTAGCTCTCATGAAATACAAAATAAGCCAATATTTGACATAACATTTCAAAATATCTCACTTTCAACATTTGATATGTTATCTATATTCTACTGTGAATAAAATATAAGTTTATGAGATTTGTAAATTATTCCATTCTTTTTTATCACAATTTCTACAGTGTCCCAACTTTTTCTGATTTGGGGTTGTAGCTGTAATTTTGTTAGTAAAGAAGTTAATGAAATCGTTACTATTGTGTTGAAGTTTACTATTGGTTTCTGTTTGTTCTTTGTTTCTAGTCAGTTTCGCAACTGTAACATGTCTATATTATGTTATTTCCACTTTAAAATGTCCAATTGCACCCTATGTAAAAATGAAAATTTTAATTAGACTTTACCACTAGAGGGCAGCCCAAGCGTGTTTAATTGCTTTCACACGTGACTAGACAGAAACTACCCAGAGTGCGTGCCTTTTGAAAAACTATATATACTGAGTATTATTTGATACTAAATCTGATGGAATATTAATATTTCTCATATACGTTTGTGCACAAAACTGCAAATGGATGTTATATTCTGAACGTGCATTTTCACATACAGGTAGGAATGATATGATTCAGGGATTGAGACGTAAAACCCTTTCTTTTATTTCAGTGATATATGGCATGACACGTTTAATTCCCTTTTTCATCAATGTAATACAGTGGGGCAAAAAAGTATTTAGTCAACCACCAATTGTGCAAGTTCTCCCACTTAAAAAGATGAGAGAGGCCTGTAATTTTCATCATAGGTACACTTCAACTATGAGAGACAAAATGAGGAAAAAAATCCAGAAAATCACATTGTCTGATTTTTTAAGAATTTATTTGCAATTTATGGTGGAGGATAAGTATTTGGTCAATAACAAAAAAGCAAGATTTCTTTCTCTCACAGACCTGTAACTTCTTCTTTAAGAGGATCCTCTGTCCTCCACTTGTTACCTGTATTAATGGCACCTGTTTGAACTTGTTAGCAGTATAAAAGACACCTGTCCACAACCTAAAACAGTCAGAATGCAAACTCAACTATGGCCAAGACCAAAGAGCTGTCAAAGGACACCAGAAACAAAATTGTAGACCTGCACCAGGCTGGGAAGACTGAATCTGCAATAGGTAAGCAGCTTGGTGTGAAGAAATCAACTGTGAGAGCAATTATTAGAAAATGAAAGACATACAAGAACACTGATAATGTCCCTCGATCTGGGGCTCCACGCAAGATCTCATCCCGTACGGTAAAAATTATCACCAGAATGGTGAGCAAAAATCCCAGAACCACATGGGGGAACCTAGTGAATGACCTGCAGAGAGCTGGGACCAAAGTAACAAAGGCTACCATCAGTAACACACTATGCAGCCAGGGACTCAATTCCTGCAGTGCCAGATGTGTCCACCTGCTTAAGCCAGTACATGTCCGGACCCGTCTGAAGTTTGCTAGAGAGCATTTGGATGATCCAGAAGAGGATTGGGAGAATGTCATATGGTCAGATGAAACCAAAACATAACTTTTAGGTAGAAACTCAACTTCTTGTGTTTGGAGGAGAAAGATGCTGAGTTGCATTCAAAGAACACCATACCTACTGTGAAGCATGGGGGTGGAAACCTCATGCTTTGGGTCTGTTTTTTTGCAAAGGGACCAGGACAACTGATCCGAGTTAAGGAAAGAATGAATGGGGCCATGTATCGTGAGATTTTGACTCAAAACCTCCTTTCGTCAGCAAGGGCATTGAAGATGAAACGTGGCTGGATCTTTCAGTATGGCAGTGATCCCAAACATACCGCCCGGGCAAAGAAGGAGTGGTTTCGTAAGAATAATTTCAAGGTCCTGGAGTGGCCTAGCCAGTCTCCAGATCTCAACCCCATAGAAAATCTTTGGAGGGAGTTGAAATTCCGTGTTGCCCAGCGACAGCCCCAAAACATCACTGCTCTAGAGGAGATCTGCATGGAGGATTGTTCCAAACTACCAGCAACATTATGTTAAAACCTTGTGGAGACTTACAGAAAACGTTTGATCTCTGTCATTGCCAACAAAGGGTATATAACAAAGTATTGACATAAACTTTTGTTATTGACCAAATACTTATTTTTCACCATAATTTACAAATAAATTCCCAAAAAAATCAGACAATGTGATTTTCTGGATTTTTTTTTCTCATTTTGTCTCTCATGGTTGACGTGTGCCTTTGACGGAGGTTACAGGCCTCTCTCATCTTTTTGGGTGTGAGAGCTTGAACAATTGGTGGCTGACTGGATACTTTTTTGCCCCACTGTACATTGTAAACGTATTAGTTTGTAAAGACGCGTAGGATCCACGAGCGTCAGTATCGCGTCCTCGCTTGCGTAGCAGTGATCGTTTGGTGTCGGCTCTATGACAGCTACATGGTATAAATGATTGTGAATTGATGCGAAAAAGTGTCACTTTACCTTAAATCATGCATGTGACGCCAAGTGTATTTAAACAGTCATGACTTTAAGAAACTAATGACACATTTAAAAACCCAGCTTTCCAGAAGACTGCGTATATGCCGTTTACATAATCTTAACCCAGCAAACATGCCCGTGCGGGCCCACTGTGGGTATGCTGTGAGACAGTGTGGGCAGGGCAAACCCACACCAAACCCCAAATGGGCCCCATGCGGGTTAGCCCATGTGGGGCCCACAGTAGTTTGCCCTTTGGGGGCCCTATATGGGTTTACTATGGTAAACCCACACAGTAAACCCACACAGACCCCATATGGGCTAGCCCATGCGGGCCCCCTATGACTTTGCCCTTTTGGGCCCCATGAGGGTTTTTTTGTGGGCCAACCCACTGTGGGCTTGCCCACAAAAAACCCAAACAGAGCCCATATGGGCTAGCCCATGCGGGCCCCGTATTACTTTGCCCTTTTTGCGCCCCATGAGGGTTTTTGTGAGCCAACCCACTGTGGGCTTGCCTACAAAAAAAACCCACACAAGCCCCATATTTTCTAGCTAGCTCCCATTATTTTGCCATTTATCATAGTAATAATATTTTTTAAATATTTGAATTATTAAAATAAGCATAATTATTATTAAATTATTAATTAATAATTGAACACACCCCCGGATAAGGATCTTAAAAGCTATGCTTTGAAGCACAATATTTCTGTTTATTTTCATACAATAAATATTTAATGTTAAACCAGTTCTAATTTTCAGTCCATCTGAACGCAGTGCTTCGCCATGAAAAGCACTTTCTTTACCATCTTAATTGTTTTTTAACATGTTGTCTATTGTTATGTGTTATTAGGCATGTTTGACTTCATTAAGCGCTGTGAGAACCCACAACATACGTTGATGACGTCAACGTATCACGAGAGCGAGTCGAGAAATTACACGTAGAGGTCTAATTTCGAATCGCTCCCGCGGTACATTGACGTCATCATCCTGTCAGCGCCGCATGAAGTCGAACACACCTATTATTTGCGGGCACGCGCCTCCGTCCGTCCTCGTGAGTTCATAAAACTGGATTTAACCGATGTTTACCTCAGACGACAGTTTTCGTTTCTGTGATAAATTCGGAGGTAAGTTTTCATTAAATCCTGGTTACTTCATTTAAATAAGTTCACAGTAATGTTCATTTTTTGTTGTTAGTAATTCGATATGACTAAAATATTATGAACTTTAATGTTTACTGTTGATTTAAGCTATTAGTTTGACTGAGCTAATGTGGAGCAGATCTTTTATTTGTCTTCACCTTCTATAAAATGTGTTATCCTCATTCTTAAATGTATTTTACATTGTTTAGTTAATTATAACGCAAGTTATTTCTATGTAAGGTTTGACGCGTAAATATACGGTTATAATTAACTTACAGTACGGGCACACAGTTATAGTAGAAGAATTTAAACGGAAGCCATCAATTCTGCATTAATAACTATTGTACTTTTATGTTCACTTTTCTTTCAGGTAATTTTCTTGCTGTGTTTGATGTTTTCCATTGGCTGAAGAGTAAGTATTACTTTGTTTGTATTTGCACCCAAAATAAATGGGTCAAAATAAGTGCTCAAAACCCTCTCCTCAATACAATGGATAAATAAAAACTACAAAATATTAACTACAACTAAATAGTCAGAGCTCACTTGATGTACACCTCAGTCCCATATAATGTATTAGATGATGCGTATAGTTTTAATAATTTTTATATTTTATTGTGCTCAACGTCAGAACACAGCTCATTCACCCAAATCAAAGAGTGACTCGCTGGTTAATATCCATCAGCTTTCTGCAATAAAATCCTACAGATGTACTCTTAAAGACAATTATGAGCTCATCCGTTTGGATCCAGTTAAAGCTAGAGGTCGACTGATATGGTTTTTTCTCTGGCCGATGCCGATATTTAGAAATCAGGGCAGCCGATATGTTTGGCAGATTTTCTATATGTTCATAATAATCAAAATGTTCTCATCATTAGCAGATATTTTAAATGTAAAAATGTCACTATTTAAGTCAAAGTATTTTAAAAAAATTATGACTGGTCTTTCTGAAGAGTTTTACAACCTCCTCTGCACCATGCACTTATCAGACACAGATATTACCTGACACTCTGCTGTCATCATCTTTGATAAGTTTTTTACCATGGCTTTTATTGCTTTGTAGGATAAAATACTTATTTGGTAGACCTGATAAATTATTTATTCATCATGAAGTTAACATGGTAAATGTCTATGTTTTTTAGTTGAGACTGTTATTTAGGGCAAATCTTTCTAAACACATTTACATTCTCATTTCTGAGGCTCTATAAGTGACTGATTGTGCTGACAGTGACGTCTTGTGAGTTTAGTGTTGGGACAGATCTGTTGTTTCAACCGTTCATTCAAACGAATCCGTTCAAAGGAGTCAGTTCGCGAATCGGACGCTGTTCTAATCCAGGCTGAGCAGCGCAAAACTGTAAACAAAGTGTTACTGTAACAACATGAAAAAGATTTCCTCGGTGGATATGATTTGGTCTTCCGACCTGTCGCCATCGAGTCAGTTTTGTTTTGAGTAATAAAAGCACAGAGACAGTTTAAAGACAGAAAGCGTGCACGCGCGGCTCTTCTCTCTGTCACGCAAACAAAACTCATCATTACTCATTAATCACATGAAATGAGCCTAATCTTTGCACGGACAGTGCACCGCGAGACATAAGCCCGTCGCGCTGTTGTACTGGCTGCTTAATTCGTGCGATCCCGCGATCGTTTACTGAAGCTGTTTGTGAACAAGGCATGGCTGCACACACACGGGACGGGAGCGGGCCAATTAATCAGCCGGCCGATAAGTCGGTCGACCTCTAGTTAAAGCAATAAAACCTACTTGAAATACTTCGTATACTGCACTAGTTTTCTTACCTTGTATAAATTATAGTATCTTATCACTTATCTTATTATTGCTCCTTAAAGCTCACATAAACACCACACTGTTTCTGCTAATGTTAAAGGAGTAGTTCACTCAAAAATGGTCCCAATTGACTTGACCATAGTAATTTTTCCTACTATGAAAATTCAATGGGCCCCATTTTAAGAATGGACTACTCCTTTAATCTTATATACCTATAGAGTAGTATTGCGCCCTTCAAATATATAAAGACCTTTTAGTTTTATCAGACTTATAAAAGACAGATTCTTTAGGTATAAATCCGGGCGGGAGCAAATGTAGGTCCCTTTACATTTACAAGTATACATTTACTTATATATGCCACACCAATGTTATCTTGCACTGAACGATTTCTTATATATAGCTTAGACTTAAAGCACATAAAAACTATGTCTCAAATCAAGCATTTGAAGTATTTTAATAATTGTGGCTAAAAACAATGTTAAAATGTAGAAACCCCTTTTAAAATTAGTTACCTACTTAGATTAATAATGATTGACGTTTTGAAAAAAAACTTGTTTTAATGTTGATGTTTATATTGTTTTATGTTTTCACTTAGATGCTGTGACAAAAAAGCAACCAGGACACCACATCTGCAGTAAAAGAGAACAGGATGGGGGAGGAATCAGAAGGACCAGAAGATAATATCAACTGGTGCCCCTGAGGAGATTCACATTGTCCTGTTTCTTTTGTTTAGTAATAAGTGGTTTTATGTGATTTTGTAAAATAAAAGAAATTCAGTATTCAATCCACATGTTTTTCACACCGTATTTATTGCCCACACGTTGCCCACAGTTAGCCCAAACTTTGCCCAATGTGCCCACATTAAACCCACACTTTGCCCAATGTGCCCACAGTTAGGCCATAATATGCCCAATGTGCCCACAGCAAGCCCACACTTTGCCCACAGTTATTCCACACTTCACCCAATGTGCCCACAGAAAGCCCAAACTTTGCTCAATGTGCCCACAGTAAACCCACACTTTGCCCACAGTTAGCCCACACTTTACCCACAGTTAGCCCACACTTTACCCACAGTTAGCCCACACTTTACCCACAGTAAGCCCACACTTTGGGCTGTCCCACTGTGGGCCCCCTACCAGCGTAAAATGTGGGGCACGTTTGGGCTCACACTATGGGGCCCAGTGGGACAGCCCACACCCAGCCCAAAGTGTGGGCTGGGTGTGGGCTGTCCCACTGGGCCCCATTGTGGCCCCATAGTGTGGGGCCCACACATGTCCCGCATTTCAGGCCGGTAGTGGGGCCCACAGGGGCAGCCCGCTGTGGGCCCCAATTTTTGCCCGCAGGACATGTTTGCTGGGCAGGTAAGAAGAAACATATATCTAAATCGTATGCTTAACTACTGTTGAACGGGAACATGATCGATTGCATTATGCTGTCAATCAGTGAAATATTTTCTTTTATCGTAAATTTCAGAGAAACAGTTGTTAGAGGCGTTGCCAGCCTCAAGCCCCGAATGTAATGATCTGGGCTCATTCCAGTCAGCTTTAGGAAAGAACTAGAGGCTTTCTGAAATTCATGTAATAGAGATGCATTTCATTAACAGGGCTCTACAGTGCGAGTATTTCCCTATCATTTGCGCCTAAAAATAGTTATGCGCGAACTTGTAAAATAATTTAGGAGCACAGTGCGCGAGCGTGCATCTGTTTCATACAGCATGAGCATTTAGTTGTATTCGCGCTTTGGTCCGCCCGCGTCAAGATGCAAAGACTGACAGTGGTGAGTTAAGAGACCACGGACTCTATGGCTGTTTTAACTTTATTGTATTTCCAGCTTACAACACCACCTTTTCCGACAGTTGTTGTGAACTAGATAAAAGATCCTGGCGTTTCTCCGAAGTTCAAAGCAGACAAAGGCTCAAATATTATGCGAGTCATTGTTCTCACACAAGAATGCAATTTAAACGAGTAACAGTTAATCGCCCATCGCTCACAGCCCAGCACCTGCACCACTGTATCCGTATCACGCTGACAAACATACACCTGATTTTACTGCTCTGACAAAATCTAAAAGTATAATTTCTCTTTTTAGAAGCTAGCCTAATGTTTGCCAGTTATTAAGATGGGGGTTGTAGTTTAAATAGAGGAAGTGAAATAATTAGCTTTGACAAAAAACTGCATAAAACAATGTTAAGTTCCATATTATAAACTTTTGGTTATGTATACTTAAGTGAGTAAATAAGTTAAATTCTCAATGAGTGTGATATGGCTCTTATTTACCCCTTTAAAGGGATAGTTCGGCCAAAAACGATATTAAACCCATTATTTACTCACCCCCAAGCTGTCCAAGTTGCATATGTCCATCGTTTTTCAGACAAACACATTTTTGGATATTTTAGAAAATATTTTAGATCTTTCTGTTGATTAAATGTAATGTTACGGGGTCCAGCAATAGTCCACGACCTTCAAGTCCAAAAAAAGTGCGTCCATCCTTCACAAATTAAATCCAAACGGCTCCAGGATGATAAACAAAGGTCTTCTGAGGGTAATCCGTGCGGTGTTGTTGTAGAAATATCCATATTTAAAATGTTATTAACGTAATTAAATACCTTCCGGTAGCGCCGCCATCTTAGACTCAGGAGAGAGTATTAGCGTAGTGTACGCACTTTTCTTAGTGACGTATGAAAAATTCGGAGGGCGGGGGACAGAGCAGCAGCAGAGAAACCGCTGTATGCTGCGTAAGCGCTCATCCTGAATGCGGATGACTCTAAGATGGCGGCGCTACCGGAAGGTATTATAAATCAAACAAACTTTGTACATGAACGAGGATGCACAAGATAAAAAACATTCTAAAATTTTACAAATCACGTTAGTGACCGCACCAGAGCAAGCACACTTTTGCCGTTCCTCTGGAAGTGCATTTTCTAGTTTGTATTATTTTTCCACTACAGGTAAATGTGTAATTGTCCATTTCACAGTAATGAAAATGTATAACACTGCAAATACCTTAAAATATAATATTTAAAGGTGCTGTACGTAACGTTTCTACTTAAACTAATCCATTTTCAATTGCCTGTGTGCGAATGGGTTGTAATCTCACATTAAAATGATCCACTTTGCGAGTTTTGCTATTACCTCTGAAAAAAAATATTATTATTTTTATGTGAAAGTACCGGGCCGGATTTGGCGCGAAATCCAGTGACGTCACCTGCATGCGCGCTCCCGAGCCTCTCGCCTCGTCTACTGACTTTGCGCTCAACAGCGACAACACTGTCTGATAACAGACTGAAACAACCTGCTCCCAGCACATCACAGACTCCAACACAAACTCCACATATTGTGAAGAAAAGTTATCTGCTGAAGCTCTTAAGGCCAAACGTGAATCGGATCAACTAAGGACAAAAACACGGATTAACATTGGCAGGGCATTTGAATTATGGAGAAACCTCCGCTTTGTTTTGGGTATAAAAACGGATCCGGAGTTGGCTTTCATCCTTTTGGACAGGTAAGCTAACATTACTACAAAGCATGTCAAATATATTTCGATTATGTGCTTTAGTTTTTTAGACGTTGTTTCGGTTTGCTGGCCTTCGCTTTAGCGTGTTTGCCCAGCCGTGTAAACTTATTGGTTGCAATCTGAAACATCACCGCTAGAGGCCACTGTAAACTACATACAGAGCCTTTAAACCAAATCTACTTTAAGAAAAAAGTATGCATGTACAACAACAGCATAATAGTGCTAATGTACTTTTTTTTAATATATTATGGCTGTGTGACGATATGGTTTGTTTCCATTTATAAAACAGTTCCAGTCCTTGTTTCTGATTGGTCAATAGTTGTACTTTACTCCACTTTGCGTTGTGCCTAATACAAAAAGGCAGCCTCTTGTACCTAATTGCTTATTAAATATCTCTGTTTTACACATTTAGTGTCAGGGGATCCCGGCTCTTTGCCTCTCTCATCTAAGGGGTCCCAACCCCGAAAAACGTTGAAGACCCCTATATTAGGGATGTGCATGCATGTCATTTTTTCATTACGATTAATCCATAGGTCTGAAAAAGCTGTACTCTATTAACTGGGGCGGGGCGTATGCCTCATGGTGCAAATGAAAATATTTTTATTAAAACCAATCAAATAAAACTTAATTTTGAAGAAACTATGACAAACCAATAAACACATACTAGATTATTAATGAATTAATTGTTTTTAACAGAATCCTCTTACAGAAGAAGCTGATGGAGTGAAACTAAAGAGTTAATAAACACAAACATAAGCGCTTTCTAGATATGATGCACTCTACATAATATTAAGCCTTATATACAACATAAATGTATTACATAACGTGCACATATCTGCACAAAATGCAAGACTTAAAATAAGTTATGTACTGGAGAGAAAGTTTAACTCCTGTTGTGGATGTTCACCATAACAGCACACTTTAAAACACGTCCAGTCAAAGCTTTATAAGATTAAGCATATTTAAGTCTTTTGTCATGTCATCCTCTCACCTGTTCTCAGTCAAGATGTAATGCTCGTATGGCTGGTATCTCGACATTTTATGTTTAAATATGAGATGATATGAGGGAACTTGTGACAGCGCTGTACATTTTGCAACTGACTATATTTCGTATAACCGAAGTGATTCCAAAAATTACTGCATCCTTTTAAAACCATTATGCCTCAGTGACGTAAGGTGTGTGGAATGGCGGGGTTGCCACGGCACGGGTGCGCATTGGCAGCAAACTTATCGGTTTGCTTTTGAATCATGCATGGCACTGATGTCATACGCCAATCTGCGCAGCTTAACACAACGTCAAATTTGGCGTTTTACATTTAGTCATCAAGCAGACGCTTTTGTCCAAAGCGACTTACAAATGAGGTAAACAATAGAAGCAAGTATAGCAACACGAGAACAGCAATACATAAGTGCACTAGAAATTAGGGATGCACGATCTTGATTTTTCCTGGCCGTTTTTCATACCGATTTTCTTAACAAGGAAATTGGCCGATTCCGATCCGATTTTTTTTCTTATCAAGCAACAAACAAGAAAGAATGAAAGTATACATAAACAATATGGTTATTTGGTATTTAACAGGCTAAACTTGGTTTGGCTATTGAAAACAATAAATGTAACCATCTAAAATTAACAGCAGTAACTGTGCAGTGTGCAGTAGGCTACATTCAATACAAACATAAGTGGTTAAATGAGACATGAATGACATGGATGGTTGAGTGAGGGTTGAAGGTCTTGCCTGTTTTGCATTATCAACAACTTTTGATACCTATTGTGTTCTATCGGGTGATGAACTTAAAGGGGCGGTGAATTTGTCGATTTTATTGTTTTATACTGTTGTCTGATGTCTACTTATAATGTTCACGTGGTTTTTACATTCAAAAACATCAAAAGCAATAAGTAATAGGCTATTTTGTAACATGGATTAGTGGCTCTCTGGAGAAATGGTTTGTTTGAAGGGGCGGGCCGCATTGAAGACCTGAACGTAAACACCCACTGCTATGATTGGACAGCTTCATTCCCCGTCATTACATGTGGGGAAATGTTTTAAAAACATTAATGTGATAAAAATAGCAGCCGAACACAAATATGTTTGAGCCACAAAAGATTCTGGGTGCTAAAGATGATACACATAAATGACAATACGTATATTAAAGTAAAAACATTAAACGATTAATAAAATTAAACTCGACGTGACTAAATTACCGTATACAACACAGTAAGCGCGCATCAGAATCTAAACTGCAGCTGATAAATCCTTATTAATAACTTTGTATATTTCTATTGTGCTTGTGAGGTTGCTTTTACATTCACGTAATGTTAAATACCACAGTTATATGATAAAAAATAAGCTTTGTTGAGTGTTTGACCTTTCAATTGTAACTCGCCTAAATTACCGTATACAACACAGTAAACGGGCATCAGAATCTAAACTGCGGCTGATAAATCCTTCCTTATAACTAACTTTGTATATTTCTACCTTTAAATTACAGTCGTATTGTTAAGTGTTGTACCTTTATTAATCGTTTAATGTTTTTAGTAAATTAAAACGTGTTTAGACACGGATGTTACAACAGGAAATATCAAGCAATCTCTTCTAACAAACCAATAGTGAAACGCAGTAACTTAAATAAGGTAAAATGTCTTACTCTGTATACTGCTGTGTCATTGTTGTCAGATCCAATATAAGTGGTGCTTTTAATCACAGTCTCTTTGCAAATCCAGCATCGACTTCTTTACAAATGAATCCGTGTAACTTACACAAAGTTAACAAACACTCCCAACACGAGCTGGAAAAGCAAACTTTATCCATGCATTGCTAATGTTATGTTCCAAGCCTCCGAATTGAAGTATTTAGCTTCTGTGTTGTTCCCAAGCAGTTCTTCCACAACCGAAAATGCGTTTCCATGGTATCATAACAGATCACCGCGTCAAAATAAAAGTCTCTCAGAAAAAAATGTATTTTAAATTCATTTTGTTTACATTTGTCAATCTTTAAAGACATGTTTACTTGTTGAGACACACGTGTGTCACGCGAAGCTTTGGGCAGGGCTACAAAAGTAGACGTGTCCTTTTGGTTATGGGAAGGTGTTTCAATTCTACTTTGACGTCATAGATTTCCGAATTCCACACTGGAGTGTTTAGCTGGCTTGGTGCCAAAAACGGTTATATTTCAGTAGCACGGACGTTTTCAGTTCTGAAACTTGCAGGATGTTCATTTAAGTATGATGACCTCTTATAGACCCCTTCACGGTTCACGTCACAGGCAGTTTCCACTGCACATGTCAGGGTCAGAAAAGCCATTACAGCAGATAGAGTTGCGTATTATTCGGTATCGTCAAAAATGCCTACTTACGTCGTGGGTTGTGAAAATCGCACCAGGTCTTTTGTTAAGTTTTCGCGATTCATGCAGAATCTCAAAAACAAAAAATACAACATCTGCAGCTGCAAGCAATTAACATGCAGACTGGAACAATGCAAATATCAAAGAGGCTTGTGTTTGTTATGTTCACTTCATTTGAGGTAAGTCATAATTTTTCAGCCCTGTTAGATTACATTATAAAGCCTGGATTGGTATGAACAGTTTGACCCCATGCTGCGCGCGCACCCGATAGTCATTCAATGTTTACAAACTTTGAAGGGGTCTATATAACAAATTATCAAGTTAAAATTGAGTTTTTGATTCACCGCTCCTTTAAATGTCTGACCAAGTTTGTTGTGGCAAATGCAGGGCTCTCAGGTTTTATTTAAAAGTTTGGAGTGAGATAACATCTGTTAGGGGAGAGGCCCCTTTGCCCCACCAAATTCTCAAGTTTTTGCTAACAGTTCAATGTTACCTATTATTCTTAACTGAACAGCACAAATATAAATGATAACAATTGGTAAGTCTGATAAAAGACTTAATTAAATAAATTGCTCTACATATTAAAAAATACAAATGTATCAAAATTAAAATGAAATCTGTATTATATACAGTAGGATTGCAGCACTTGCCATCAGCGTGTATTTTAAGCTGTGTTTAAGAGAGAGATAAGGTTACATGTTCAGTACTACATGGCAATAATAATGAAATACATCTCTGGTCCTTTCATTAACTTCAGTAAGCCTCTACACGTTAGTTTCAGGTAAGCTAAAGCTTCTGATTGCAAAGCATTTGGAGAGTTTTTTAATAAATCAAGCATAATTAAACACGTATTTGGCTATATTCAAGAAACCTGCGTTATTTACAACATTTATCGGGTCTTGCTCTTGTAACTTTCACTCTCTGCGTGCACGCGCCGCGCATCCACATGATTGACAGGCTGACAGCGCGAGAAAAACTCGAGACAGCTAAACTCAACAGATAACTTCCCTGCGCCTCGTCCATTAATTGTATATAGCAGGAAAAGTTATCAGTCTCTTAGAAATACAAGGTGTGAGACTGACTGAAGTCCCGGAGCTTATTGCTATCATGGTGGAATGCGTGAGACTTGAAAGCCCTGCGAATGTACTGTTGTTTCTCCGCGATTAACTTGTCCTTTACAGACGTTGCGGCTTGCACTCTTAATGTCCTGCGCACAGATTTCAAAACGCTTTTACACAAAAGACATGTTTGTGAATGATAAAAATGCAGTCTGTGCACTTCCGGAAAAATCGTCCGAAAAAAAAAAAAACGTCCGGTTGCCGATCGCGCAAAAACCGTCCGGTTCCGATCTCTGGCAGGTCAACCGGAGCATCCCTACTAGAAATAGTCTCATCAAGTCTAACACAGTATAAATAGCCAAGGTTTAGTTAGTATTTATTTTTATTTTTTTTAGAATGTATGTAAGAATGTACAGATAGAAATAAAGAAATGTGTCGCAACCGACAGATCATTTCGCAAATGTAGAACAGCTCCAGAGAAGGTACGTGATAATGGTTTATTCCCTTTTTTGGGATGGCACAAAAAGCCGTCGCTCATTGACAGAGCGCAGAGATCGAGAGGGTTACGTAAGGCTGTATAAGCAAATTAAGGTAAGGGGGTGCTGACCAAGTGGTGGTTTTAAAGGGCAGGAGCAGAGCTTTGAATCTGATGCGAGCTGCAAAAGGAAGCCAGTATAACTTGACAAAGAAAGGAGAGACATGCGCCCTCTTTGGCCCATTGAAGACCACTCTTGCTGCTGCATTCTGAATAATATGTAGAGGTTTGGTTGTGCAGGCTGGAAGTCCAGCTATCACAGTTTAATATCACTGTGTAAATGCATTATGCCACATTCAGTGTTTTCTTTAATGGTTTACCCTTAACGTAAAACTTGCCTTCATATTCTTGCTTTCCATATGTTCCGTTTGCAGAATAACTTTCTTTTACACTCAAGCTATTCTTGAGCAACAATGTACTTCTATTTTTTTCTCACTAGAAATCCTGTTTTCACTTACAAAATAAACAAAATGGGTTGTAAATACAATTTCATTTGAAGTTTAACATTTATGAAAATAATATTAAACTTTGTTGCATTATCAAAAATCATTTTCCTTTATTCATGATAACATGCTTACCTCAGTTATACCTTTGTCATCTCGCTGTATGTAGACCGTACCCTCAAGATAGTTGTCTCTATTGGCATGAAATGTGCCTTGAAGGAATATACCATTCTTAATGCCAGCCTGGATCCTGGATAATGGCAGGTGCTCTGAAAACAGTGACTTACTGCCAGTGATGTCATTCTAAAGAGAACCATTAAAGAGAAATCATAACATTACAAAACAAGCAAATGTACAAAACATGATGTACAATCAAAAGCTACTCACTTGATCTTCAGATGTTAATGCAAGTCTGTCCACAAGCTCAGGGTGGCCAATCAAGCTTTTGACGTACTCCTCACCTACGTAAATAATAAAATATATAAATAACACAGATAACAATAATATTATTTTCTATGAATCTACAGCAATATTCTCTAATACAGAATAAATACTTTAATTAAAAAAATGATTTTAAATGACATCAAAAGGCAAAAATTAAAGAGGATAGGTTGTTTCTTACATTTGTACACTAGTAAACCATGCTGCTTTGCTTTTTCCTTGTTGGCCCAATCATTGGTCAGCATAACCACTTTTAGGGCGCCATCATGGGTTGCTTTGGCAAGGTGGTCTGTGTACCATGTAGTAGCAACACGAATGGCTCGATCATTGCGATCGTTAGCGCTCTCTCCTTGCTCACGATCAATAAAGGTACCCCTTGAACGAGAAATAATATGAGCCATATTCATCCTCTTAACACTAACGAACGGCTTGTGATGATATATGAATTTAAAAATAAACTAAGTTAGTTGATAAATAAGAGTGCTATCAGAGTCCTGCAACGGGTCGGGTACCCGCATCTAAAACGGGTGGATTGTGACATACCTAAAATTCATGGGCTGGGATGCGGGCGGATAATTAACTCCGTGAGGGCGAGTAGTAGCGTGAATGAAAATATGTGCAATATATGAAGAGTTTCATTGCAAAACGAGACAAATCCATTTTTTTACATTTTTGTCAAAACATGTTTATTATTATGTTATCATGTTATTATTTTGTTTTATGGTGCTACTTAGCTGTATTTTTTAAGTTATGAAGGTTTAAATCAAAACAAACCAACTGCAGTTGAATTGAAATTAATTGGAATGCACAACCAAAAAAAACGAGATTTCTGAACAATTAAAAAACGGTGGTTATCTCGTTTTGCAACGAAACTGTTCATTTGTATGTATAAATTACCATTACACACGCAACATATGACATTTGATCCATCACGTCACCATCACTGGGACAGTGCGAACTTTGTTGACGCTTCTCGTAGCCTAGTTGGAGCGAGCGTTGCAGGAGTTGATAGCGGGAAGCTGGGAAAGTATTCTCTTAGAAAGCATTTCGAGACGAGACTTGTAGGAGCACAGCAGGGGTTGTGTAGGTAGGTGTTATATTTTTCTTTTTTTCTTTTTTTTATTGTTCTTTTTTCATTAATAGGTCTATGTGTATATAGTTATCAGGTTCCATAGCCTCTTTAGGTGAATGGCGCAAAACACAGCGCACTTTAGCCTGTTTCATTAGCCCATTCATGGATGCTGTTGTGATGTTGAGAGAGGAATGAGATAAAAAATAAAGCACTTTAACTGGAATGATTTTAGCAAGTGTGATTTATGCATGTGCGGGTACGGGTCAGGTAGCGGGCCAAATATTAACGGGTCTGGGCGGGTGCGGATTTAATTTTGATATTATCATGGGTGACGGGTCGGATCTGGTGCTGAACTTTGCGGGTACGGGTCTCCAAAAATTGACCCGTGCAGGACTCTGGCTGCTATGGTAAAATGAAGATGTTTATGTGGTACCTGTGATGCTCATTGGTAAAGGTGTAGAAATGCTTTTCCTTGTCATGAATAACATCCTTGATTCTTTTATAGACTGGGGCGCTCCTGTGTCTCACCTCTTGTAAAACTGTCTGAAGGATGATGACATTTCTGATCAGAGGGTCTTCAAGAATCTCAATCTGTAAATAAATGTACCATGTCAGTTCCTTCTAATTTTACAAAATAACTGTAGTCCAAAGTGATGTAAATTGATGCATTACAACTAGTGTTGCTTTCGTCAACAAAAAAGTATGGACGAAATATAGTCGCCAATGAACCTTTTTCACGTGACAAAAACGAGACGAGACGTAACGAAAATGCTGGTCATGTGAGGATGACTATAATAAAATGTATAATGCAACATTGTTGACGAATAAAAACGAGACTAAAAGTGGTAAAAAAATAAAAACTAAGCTAAAATGTCTCTTCATTTTCGTTGACCAAAACGAGACGAAATGTTATAACGTTATTTCGTCTTTTACCCATCCCAGCATCTCCGCGCCGCCGCCACCTGACTGCAGGTGATCACGTGTGTTGTTGGCGCTGCGCATATCATCAAAACATGAAAGTACCGCGAGAGTGAGTAGAAAGCATGCGGAGCAGTCTGCTCTCGCGATGCTTTGATATCATACGCCTCCATTTGCACGTTAATGGGCATTTCAAACACTGTACGCGGCAACCGCGAGACATGCGGAAAGCGGAGAAACGGGGGCGGTTACAGAGGTGAAGCGGAGTTGGTACAAATGCCTTGCTCGTGCACCTAAGAGCCTCTCCCTTTTACGGACACGACTCTTCATGGCAGTCGCTGTTTAAGATAAACACATTTACACTAAATGCTGCAAAAAACGATTCCACTACAGGAGAAAAGCTGTAGCAGCGCGTCGATTCCGAACTGGAAGATGCAGCATTCTGGCTCAAAAAGTAAAAGAAAAGTCCAAAATAAATCCCGTGCATCACTTTCAGGTCAGTTCAACAAGTCTGTTAAAATGTATAGCTTTGATTGCTGACACCACCAGTATAACAATGTACAAATTTATATCATGTATCAGTTGTTTTATTGTCATTGTTTCAAAACTCAAATCAGCAATTTGTAAATATATCTATGCTTAAGACATTCGTTGTTTTGTATATGCTTAATAACTACACTTATTTATTATTTAAATAAACAAAACATACTTCGCTGAATACTTGAGTATTAAATCAATCAAACACCTGTACTGTTGAGAACATAACCATATATACCAACTTTGCTTTTCTAAAAGGAATATTCAATTTTCTTAAAAGAAAAATCCAGATAATTTACTCACCCCAATGTCATCCAAAATGTTGATGTCTTTCTTTGTTCAGTCGAGAAGAAATGATGTTTTTTGAGGAAAACATTGCAGGATTTTTCTCATTTTAATAAACTCCAATAGACACCAACAATCAATACTCAATTCAACACTTAACAGTTTTTTTCAACTGAGTTTCAAAGGACTATACGCTTGCGCATGACGACCGGATCTAAACGAGAAGTTGTGCTTTAAAAGTGTATATTTGTTATTTTTATTGTCAAAAATGACAATCGTTTCACTAGATGAGACCCTTATGCCTCGTTTGGGATTGTTTATAGTCCTTTGAAACTCCGTTGAAAAAAACAGTTAAGTGTTGAGTTAAGTATTAAATGTTGGTGTCTATTAAAGTCCATTAAAATGAGAAAAATCCTGCAATGTTTTCCTCAAAAAACATAACTTCTTCTCGACTGAACAAAGAAAGACATCAACATTTTGGATGACATGGTGGTGAGTAAATTATCTGGATTTTTCTTTTAAGAAAATGGAATATTCCTTTAATATACATCTGCTGTTTTCTTAAAGCTGACTTTTAATTTACTTACAAGAAAAACATTTAGTAATTCTCCAAAATTGCTATTTATACTGACATTTAAGATCAGCTTTGTCACATTAGATTAAGCCAAAGTCCATTTGGTACACTGGTGGTAACGTACAGATGCAGAAATATAAACTATAATATATAATTACATATGTATGATTGTAGTTTGTGCTGCGGTCAAAATACAATTATAAATGTTAACAATAGCATATTTCTATTCTCACACATACTATAGTTGTGTGTGACCCATTTGCCCATGTGTGTGTTTGCTTAGACTACTTCTGTTTTGATTATGTAGACTTTTATGTAGACTCTTACGAACAGTCAAGTCACTCACTCAGAGGATAGTAAAATAAATATATATTCAAATCAGGGCATCTTCCATGTCTGTAATGGATGTATTCTTGGGTCTATAAGGTAACAATAATATAACTTTTGTTTAAAAGGGTCTGGCTAAAACAAAATATTGTTCTGTCTATAATACTACTAGGTCATTATACTATATGGGTTAAATAGAATTGCATACTAAAAAGAGACTAAAATACAATTTCACTGACTAAAACTAGACTAAAATAGTCATGGATAAGTCTGACTAAAATAAGACTAAAATGCCCATAATTTTAGTCAACTAAAACTTGACTAGACTAAAAAGAGTATGACGTGACTAAAACTAATAAAAACTAAAATGACAGCTTGACACAAAGACTAGACTGGAACTAAAATGAAAACAGGCTGCCAAAAACAACACTAATTACAACTATTGCAAAAGCTATCTCTGTTCAACCATCTGGAGGTTAGGATCCTTTCTCAGTTCCTGGATCAACCCTATTTGGAAAGCAAACCCAGGGCTCCAGAGTGCGACCATATTTTCTGCAGGTGTTCTTTTTTTTAGCGATCGCATTACAGCCACTACAAAACTGATAAGTACAAACTTTTATTTTAATATTTAATATTTAAAAATGTATTATTGCACAAATTATTATGTATGGAGCATCAAGTCACTCTCCCTTGACTGCAACAGGAAATTGCTGGAAATCAGGCATACAGTGCCTGATCTGTCCCAAACTTCAATGATTGAAAAAAGTCCTGGACTGAACATATCTACATGCCAGTAGTCACTTACGGTCATAGCGCCACAAGCTGTAAACAGGAAGTGACATGTTTTACAGTGATTATGCAATGTTAAATCTAGGGCTAGGAGGTATGACAATATTCCTTTACCGTTAAATAAAATGCAAGACATAACAGATTTTTTTGTGCATACCGCGGAATGTAAATAAATGGTGTGGCTAACTCTGCACTGAGTGTGACGGAGAAAATTTCATAAGCGCCAAGAATCCACTGCGGGTCTCTCTCTTGCTTGCTCGCTCTCTCTTTCTCTGTGCTTATGCAGCATCTGAGTCTCTCGCATGAGGTCTCTCGAGGCTCGCTCATAATGCTAATAGTTGTAAAGTTTTCTGAACTTTAAGCAAGCCAAGTAGTGATTGACCGATATATCGGACGGCCAATTTATTCAGTTGTCAGTGTTTCCTCTAGGATTTTTTCCAGCTGTGGCGGCAGGGGGCGCCCATGATGATTAAAAATGTACATTATTTTTTAAAATGTAGAATATAGTTTACAGTAAACTAACATGTATTTTTTATAATATTCATGCTGCCATTTACTTTTCCTTATATTTTTCTTAAAAAATACGTTTTATAGCTTCGTACGGATCTTTTATTGTAGTTTTAATGTAGTGTGCAAGTTCATGCTCGTGTTTAACGTTACAGAGCTGTTGCAAAGTCACGCACAATCCTGTTTTATAATCCGCACCGCAGTGATTGACGGAACACCCGACCAGTTATCCGACATCAGCAGCAATTTAGTCCACACTCGGCCCGTTTGACATAAAGACCCCGACCCGATCACACCGCAAATCGCGCAGTTAAATATAAACCTTTAAGGGTCTTCAGACAGAGCTTAAACACAAATAAGCACAGGACCATTTAAAAACTGCTATCTATCGGAATCGAGTCGAATTTTGGTCTTGGATGTTAGACCCGCAGTTAACTCTTGTTTATTGAGTCCCGACCTGCATCTACAACGCAAACGACACATTAATATACATCAAATATATGCGTTTCACCCGCGGGGACCCCGACCCTGCTGTCTGAAAACAGATGAAACCGTCTCACCGTCTGCCTCAAGTTTTAATGACCAACGTCCTTCTCTTCCCACGGGAATAATGTAAGTTTCCTTACAAACAAATTCGACTATTAATGTCTTGCATTTCCATATGAGTAGTATTCAGTATTTAGCTTTTTTTTGACAAATATCTCGTCATTAAATGTGAAACTTTGTGAGTGTCGATCTGAAGAACGGAAGATTGACAGTTGAGCGGTCAGCAGCACGCTGCGCTTATAGTCTATATTCTGAATAACTAATGGCCCGATAAGTTGATAATATGAGTACAGTGATTCCAAAAGAATTTCCAAAAAACTCGTAATATGTTAAATCGAAAGTTTAATCATGTCTCGCAGCCCTGCGCTGCGTCCGTGTATATGCGCTGGTGAACAGCATACGCGTGATGACCTTGAACCTTAAATTACCCTACATTTATTGTCATACAGATAACAGTAAAACAACATTAGAAACTGTAAATGTTGTATTTTTATTTGTGTAAACTCACAATAAGGAGAAAACCTTGTGCTTATTTAAAATCCTTAAAAACATGACGTGCTTTCTGCTGCTTTGGTTTTACAGCGCGTCACAAAAAAAGAACAGAAACTTAAATACTTTTTTTATTCGTTTTGTCAATCTGATAATTATTTAAGTGTGACATATTTCGTGTAGGCTTATTTATTTTATTATTATTTCTCAAAACAGAGACGTAGCCTAATCATCATCTGTTGATTTAAATCTATGTGTGCATGAAACTAAACCCATGGGGAAATTGATATTTAGGCGATTTATTTATAAATGAGTGAACAATGCGAATCCAGAAAGCAATTTATTTATTTTTAAAGACAGCCAGTCTGGCAGGGCTCTTTAATTTGCGAGCTGCCGCCGTGGGCTTTGTCTAGAAGGGATACAGCAAATGCCGAAAAGTTTAGGATTAGATTTGGAGGTAGGATTATTAGGATGAAAACAGCGGCTCTGGCTAAATGAGATCCAAATACATCCTACAATCGTGTGAAATTTTGTGTTTAGAGTTGGGTTTGGGTGAAGGATTATGATTAAACAGTGCTCATACGTCAAGATTTCGTTTGCTGTATCCCTTCTATCCACAACCGCAGGCGTGGCGGGGATGTTTTAGGCGTGGCGGCCCGCCATGGTAGAATGTATATAGCGGAAACACTGGTTGTATTTGTAATTTATTCAGCGACCAACTGGCTGAGGTTTGGATCCGTGCATGCACAGTGTTGTGCCTGAACGAGTTAATTGAACGAAAGTTCATGAACTCGATCATATTTTGGGCAAACGTGAACTGAACGTACTGTATTACTGCCTGATGAACGTTACTGCTCTCTCAGTTTAACGTTGTTCAATAGGGTGCCAGATTTCTAAGAGTCTTCCAGGCGAAAACCCGGCTAAAACACATGATGTGTATCGGAAAAAACACCCAATCTGGCAACACCAGCGTTTCACGGCTGCATGCGTCATCAAAACAAAAAGCAGCATGGAGGTGAAGGACAGACCAGGTTTACTTTTGGTTACTTTTAAGACTAAACACATTAAACAAAGTCTCACATTTGAAATAATCTCTTCCTTCTAGTTAATTTATAGCATCAAATAAACATGAATGACCATAAGAAGGAATGTTGTTTTAACCGCGCAAAGGCGTCAGTACACTCCGCTTTTCAAGTTCAAATCCTCCCGTGCTAATCTACTAACTCTCCTGAAAGCACATTCGCTGCTAGTTGTCTTGCTGTTAATTTGAAATAAACGTAGAGCAAGTAGCTAATCAGTGTCTAGTTTATTCAAACGCCGGTTTCACATCGCAAGCTTGAGCTTAAGCAGCGCGTCTGCGGAGAGCGTTTGCTGCGCGTGGCCATTGTGCTTTTACACTGGCTGCGTTTACAGCGCATACTGTGCAGTTTAATAACAGTATAACAATCTCAAGCTCACATTACCTTATTTTACATGCATTTATAAGCAAAACCTCTTCAAGATGCTTTTTAATCCACATTGTTTTCGTGCTGTTCTGGTTCGTGTAATGATAGATATAGACACAATTACAGACATAAAAAGCCCAATGCACAAATCTGTTTCTCTGAAGAATAATAAAATAGATGATAGATGAGAGAGTGACAGCGCAGTCTTCTGTCAACAGTGTGTTGTTTAAATATTTCATTGCTTTCTGTTAAATTGCTCAAAGTATTCACTGTTTAAAACACTTGGCATCACATTCATGATTTTATGGTAAAATGACACTTTCGCGTTAATCTACGAACATTTAAACTAGTAAATATTATGACTGCTTTTCCACAAGTTATATAGGTGTATGAGTTCCATAAAGCATGTTTCAAAAGTTGTTTGCTCGAAATAGCTTGTAGGAAAAGATTGTTACCCATCTCTAGGAGCCTCTGTTTCAGGGCATTTCAGATTGTGCTGTTTTGAGCTAGTCATTACATATTTATGAGCTGCTGCTCCTTTGATCACGCCCCACTACTAATGTCATGTGCCCGTGCGCGTGCTCAGTGGTATCGTGAGCAGTACAGACCATACTGTGTTATTATTTTATATATTATTATTATTATTAACGGTTTATGTTGCCAACAGCCAAATCATGCAGAAAAGTATCACTAATAAGTACACTATAGGAGAAGAAACTCATGACACACAATGATTCCAGAGTAAATTGTGATGTTACGTTAGCAGTCACAACAATAAACTCGTTTTCCCTGGACAATGCTAACAAATTCCCGTTATAAAACATTTTCAAACGCATTATTTTCGCAAATTACAGATATTAAGACCCGGCGGGGGATGTATAGTGCTTGTGGACCGCGTGCTAATTGCTAGAAGCTAGGCGGGAGGTCCGGACCGTAAAGTTATAAGAGGCTCGGGGGTTAGCCTCGTCAGAAAAGCCGGGGCGGTAAGGCCCGGTCTCGGTGTGTCAAACTCATCATGACAAACAGGACAGAATCGGTCAAAAGTGGGAAAAAAGAGACAGATCTAAATATTCTTCATCGTCATTCCTCAACTACTCAGCACATTTCACACATTTACATAAGCCTAACCCAATCTGCCTAACCCAAGTGCAAATGTGATGTGTCTCTCTCATCCACTTGTGATCCGATCGATAAAAACACATCTTAATAATACCAAGTGTAAGCCCCTAAAACACATTTGTCGCATATGACAAACAATGAAAAACAACGTAATGTTTTTATGTTGGACGACTTTGCCCTCTGTCTGTGTGCGCTCGCGTTTAAGTGCACTCAGTAGTGAATACACAGAGAGACGCGTTTAAAGCAAGCGAACATAAAATCTTTCTGTTATTGACAGGGCACATAAACAAAAAGATCTCCACAGTATTCTTTTTCTAATAAAAACATTTGGTTATGTATTAAGTGTGTATGTATTATGGCGATTCAGTGGGAGGAATGTTATTTAAAACACTATCACACCTCCGACCGAAACACACTATGGGAATCCCAGATTTAGCTCAAAGTAAATAATAAGTACAATAAAATGTAATTAATTATAACAGCAACCGTGTACTCTCTCATATTTCTGAATTTGCAACAAATTGTCTGCGCTATACGGGATATACAATAAAACTGCCACTCAGATTTAAAATAAAAAAGCGCTCATAACACAACAACACTGATGAAAAGAGCAACATCAGTACAGCCTCAATGTAAATGTATGATGATTTTTTCTGACGATGTCGTGTTTTTAGCAGCAGTTAAAGAAAGAGTTGATTGGATTAAACAAAGAGTTACTGAGTCGTGGGTCGTTACTGGGTCCTGTTTAGTCACTATTTTATATACAACAGAACATAAACTATGTAAAAATAGTATTCAGTTGTGTTAAAAAGCAATATAATGTGATGGATAAAAGAGTAAAAAACGACGCAATGACGTCACATATATGCTAATCAGCGTGTGACGTCATCAGTGCCACAGTATCTCAAAATCCTGTGGGAAACACTGAACACTGAACATTGAACACAGAAACAATTCCATTGTAAATGCAAAACCGGTTTATTAGACTAGCGTTAGGGCTGCACGATTAATCGTTTTTAAACCGAAATCGCGATGTGAATGGATGCGATTTTCGAATCGCAAGAAATGCGATTATTGCGATTCAAAACTATTAAATATAACAATCATCTAGTACGCAGTTTTTGACAGTTCGCTTCATGCGCATTTTACGTTTGATGCAGTTTAGACCAATAGAGTGCATGAACACTGAGGTGCTGACTACACGTCATCACACCATTTGGAAAACATGAGCGCGAGCAGCAGTTCAACTCCTCAACAAAGTGTACGGCCATATGATTTCCGCGATGCGGAAAACACGGACAGAATCGCGAAATGCATACAAATGGAATTAACTGCACAACGCGGAATGTCATGAAGTTGGCAGATTTTGGATTCAGTCATTTTAAAAACGCATTATAACTCATTAACCGGCAAATGAAAGGACAGAAATGCGCGAAAACATTTCCCTTTTGTGTAATGTTGGACTTAAAGAAAGGTGTATATACGTCCGTTTCTCGTCATGCATCGCAAACAATGACAAACGCCTCATCAGACTATAAGCAGGTTTCATTAAAGCCCGGAACACAGCAGACGAAAGAGGTACATTATACTTTCTTGCACGCGCACATCTGCACCGCTTTGAATATTTACAGGCATGAGGGTTCATGAAGCGCGCACACAGAGAGCAGTCAGCACACGCGTGATCACTAAACTTAAGTTTTCTTTCTTGTCTAAGTGAACATAAACAGCTGGATGTTTATCAGTATATTGAAGCAGAGCAGTTTTAAAGCTGTCTTGTGTCTTAAAGTGACAGTAACCTGGTGCTTTCTGTGTTAGAAATGTTTATTACACACCAAAAATTAAAATCACTCCTTACTCTTAACTGAACAAGCTTCTGCAGCTCCACATTTAAAATCCTACAGTGAGGACTGTGCAGTGTTTTATTTGTATTTTTTGCTTAGGTTAAATCATAGATTCTAATAACTAATATATTTACATTTATTACAGATGCCTGAAAAGTAAAACAAGATGAGTATAGTCTTATGATTAAAAGAAAAACTAAACATTTGCTTGTCAGATGCATTGTTGTAGTGACAGCCAAAATACATTGGCCTATATGTTATTTTAAATAAAACTTTCAAAAAAAAAACATTTAAATTGTAATTTTTTTTAATGTTCTTAGATTAAAAAAAAAGTTTGTCTGCAGAATAGCAAAGTCCTGCAGACAACTTGGTACAATGTTTAAGAGGTTTTAAATAAACAGTAGCACAGCATCTTTCTTTGGTGCTATTAAAACCACCACAACAAACCTGGATGTACCTCTTTTATTATATACTTATGAATCGCACTTTAAATCGCGAATCGCAATTTTGATCAGAAAAATCGCAATTAGATTTTTTCTCCAAATCGTGCAGCCCTACGTTAGCCTACGAAAAACACACAACACTACCTACACAAACACATACAAACAAATAATAAACATAAAACATATATTAGAGAGAAAAGGATGGAAAATTAAGAGAGTAAAAGAAGGGCAATATCACTAGAGACTTTACCTCTGCACAAACGATCAGAAACTCTAAAAATAACATTTATTAAAAGGGGTAACAACTTAGCACCGCAAATGAATAAACAATACTTGTGTTGGCTTTTGTGAGATGCGTGTGCGCATTAAGAGAATGAGGAAGAGACTTCCGTGGGTTCGTGGTCACGTGACGGAGTCCTTGAAGTTGTTCCGATTCGTGGTTAGTTCCTTGTAGGGATAGACCGATATGGATTTTTTTTGTGCCGATACCAATTTTTTTCCATCGGCCTTAGCCGATGACCGATACAGGCTGCCGATTTTCTTTAGACAATATTTGGAGCCGATACTGCCTTTGCTCATTCAGTTTACATCATAAAAATGACACAATGATAAAACCAAATGTTACAACTCTTAATTTAAAAAGGAACATTTATTGAACTATATTTAACAAATAGTAAAAACAGGTGAGGTAGATCAAGTAAGTAAATTCAGTACTACTGAAAATACTAAGCATAAATAAATTAATTACACTATTGCACACAGTAGCAGCAACCAAGCAGCATAACAAGGGGAACAATGTACTTTTTTTGAAAGTAACCACCTATTTACAACCTATTTAATGCTTAGGTTTAAGTTTTAGTGCACTTAAATCTGTTGTAGAGCAAATGTCTTTCATAAGAAGACAAGGAAAATGTAAACAGCAATACTGATCAAAAAACAACTTAAAAAGAATTGTGAATAACATGCGCATTGCCCCACTTCTGTACCTCACACACTCAACTATACTGCAAACAAAATGGTCGCATATGCGACCTTTTGAACTGCCGTTGCAAGTTTTTAATGGGTCGCAAATGTGCTACCTAATGTTTAAGACAATATGCTATGATTTACTACGAGCATTTATTAAAACAGAAATGTGGATTTTAAGAATACGTTTTATAACGTGCTCTGAGCCTTCAACACGTTGGCTTCATTTTGCATGAAAGCACGTCGTGTCTCTCCCTATGAGTGTGCGTTCGCGTGCTCTCTGTTTCTCAATGAATTGGGTGCGACGCGAAGCAAGCTCAGTGTCTTCCATGTTTCTGAACTTGAGCAGAGGTCTTTCTTCACTGAGGATGCGGGACCCTTATGGTTCCGGGTTTATATTTTAAATGGTCAGTCGGGTCCGGTTAGGTCCTAGTTTGATTACTTTGGGTCCCAAGTCTGATTAATATTGTGTGTATAACCAGAGTCGATCAGAAAACGGCCATGAGCGCTACCGCGCTAAAGCTCGAGTGCAGTTTCAGCGTGCCTCCCGTTTCTATGCCGATGTAGGGCCCTATAAAATCCGTTTTATTTTTTCCCAAATTCCGTTTTATTTTTTCCCAAATTCCGTTTTCTCCGTTTTAATTTTTGCAAATTCCGTTTTATCCGTTTTAATTTTTGGCAATTATATTTTTTAGCCTTTACAGTTATTTTAGTCATAAAAAGAGTGTGCCTTTAATGTTAATGATTAAAATGTAAATGATTTGGGGGAAAAAACTGGATAACAGGATTACTTATTGACTATAAAAGATGCATCTACACACGCGCGCGCAGCGCGCGCACACACACACACACACACACACACACACACACACACACACACACACACACACAACTCAATTCAATGCATTGTTTAGTGTTGTTGCAGGAGGCTACAACAAGGTGTCAAAGCAGTAGTTCCTTCAGAAGTGCCTTAAACACATCAATCCAGCGGAACGCGATCCATATTTTATACACAATCGCTTGAAATGCATGTAACTTTACAAACATACACAGGATAGTGATCTGACTTAAAACAGCATGAGCTCTCTTTACACGTGCGAGAGAAAGAGATGCAGATGATTATATTTTAAATGCGAGGGATAGTTAGTTTGCCTCAGCTCGCTTGAAATGCATAAAACTGAACAAATACATGAGGATTTGTGTTCGCACTTCGGACAGATGCGAGAGCTTGTGCACATGAGAGAGGTACAGTGAGACAGACGTGGATGAGAGAGTGCATGTATCTTTGCGCTCACCGTGAACAGAGTGTTGACAAAACTTCCAAAATAACAGTTCTCCGGTCACATAAAAGTCATGTGAGACCTGCTCGGAACTAAGTGCTTAGCGTCGAATTTCTTAATTTTTTCGCTGACGAGAGTCGTGGAGAGCCGCTTCACCATGGTTTCAGTGTTTTGGAGGGAGTCTGAAATGACGGGAGGGGGCGTGTCGCCCAGATTTACTTCCCCCGGTCTGCATTTCTCCCAGACATACGTTCGTCTCCCACACAAAAACATAATTTTATTCAAAATATGTAAAATTCCGCGAAATTCCGCGTTAATACTAGATTCCGTGTTAATTAGCCAATTCCGCGATTCCGTCCGCGATTCCGTGAACGCGGAAATTATAGGGCCCTACCGATGGTTCTTGTTACAACCACGCGCTCCATTTTCTTTCTCACATTTTTGTAATAATCTTATTATTAATAAACCATATCTTTCCTAAAACAATATCCATATAAAGTTTGCACAGAGATTGTAGCAAAAAAGCAGTGCTAATGGCAAGCCCATTGCACTGAACGAGCAAAGCAATGTAAAGGCTGTCACTAGGACAGCAAGTAGATTTTTAAATCTGAAATAATGAGTGCATTAAAGTGTATGTTGCAGGTTAACCACCACTGTCGATTAATGAGTACATAAATCACTCAAGATATGTGTATAATTTTTAAAATGTCTCAAAAATGGTCTTAAAGACCACTTTTTTTACGTTTTTGGTATTAACGGTTTTTTTAACGCAATTCTGCGATGACGTCACGTTGGGGAGAAGTGGAGAAAGACTCAGCCAGAGCCATAGAGATAGATGAGACATTTATTGCTGTTTAATACTTACGTATATAATTTGGAAATCATATATACATCGTAGGAAATATATAATGTGTTATACTGCAAAGTTACCTTGCTAATTATTATTTATGATATATGTGGAGATAAATAAAACTTCGCAAATCTGCTGATTTGATCCATTCATGTCCTGACCACCAGGCTAGAGATTTTTAAACATCCTTAATCCACACTTACTAGTCTATCAAGTAATATCTCAAATATATTGTTTTGTGAAATAAAAGGATGCTTTGTTATATTGTTTATGCGATTATAACGAATCACACGATCATTTTATACGCAGCAGCAGTCAGCAGCTGCAGCACACTCGGATCCGACCGCATACATACTGTAATAAACAGGCGTTCGGCGGCTTTTTACATCACAACAGGCTATGCCATTTGAGGAGGAACCGCTCATTGATCACCGTATTTTTATAAATCCTGTACATGTTTGGACCTGCCGAACAGGTTGAGCACTTTTATATACTTTATTGAGCAGAGAGGCTGCCTGCACAGTTTGACCAGCGGGCTGCGGGAACCGGCGCACATCACGCCGCCAGACGGTGTTGCTAATATAACTCGAAATGTATAACTATTATCAGATCGGCCCGGGAAAGTCCCGACTCTCTCGATTTCCATTCCGCTACTGGCTGTAAGAAAGTGAGTGCGTTTGGTTCGCTGGCCCCGCGAACAGACGTGACGTGCTTCACTCACCTTCCAGGATTAGAGACATGCTGCCAAAACCGTTTGTGCTGAAGATCGCATAAAGTTACACCCATTTCAGGCAGGATCATGGACCCCCTCAAGCCAGCATGCACGAGTATGTTAATTGTTTGTTTACTTTCTACACGAAGATATGCTAACCTTATGCTATCTGGCTGTCTGCCTATCTCTCTATACTAGCCTATCCATCTGTCTGTCTGTCTATCTATCTGTCTATCTATCTTATCTATCTATCTATCTATGTATCTATCTATCTATCTATGTATGTATGTATGTATTTATCTATTATCTGCGCTATCAGAACTGTACTTCACTCGTCTTTCTATAGTCATTCTCAATGCTCTCAAGGCGGCTTTGGTCAATTCTCTCCCCAGCGTGACGTCATACAGTGCGTTGTGAGGGAAAGGAGAATCATTGCAAATTGCTGTACTTTTTCATACTTTTTCGGGTTTTGTGATACCCAACAACATAAAATACAATGGATAACAGTTTAAATGTTTATTATCAACAAGCAAATTGCACAAATTCGTTGAAAAATTTTACCTGCAAAACGCCCTTTAAGCTTTTTTCATCGGCAAGAGAGAAATAGAAAGATAGACCAGAAGCAGTAAAAGTGCCTATCTAATAGAAATTATAACATCAGTCACATTTATAATCTATAGACCTGCACTGTCTATTAAAGCAACACTAAAGAACTCTGGCTCTTTGCTCCCCCTACAGGTTAGAAGCGTAATTGTTCATTACCACTGTCGTAAATACTGCAGCATAGCTGGCTCTGATTGGATTGTAGGTCTGCAGTAAAGCAAGTTTTTGTAGTTTTCACTCGAACTACAGGACCACTACCCGACGGTTGGAAACTTCTTTAATGCGGTTTTGGCCGATAGAGGGCTGCAAAGCGAATGTGAAAGTGCCATGCACCCTGTTTTGTGTGGATGAACCACTGAAACTTTTTTGGAAACGTTATTTTAAGGTAAAAAAACTCTTTGGTGTTGCTTTAATATACTATACATAGTATTGTATTATTTTGAGTTTGATAAAAGGGGTCTAATTTAGGGTTGTGCCGATAGACGATAGTATCGTGTATCGACGATCTTCAGACATATCGCCAATGGCAGGCTTTCATGGGGATAGTCATGACGATAGTTGGCGAATGGTTATTATTATTATTATTATCATCATCATAGTTTTATATTAACACAATGCATGCTTTTCCTCACATGAGGGTTTGTGGGCTTCACTTTACGTGGAGAGCTTGTAAAGAGAGAATTCCTTCTTGCACGTACCTGCACTTAATGCGCGCGTCTTGGTCTCCTACCACTAAATCCAGCGCGCCACGTCATGAGCAGCTGCGCTTCTCTCTGTCTCACGTGAACGCGCTCTCGCGTCTGTCCGAAGTCTAAACATAAACTAAAGTAATAATCCTTATGTATTTGTTCAGTTTAATGCGTAAACTTTACTTTTTGTTTAAAATATGACCCGCTGCATATTAGCGCCTCTCTCTCACTCTCGCGTACGTGCAGAAAGCTGCGCTCCGTCCGAAGTCAGATGACTAGGTATTAATCCTGTTTATGATATGCATTTCAAGTAGTTGTAGCAACACGTCCCTCGTGTTTAATATATGATTGTGTTTATAATATGATCGCGTTTAGGGATGCACCGATCCGATATTCTGGATCGGTATCGGGGCCGATCCGGCCTTTTTTGCTGGATCGGATATCGGACTAACAGGACCGATCCAGTTCCGATACTGCGCGTTACGCATGGT
The DNA here is from genome assembly GCF_027580225.2 of Misgurnus anguillicaudatus. NCBI lineage: Eukaryota > Metazoa > Chordata > Actinopteri > Cypriniformes > Cobitidae > Misgurnus > Misgurnus anguillicaudatus. The sequence continues at coordinate 26,854,433 of NC_073339.2, forward strand.
TGTCACTGACAAGCGATTAAAACGACAAAGTATTATAAAAGCACCATAAACGTTTAATGTACTATAATCAAAGTCATCTTACACTCAGTAGCTTCATGTGAAGGAACAAACGCACATTTAAAGATATTAATGTTCACAGAAACACTGTAACTTACATGCAAACTGAGTTAATCCACTGATGAGAAGCGGATGGATGAAAACGCGTCATTCAACACACGCACACACACAAGATAACTGTACAAGTTTCCCGGCTGAAATATGCGGGCCGCCATTAGCCTTTCACTCTGCCAACGACTTCCGGTTGTGTCTGCCAAGCACTTCCGATTAGCGAGTTAGCGTCTTTTTCTATCTTTGGTTAGCGCGCAGAAAAAGTAAACTATGGATTACACATTTGCACAATAAACTGCATCCAAGTTTATTTTTTGTCGCTAAATGAACCACGGTTTTCCTGCGATTGATCACTTGTACAGCAACCTGGTTTATGAGCCATCCTCCTTGATACCATTAACACTGCTATCAATAAACTCTTTTGTCACCTAGCACCGAATTAATTAAAGCACTGTCAAACACCCCCGCATTCTGCGCTTACTGTAAACACCATGTTGTTGTCTTAAAAGTAACTGTTAAAGTAAAAGTAACTTGCAATGTATGCAAAGTGTCTCTCTTCCTATCAGCGCCGATCAACGAGCATTTAAAATGCTAGGCAGGCAGGTTAGAGGGGATTACTTTTGATTTTTAATACTCTTCGTGTTCTGTTATAGATTAACACACGGATATATACAAACGTCCTAATACAAGCATAAAATTGGCTAACGTACCTTCTAAAGCACGGCGGCTGCATGGCTACAGGAACGTCCGGGTCCGGCGATACACGTACAGCCTGCAGTCTCCACATCTCCCGTCTTGGTAACCAAAACCCAGGCATTATGCACTGAATTGTTAACGGACTGGCTTGGTTGAACATCGGCCTTTAGGTAAATTAAACTGCCCATATCGTGTAAAAGTACACAGCCTACTTTGTCGGAATGGAGGGACTGAAACGCCGCTGAGCTTTTCAGGTTATTAATTGCATTCCCATCCACCGCCATGGAGTCAATAAAATAAGACAGGATCTTGGATGTTGTGATGCTGGGCCATATCGACTAGAGCCCGACCGATTTATCGTTTTGCCGATTTTATCGGCCGATATGAGCATGTCGCAGATATATCTGTATCGGCGTATAAGCCGCAGATATGCGCCGATATGAACGTTTGTTACAGAACACATTAAATGCATTTGAAAGATGTAAGTACTTGTTTGTCCAGCAGAGTGCGCCATACTGGTTGCTAATGGCGACCCAGATCACTCACTGTAGTGACACCAGCCAATCCCCCACCCCCTTCACTTCAGTCAGTCAGTCTCTCAGTTCAGGTGGCTGCAGTCACGCAGTGTCTTCTTCACAACATTTTTACACCTGGTATTAAGACGCGCTTTGGTCGATTGGATTATAAATGGACAAGAGAGACGCATTTCCGCTTACATTTGGTGTTTTTAATCGTTTTTAATGTCGACTTGCGAGTTAAAACGCAAGCGGGAGAAATGACGCGAGACGGAGAAATGACACGTTTAAACTACGCGCAGCCGTGCACTTATATAACACTATATGAGATTACTGCTGCTTGTGTTGTTAGTTAACACGCTCATTTCAGAGCAATTGATTCAATAAGCTCGCGCAACTCTACACCCTTGCTAAATAAAAGAGGCGGAGCGAAGACGCTTTAGTTTTATAAAAGTCTAAAGTTTGCACGGAACCCTGGGTTTGTGTTATAAAAACGTTGTGCACAAGCACAACATTAAACATAGTGTACATTAGTATGTGCTCCGTCAAGCATTGTCTTCGTAACTGTGAGTGGCTAACTAATTTGTGAAGTACACAACTTACTGTAAAGCTAATATTAATCAATGACTTCATAAGTTTCTCTTTATAAAGTTATTCTCGTCAAAACTGCAAATGATGCAAGTTTTATGTATTTTGTTCTCTTTGTGTTTTAAAGTTATTTATAATAAGTCAAGTTTACTGTTTAGTGCACTGATATCCAACTAATTTTGGATAATAAAGTTTATTGTTAACTTCTTGCCTATAGTACATATCTTTGTCACATCAATATAAGTGTTGGACCACCACATTTGTGAGTGATCATTGCATTGCATTGTATTTATTCATAGTATATTATGTTAACGTATATAGTGTATTCTATGTACAGTACTTTAGTATAATATACTGTAGTATATACTGAACTATAATGTACACATAAAGAATATCGGCCGATATATCGTTATCGGTCTTTTTTTACTCCCTAATATCTGTATCGGCATCGGCCTGAAAAAAACGCATATCGGTCAGGCTCTAATATCGACATGGTGTCCGCCCATGATGTTACCTTACTTGGATGCGGAATGGTCAAAACACAATTTTTTACAAGATTTTCGGTCGAATGTTGTCATTCCAAAGCCATGTTTACACCACTACTCAGCATGCGCAGGAAGTTCTTGGCAGAAACAGGAAGTAAACCGGAAGCGCCCGGGAAACTTGTCTATAAAGGCTCAGTAAGCTGTTGGATGGATGCAATTCACTATGTGCTGAGTTAATGCACAGGTGAAGCGGACGGATGAAACGCGTCATTCAACACACGAACACTCAATAACTGTCTGTTTTAAAGATCTGATTTTATAAAGTCTCAGTAAGCTGTTAGATGGATGCAATTCAGTATGTGCTGAGCACACGATGCCTCTAATCTCTTTGTTTTAATAGTTATGAATGTAACTTTCCATTGCGGTGCGAGGATTCCCATGTGAGTGTGAGGACGCTTCTAGAGCATCAATGCTGCACCCAGGAAGCACAGTATTGCGCAAAATGCGCACTCAATATGATTTAGGCGTATCAATTCTGCACCCGAAATGTGCATAAAAGGTCCGGTTAAGTGCATAATTCCCAAAATAACCATCTGCACACTAAAGCTTTTTTACTGTGACTTTTTGCGCAATTAAGGAAAATATATTTAGCATACTTATTTGATCAGACGTGCCTATTTTATTTTCTCCTAAGCACTGCCATGGTTAATATAATTACTAATGTTCTTGTAACTTGTAAATCATTTTAAATTATTGGTTTTTACTTTAAAATTATAACTATATATTATATAATTATATTATGCTAGATTTAGCAGAAAGCACTATACACATTTATATAGTGTTAGTGTGTGTGTGTGTGTGTGTGTGTGTGTGTGTGTGTGTGTGTGTGTGTGTGTGTGTGTGTGTGTGTGTGTGTGTGTGTGTGTGTGTGTGTGTGTGTGTAATTTAAATTGCTCAAGAAAAATACAGTAGTATCGGATCGGCAGGTATCGGAATCGGCCGATACTCAGAATTCGGGTATCGGAATCGGATTGGAGATGGAAAAAGTGGTATCGGTGCATCCCTAATCGCGTTCCGCTGGACCGATGCGTTTAAAAAGGCACCTCATGAGAGCACCACTACTGACACGTGTAGTCTTCTGCAACAGCACTAAACCAATGCATTGAATTGTTTGTATGTGCGCGCACGTGTGTGTGCGTGCGCAGATGCATGTTTTTACAGTTAAGTAATCATGGTTAGGGTTTTAATGACGCGCTCACATTGATGGCATCAGTTTTAAGAAGGTTGCGGTCATTACGGCGTTGCTCTTGTTCTTTTTTTGTCCACCAATCAAGGGACTTGTTATAATGAGTAAAAAATTAGCAAATAAAAAAATTGGTAAACTACTGCTCCGCCCCCCGATACTATCGTGTATCGCCGATCTCACAGGCTGACGATAGGACGATCTAAAAATAGGGCATATCGCCCAACACTAGTCTAATTGCTTCATATTTCAGTGGAAAAACAGTAAGTGTTTTCGTGGTGCTTTGACAAACAGTGTCAGCTTTGTTAATGGCAAAGAAAGTTTGGGGTGGTTAGATTAATGAAATATAATGTGAAATTAATATTCATTTTCAATAAATCAAAGTATTGTGTTGTGTCACACATTATCAGTTCTTCGTCACATGTATAGTAGACCATTATTTGTCAGTGGGTAATGATTGACCTTTTCACCGGCTACCACCACAAGTAAATTTCAGATCTGTGGGAAACTCTGCAACGTTTAAGAAAACAAGAAGGCATATCTGTATGCAATACAGTTTCATTATTGCTCATTATTATCCAGAGCGCCTTAATATAACTTGTGCGATATGTACGACCAAATCATATTTTGCGCCAGTAACTGAAAAAGTTGGTAGCGCAAGTGCCACCAGTGAAAAAGGTTAGTGTAGTTCCCTGCTAGGGCCCTATAATAAATGCGAGGGATAGTTTGTTTGCCTCAGCTCGCTTAAAATGCATAAAACTGAACAAATACATGAGGATTTGTGTTCGGACTTCGGTCAGATAGTAGAGCGCATGCACGTGAGAGAGGTGCAGTGAGAGAGACATGGATGAGAGAGTGCATGTATCTTTGCGCTCGCAGTGAACGGAAATGTTGACAAAACTTACAAATTAACAGTTCTCCGGTCACATAAAATGAATTGAATTTCTTAATTTTTTATGGTGATAAAAAAATTGCGCAATATCCCGCGTTAACAACCATGAACGTATGCAACCATGAACTGCACTCTCCACAATGACGAGAAACTATCAGCAATGGATATAGATTTTTAGCCATTACTACTACATATATTTATGGAGATGAGAATTAGAAACCCACCCTGTCCAGGTATGATCAGGTGTTTGGCTATGATTCACATGACCTGCGCTCGCTTGCGGCATTATGAGCACGCGTCCAAATGTCAGACTGGGGGTCGCTGAATAAAACTCCTACAAATACCACGGAATCACGAAACAACGTCAGCATTATTTAATCCTATGACCACTGTTCGTAACAGCTGCCGTATGCATACGGTTAGCCTAAACGCTATTTGAAGCTCCCTAAATAAAATGGCAAGCAGTTTTATAGGCATTCACGTTTTCCATTTGGACCACCAAACTTTCTTAGCTATGGTTGCACACACATATAGAATAACGTGTTTACACTTTCAAAGTATATGGCAATATTTCAGTCAAACAGTTAAAAGATGCTTTGAAGTTTAAAACTTACCAGAGCAGGCTTGCAGCGCTCCGCTCTGCTAGTGGGGGGAGGGGCAATGCACGGGCTGCAGGCAGCGTCTCAAGCAACACAGAGCTGCCTGTGGACGCCTGTCTGTAATTAATGCCGGGGAAAAACTATCGGCGAACGTAAGCCGCGCATCGGCCGATGCCAATACACCTTAAACATGCTAAAATCGGCCCGATGTATCAGCCGGCAGATATATCGGTCGATCACTAGTTCCTTGCGTTATTCCGTTGATTGGATTAATCTGTGGAGATGGTCAAAGTTTGTCCAAGTGGAGAGTGCCCTCGCGAAAACAGTCCAAAGGGAAGGAGAGGACTCACAGCGGGCTGCGAGCCCGGCTGGGTGCCGCGGCTGCGTGTCTCGCTGTTGAGCAGCGTACTGTGAGCCATGATGAATTGAGGTGCAGGCCTCTTAGCCATTCGACCACGTGCGCATTCACACAACAAAAGCAATCCAATCAAAAGTGTTTTCGACTACCTCTGAGGGGGCACTCGCATTATCCAAACCAAACCAAACCATGCTCCAGCGCGATTGTGACCCCTCCCTACTCCCTCAGATGCACACACTCACACTGTGGTTTTATCGATCCGAGCCCCGGCGCGCTTTTGTCATTAAGATTTTTTTTTAAAGCAGGACGTAAAGCACTCTCTTAACACTGGAAACCACCGTAATGTTAGTTCTGTGTTTTTTATTCTGAGTCGTTTGGTGCACAATGACAGACAGCCCTCTAACATGTAGGGCTGTGCAAAAATATCGCTGCAGCTAACTATCGTGATAGTTAGCTGTATCGATAGTGTATCAATATTTTAAAATCCATCGAATCCCTCTGAGTGCGTCAAACAACCTCCTCTGCCGCTGCAGTTGTCATTGTCCAGTTGTCTGCCATATACGGCCATTCCGACAATGTCTCAGAAGTAAGAGGGAGTGAAAAAATGGCAGAAAATTTAAAAACACTCTGTTCAGCTCTATTTTTTTGAGCCCAAGTGAACCGCGCTCCAGCCCACCTCTGCAATCCGGCCGAGGCGCGGTTAACCAATCCGCGCCCAGGCACGGTACAGAGCGATCACACTAGTCAAACGAACCAGGCTTTGGGGGTCAAACACACCCGAGCGCGATTTGGTTTGGATAGTGTGAGTACACCCTGAATGAGCTAAAATGTTTTGAACATCATTTACATCTGTCTTTAGCATTGTCCACTTGTGATCTGATCGACGACAGCACATTAATAGCACGTGTAAACAGCCCCCTTTTTACTTGCGCTTTCAAGCTTTATAATAGTAGAAAACAGCAATCAGGGAACAAGTTCTGACTTAAACCCAAATAAAGTGCATGCATCTTTCACGGAGGTAATCCATATTAAAATATTGCCACACGTTGCACATTGAATCGTGTGAGTAAAAGACATTGTTACCGAAAACTAGTTATTATAGTTTATAATGTGCTCAGTTAATCTACATCAGTACGCAGCTCCGTCTCACTTAGAACCTCAAGAACGCGCATTCGCGCAGGAGGATCACACTTACAGAGATGAGACTTAGGGGCTGTTTACACTTGGTATTAAGATGTGTTTTCATCGAATGGATCACAAGTGGATGAGAGAGACACATTACGTTTACACCTGGTATTTAAGTCCGTCTCTTTTGTCCACTTTCGACCGCTTCTGTGCTGAATACTATCATGAGGGGGTGGTCTGTGAGACGGTGGGCGAGTCTCTCTGCTGTCATTCAAACCCGAGCGGGAGTAATTATGAGTTTATATGGATGCAAACTAATATATGTCGGAGTGCACTGCTTGTTTAGCAAGTAAACATGCTTTTGTACATGAGTATGTAAGAGCTTTCTTTGAATTTTCAGCGCAATTAATGAAATAGAATAGCACAACTTTCACACGCTTTCAAAAGAAACGGAGCCGCTTAGTTTTATCAATGAAAGGCTAAAAATAGCGCTGTTCACCGAATGTTCACGCCAGAAGTCAAAAAAGATGTAAAACTTGTGTTTAATACCTCAGATTAGATAAATGGGCGGAGAGAAGGCGGTCGCGTGTGGCTGTTCGAACGCATTCAACCACATGTGCGTTCCGCAACTCCAAAGCGATCCGATCGAAAGTGGTTTCAACCACCTCTGGATGTGGTCGAAAGTGGTCGAAAGTGGACGAGCTCAAAACGTTTTGAACACCGTTTACACCTGGCATTTACGTCGTCCACTTGTGATCCGATCGACGAAAACACATGTTAATGCCAAGTGTAAACAGCCTTAGAGAGAGAGAGAGGCAAGAATGGTGCACAAGTTGAAAAAACTTGATAGAAGTCTAGAAACAAAGAATTAAAGTATTTAGCCATGTCACGTATCTCATTACAATATGTTAACTAGATAACTGGATACAACTTATTGTATAGTTTAATAAAATAAAGTATTTTGATTATACAAATCTATTACGACCTAACTATTGTGATTGTTTAACTAACTGCTGACCAGCTTAGGGAATCTCTATGGCTAATTTATAAGACATAGCTTATTGCTGAATCAGTATGTTGTTTTTCTTGTTAATTGAGTCTTTTGGGTAGCCCATCTTATGCCTAGAACTTGTCAAGGAGGTTGATTCTTATAACTTCCTTCAAAGTTTGATCAATAGTGCACAATGACATGTGCAACAAATGCATATAGGGTGTCAGACTCATAGATTTGCTTAATTTAAAGTTCAGGTTTTAAAGTTTGGGTCAACCTGTGGCACAGCTTTAAAGCTGAAACTTATAAAATCCTATCAGAGGTCCAAAATGTCATTGAAACACACCAGTGGCTTTGCTGTCATCAGGATAAAACATGTTACCCCTCGAACCCTCCCTCCTAACAGAGCATCTCCACAAAACAAACCCCAATTTAACCCCTGCACATACATACTACATATATTTTCATTATTTTTAACACATCTATAGTTATGCGCTGGCACAGAGTTAGACCCTTCTGACTAGAGGTCTACACGGAAGACCCGAGACCCGAAGACCCGGGACCCGTACGGGTTCGGGTCTATATTTTCAATGATCAGCCGGGTCCGGGTCGGGTCTCAATCTATTACTTCGGGTACCGGGTCTGTTTAACATTGTGGGCAATACCCGAGGTCGATCGGACTCGGAGAACACACACTCACATTTAAATAAAATATTTCTCCAGCAACAAAAACTTAGATGAACTGTCGCATACATTTTTTTCTATGACGCTCAAACTGCGTTAAAAAGTTTATATTTGGTTGCTCCAACCAGGCAGCTAACGCGCATGCGCTCTTGTAATGTTTCTCTGGCTACCAGTCAGGAGCTTCTGCAGTTAGACGCAATGACTTTACCTTTGACAATTGGCTCTTTTATTTAGAAGGCGGGACATATCAGGGAGCTACACTGCGACCAAAATGGTCGCATATGCGACCTTTTGAACTGCCGTTGCGACCCTAATTTTTAATGGGTCGCAAATGTGCTACCTAATGTTTTAGACAATATGCTATGATTTACTATGAGCATTTATTAAAACAGAAATGTGGATTTTAAGAATACGTTTTATAACGTGCTCTGAGCCATCAACACGTTGGCTTCATTTTGCGTGAAAGCACGTCGTGTCTCTCCCTATCAGTGTGCGTTTGCGTGCTCAGCTGTTTCTCAATGAATTTGGTGCGACGCGACGCAAGCGCAGTGTCTTCCATGTGTCTGAACTTGAGCAGAGGTCTTTCTTCACTGAGGACGCGGGACCCGTATGGTTCCGGGTTTATATTTTAAATGGTCTGTCGGGTCCGGTTAGGTCCTAGTTTAATTACTTTGGGTCCCAAGTCTGATTAATATTGTGTTTATAACCCGAGTCGATCGGAAAACGGCCATGAGCACTACCGCGCTAAAGCTCGAGTGCATTTTCAGCGTGCCTCCGGTTTCTATGGCGATGGTTCTTGTTACAACCACGCGCTGCATTTTCTTTCTCACATTTTTTTAATAATCTTATTATTAATAAACCATATCTTTTCTAAAACCATATCCATATTAAGTTTGGACAGAGATTGTAGCAAAAAGCAATGCTAATGTCAAGCCAATTGCACTGAAAGAGCAAAGCAATGTAAAGTCTGTCACCGGGACAGCAAGTAGACTTTTAAATCTGAAATAATGAGGGGATTAAGCTTTTTAAATCGGCAAGAGAGAAATAGAAAGATTGGCACTTTTACTGCTTCTGCTCTATCTAATAGAAATTATTACCATTATAACATCAGTCACATTTATAATCTATAGACCTGCACTGTCTATTAATATACTATACATAGTATTGTATTATATTGAGTTTGATCAATTGGGGTCTAATTGCTTCATATATCATTGCAAAAACAGTAAGTGTTTTCGTGGTGCTTTGACAAACAGTGTCAGCTTTGTTAATGGCAAAGAAAGTATAATGTGAAATTAATATTAATTTTCAATAAATCAAAGTATTGTGTTGTGTCACACATTATTAGTTCTTCGTCACATGTATAGTAGACCATTATTTGTTAGTGGGTAATAATTGCCCTTTTCACCGGCTACCACCACAAGTAAATTTCAGATCTGTGGGAAGGAAACACTGCAACGTTTAAGAAAACAAGAAGGCATGTGGTTTAAAAGATGGCAAGTAAAATAAAAAGCATATCTGTATGCAATACAGTTTCATTATTGTTCATTATTATCCAGAGCGCCTTAATATAACTTGAAAAAAATATGTGCGACCAAATCATATTTTGCGCCAGTAACTGAAAAAGTTGGTAGCGCAAGTGCCACCAGTGGAAAAGGTTAGTGTAGTTCCCTGCATATTCCGTCGTACTGCGCATTTTGCACTGACTTCTCTAATTTTTATAATAATATTATAAATTGACCGTCTTGCTATTATATCTAAGGTTTTCGTGCAGACTCTGCTCAAAAAACACAGAGATGATAGCAAAGTAAAGCTAACGAAAGCAGCCATGACACCGAACGAGCAATCGTTATTATAATCCAAATGGGCAAACATTATTAAGCAAGTTGACCCGATACACAACAAAGTGGAGTTTTAAAGCTGGAATAAGCATTAAACATTTCAATCGTCAAGAGAGGAATAACATGAAATAAGGAACTTTCTTGGAAGTAAGGATTGTGCATCACACAGTCAGGTACAAGGAGGGAGAAGACTAACTTCTAACGTTATGGGTAAGACAAAAAGTTTAATTTTCGCTACTTGTTTATTGACTTATTAATAACATTTAGCTAAAGAATATTTGCCGGTCGGGTCTGTGTCTTCCCGGACGGGTTCGGGTCCAGATTTTAAATAATAGACGGGTCCGCGTCAGATCCGGGTCCAGCTTTTAAATATTAGACGGGTCCGGGTCGGTTCCGGGTCCAGCTTTCAAAACAACAGACGGGTGCGGGTCGGTTCAGTGTAGCACATTTACGGGTCTGATCGGGTTCGGGTAGGAATTTTTGGACCCGTGTAGACCTCTACTTCTGACTCCACACAGAAAAAGCAATGCGTGCGGCATGACATAAGGAACATCCTGGATTAGAGCTGCACGATTTTGTATAAAATGAGAATCACGATTCTTTTGCTTAAAATAAAGATCACGATTCTCTCACGATTCTCAAGAACTTTGTTAATTTTAAAGATGTACAACCCCTGAACATTAGTTTAACACTAACACACAAACCCACAGGTGCAAAGAATTATGTGTCTGAAAGTTTCAGATAAGTGTAGATAATCTTTAAATTCGGTTAATGTTAATAGTAGAGTAATTATGTATTCATTTTTTTAAAGAAAAAAATTTAAATATACATTTTAAGTAGACATGGATTAACATTACTTTATGGTAATGGGCTATGACGCAGTACGACGGCAACCAATCAGAAGGCGGAAACCCCCGCTTGAGAGGATTCCAAAAAATTACATTCGAGCGTTTTTTGACGCTCTCGCTGGCGGCGTGAAAGTCCATCAGGTGAATTAATCTACATGCACGCTTAATCTTCACGCCCAGTACACTTGGGCCAAATACAGGAAACCGTAATGTAAGTAGTCAAGTAATCAAGTGCAAAGACAGCAAGTGTGGTTATTTGGACGAAGCCAATGTTTCCCCATGCTAAAAACCCTTTTGGGTTCTTGTCGGACGTACATGCGCATTGCTCTGCCTCATGCATATTTTCTTTAGTTTCTGTTTCTTTCTGTCTAACTTCTCGGCGAAAGCATCCGCTCTATCAGTGGAGCGAACACGAGCACACCTGGCTGCGCAATAATAAATATAACGTCAAGACGTCATCGCGGCTGCTGTGATTGCGTGTTGTCGAGAGAACTGACAAGACTGCGTCTTTTCTCCTTAAAAATATAATTACCTGAATTGTCAAAATGCTGGATTAAGATTGTTTAGGGGGTTGAATCGAGATCACGATCTTTTAACGATTAATCGTGCAGCTCTATCCTGGATCTGTTTTTTCGCTCTTCTTTATTCTTTATTTTTATGTATTATAGAAGTATCGGATTGGGACTCGGTATCGGCAGATTATGATACTCAAAATCAAATGACTCGGACTCGAAGGCAAAAAACCTGATCGGGACATCCCTAGTTGTGATAAAGGACAAGTTCGGTAGTTTACACTTAACCCTCAATCGGTCCTTGGGGTCTATATGACCCCAAACGACATTTCATTGGTTAACAAAAAAGGTTCCCTTCATCTCAGAGATATAAAACTTTGTGACTTTTCCTAAATAATCTATCTTTACATAAAAAACTGGGCTTGATTCGGTTGTTCAAAAGGTCTGTAAAAAAATTATTAATCTGTCCCTTGCGTCAATATGACCCTAATTGAAAGTGAAGGGGAAATGCAAAAAAAATCTTTTTTTTTCCATTTGTCAAAAAATAAATATCAATAAATCCAACATAAATCTGAAATTTTTGACACAGAAATTAAGGCCTTATTCTTGTGCACAAATGCAATTCAAAAAACACATGCTCACACAAACACACACAAATACACACAAATACACACACACACAAACACACAAAGGTATGACTGCCACAGAGAGCATTTGTGTGGTATTTGGCAAATAAAATCAGTCACAAATGCAGAAAATAACACATAAAGGGGTGTGACATAATGCACACACATGTACACTCATAAACACGCTTACGCACGCACGCACGCACACACACATGCACGCAAGCACACACACACACACACGCACACATGCTCTTTCTCTCTCCTTCTAATGCACACTCTCTCTCTCACACACTCACACACACACACACAAACCCACACACGCACACACAAACACATACAAACACACGCAGACAAACGCACACACGCATGACTACGACAGAGAGCATTTTTATCAAATTTGGCAAATAAAATCAGTCACAAATGTAGAAAAAAGATATAAAGGAGTGTAACCTAATGCACGCACATGTACACTCTCTCTCTCACACACACACACACACACACACACACACACACACACACACACACACACGTGCGCGCACACACATAAGTGCACACACACACACACAAACACACACAAACACACACATACAAACACAGACACACTCACATGCTCTCTCCCTCTGCCTCTCACACACATTCTCTCAAGCACACACGCTGGCTCTCTCTCTCTCACACACACACACATACGCACACACACACACACGTGCGCGCACACACATAAGTGCACACACATGCGTGCAAACACACACACACACACACACACTTACACTCAGTCAAATTTCTATGGCATTTTGTAAAAACGGACATTTCAAAATGCATCAAAAACTATAAAAAATTACTATTTGACATAATATTTATTTTTAATATCCTTTCTAATGTTTATATAAACATACATTTACAAAATGTATCACAAAAGTAATGATTTGAGCAGTTGTCCATATCCAGGAAAATGAATGGGTCTCTATGGGAATCTGCAGGTCTAAATGATTTAATTCCTACACTGTAATTCTCTTGTGTTTTTTTCTAAAAAACCGATGCCTGAATTCAACACCCTTACACCTATATTAATATCTAAAAACAATTTAAATCAAATTTAGATAATAATTTATGTGAATTTTCATAAAAATTTGATATTTTTCAGGAAAGCCAATTGAGTAGTTGAGGATTTTAGTGGTAAACAGGTACAAAACTACTTCAAATCTCTCAAAACACAGCTTTATTGTAAAGATGAGAAGTAAACAAAAAAATTATATATTATTTGTATTATTGAAAATGTATATTTTTCTTACAATTATGCTTTCAATTTTGGGGTCATATAGACCCCAAGGGCCAGAAGTGTAAACAGAAAACGAGGAGCGTTTGAGGGTTAAAGACCTGTTTTTAGATTGTTTGTTGTTTCACCTCCCACCTCTACAATGGGTGTATAGGTGCACAGGAACAATCCTTCCTAAAATGCATTAAACTTTTGTTTACAAAGACGTGAAACTCACCGAGTGGTCAGGGGTGTTCACTGATATGCTCACACAAAAATCGCTGCAAAAGATGCTTTCCAACAGGTGTTTTAGCATTCGTTGTAAACTTGTGGACCTATTTTTTTCAAATGCCTCACACCCGTACATTCTTCCGCTGAGAGCTTGAATAATAAACACTTCAGCCCAGTTGGGGGCGATAATCCGCCTTTGCCAATTGGAAGAATACAAACAAAGTTCCGGCGCGGAGTAATACCGTACCTCACAGCACATATAATACAAGTCAATGGAGTTGGACAAAACTACGATAAAACCTGTTGGAATGCGTCTTTGCAGCAATTTTTGTGTGAGCATATCAGTGAACACCCCTGACCACTCAGAGAGTTTCACGTCTTTGTAAATGAAAGTTTAATGCATTTTAGGAAGGATTGTTCCTGTGCACCTATACAGCCATTTTATGGCGCTTTTCCATTGCATAGTACCCCACGGTTTAGTTTAGTTTGGGTCGGGTCAGCTCACCTCACTTTGGCGTGGTTAGCTTTTCCATTGAGTTTAGTATCACTTCGCAGTGGGAGGGATTATAGACATGTCGTTATATTTGCGCTGCATACTGCTGTGACATCATACAAGTGAGAGCGTCCTTGTACATTCCCATTAATTTATTTATTTATCAGTCCGCCACAAAATTAAAATTGGCCACCACAAATAGATGTTTGCACATCGCGTTTATAACTACCTCGGTCTCACATGACAGTTTCTGTTCAAACACCCGTGGCGTCAGTCGACGACGCTCCGCTGAGCCTCAATGAAGTTGCATTAAAGCATAAATAATACTGACGTGCACGTCGCCAATGTGCCGCCACAAACTGCAAGTCTGGAAAACACTTTTATGTGTTCCTGATTCACAACCTGTGGATGTTTTTCATCGCTAAAAGGGTGTTTGGAAATTTACAGCAGAGCACAGATGACAACATGCTAATATTTTACATACAGGGGTGCAAACTCATCAGGGGTGAAAAAGGTGACAAGACACAAGCGCTCTTATATAAGCGGATACGCGGCTTGCACGCTCCTCTTAAACAGAAACAGGTATATAGCGCATATAGCACTGTTGTCAACGGCTTAAAATCACTTAACTTAAAACTGCGGTGCGTGAACAAATGTTAAGCTTTATGACCACGCGCACAGCAACGTGACGTGGGCGCGTAACCTCAAATGAGAAAATACTACGAGTTAAGTATGTGCACTCAATCTGCAGACTGCTTAAACTTCGGCAGCAAATGAGGTGGCTATAAATTGTAAAACATAACCCGCCAAACTGGCTAGTAATTTGACATCGTTACCACAATAGCTGGACATGATTTTCATAATTTCATTTACTGCTACCATGTCGCAGACCCCCCTCACCCCTCATTTTCAAAAACTCATCGGATCTAGACGAATCACAAGAATGACCTATTTTGTATCAAAAAACGGCGAATTTCGCCGAAAGGTGACAAGTTTGCACCCCTGTACTAGGGTTGCCGCGGTGACAGAATTTTCCCACCGGTTAATCGGCGCGTCACAAACCCGGTGATCCCGGTATCACCGTGTGGGAGGGGCTTATAAATGCGCATGCAGACGTGCACGTTTTACTTTCACTTTTGAATTACGCAACTGTTTAAATGCAGTTCTTGTGTATGCTGCATTAAATCGCGTATGCATTTGCATGCAATGCGAGTGCAACAGCTGGTTTAATTAAGTGCTTGAGTCAATGTGCGCAGGTAGTTCTGACTGAACCCGACAGTCCCAAGCAGAGCAACCGGCTACTTCTCCATAAAGCGCTGCTTGAATGATGGGTTTATTTTTCTTGATGAAAAACACAACAACAAAACGATCCCGCTTATATTAAACATCATGTATGTATATTATAACAAAAACAAGTAAGCACGCGGCTTCTGCTATCATCTGGTCAGTCAGCTTGCCTCACACACTCTGATAGAAATAAATGAAATCTGACACCTGCTCTGTGACGGGACGTGCGTTCAGCTCCGCTCAGCAGACACATTCAGTTCTTAGTGTGTTTGCTCTCTCTAACGAAACTAAATGATTTAATTACACGAAAATATCAAAACGACGGTGAAAGACGGTGTCGCGGTGGGCAAGTGTTCTAACCGGGGAGAGGCTGAAGCACCGGTAATCACCGTTTCACCGACTATCGCGGCAAGCCTACCCTGTACATAATAGGATGACGCCGATGACGATTCTCTCAGACCAATCAGTGATCTACAGTGTTTACACGTCACGTTTGGTATCAGCTCGGGTCGCTTGGAACCCCAACCGAGGTGGTACGAAAAAAAGTATCGGGTACTACGAAGTGATCCCAATGGAAAAGCTCCCAAAAGTAAGCTGACCCGACCCAAACCAAACCAAACCGTGGGGTGCTGTGCAATGGAAAAGCGCCAATAGAGGTGGGAGGTGATACAAGAAACACCCCGAAATTCTCGGGCCAGCATTATGTCCAAATTTCAGTCAAAACCATTCTATTTCATCTTAAACAATCTGAAAACAGGGCTTTAAGTGTAAAATACCGAACTTGTCCTTTAAAGGAATAGTCTACTCATTTTCAATATTAAAATATGTTATTACCTTAACTAAGAATTGTTGATACATCCCTCTATCATCTGTGTGCGTGCACGTAAGCGCTGGAGCGCGCTGCGACGCTTCGATAGCATTTAGCTTAGCCCTATTCATTCAATGGTACCATTTAGAGATAAAGTTAGAAGTGACCAAACACATCAACGTTTTTCCAATTTAAGACGAGTAGTTATACCAGCAAGTTTGGTGGTACAAAATAAAACATAGCGCTTTTCTGGGCGGATTTGGAAGAGGAGCTGCGTTTTGTGGCGTGGTGGCGCTTTTGGGAGTACTTCGACTCGGCGCAGTAACACCCTCCCTCTCCCATTATGAGAGGGAGAAGGGGAGCGAACTTTTCAGGCGAGTCGAAGCACTCCCAAAAGTGCTATTACGCCATAAAATATAGTTCCTCTTTTAAATCCACTTAGAAAAGCACTACGTTTTATTTTGTACCACCGAACTTGCTCGTATAACTACTCGTCTTAAATAGGAAAAAGTTGATGTGTTTGGTCACTTCTAACTTTATCTCTAAATGGTAACATTGAATGAATGGGGCTAAGCTAAATGCTATTGAAGCGTTGCAGCGCGCTCCAGCGCTTACGTGCACGCACACAGATGATAGAGGGATGTATCAACAATTCTTAGTTAAGGTAATAACATTTTAATATTGAAAATGAGTAGACTATTCCTTTAAATAAAAATAATTTTATATTCAATCCACAAGCCCAATTTCCTATATTTTACTTTACATTTTTATACCCAGTGGTAAAAGAAATGTATGTTAAACATTTTTAGTTAGTCTTTTTTTTTGTTACTACTACTTTCAACTAGAGCAATTATTCAGCCAAACGTTTTTGTACTTTAAAAATGAACAGCTTTTTTGGGTCTTTAAGACCCAGATATGTGCTCACAGTTTGCCCATTGTGCCCACACTTTTCCCCTGTATTTGTATTTAAATACATTTCTCCACACAGTATTTTGTATTTGTGATAGTGTGAATTTGTGATATTATCTTGTAACTTATTTGAATTTTAAAACAATTCCATGCATGTATAATCTGTGATTATATGCATGTGAAAGACAATTTCTGGTATAAACAGCAGAACACAATAGGTTTTCTTTGTCATTAGAAATACAGTCAAAGTGGGACAATCAGAATAACTGATAATGAAGGTAAGATGAAAGGTGAGGGATACTATGCCTGAAAAAACAATAAACCAATTAATGAGATATGCGTGTCATGTGTATTTGACATATCATTAAATTTGTATTATCTTTTTATTAGCTGTCCTATTTTGAGATAAATTAGCCTAATAATAATAGTATAATTATTATATTATATAATACATTCTTAAAATGAGGTTAAACGCTTGGAAAGACATCACTTTTCAACCAAATTAGCCCTTTTCTAGACCTTTCACTTTTCAACCAGAATTTTACGTCATTAAATTTTAAACGACTGGGAAAGTCGTCATTTCGACGTCTTTTCAACGAGGTTTTGTTGGGTTGGTTATAATTGCTGGGGATGTATCTTGTATTTAGTGATATTGCAATTAAGGGATAAAAGCATATGTAGTCTAGTTTGACTTAAATTCAAAAACTTAAATCACAGGCATGATTATTGAGAGTACTGAGGCAACCAACAACTGGGCAATTAAGTCACATGCGGCAAATGGTTAAAATTAAGAAAATCACATACCTGATGTAAAACTACGTTGGTGTCTGGGATTAAGTAGTGGGAAAATGGGCACAGGCTACTCTTTATGCATGCGTCCTCCTGCAGTACTGGGGTTTCATCTTTGCACTCCCTACAAACTTCACTTCCACACCAGATGTCATCTCGTAGGTAATGTTCCCGCACTATCTTTAACACTCCACCAGAACGAGTCTTCTTTACAAACGTTTTAGATTTCAACATGGTCCAGCTTTTCTACAGGAGATTTCTACAATAGCTACGGTGCCGTTTAGAAGCGTATCCCCACAAAACACACCACACTGTTACCGCACGTGTGTAACCAGGGTGTCAACTAAGTATTGTTCCGGAGTTAAGACTTCAGTCCTTGTTAGTCCACATCCTACAAATCCAATAAAATACATTACATTGTATTTTAAAGGATGTCCAAATATCGAAAATCTTAAAACACAAAGAATGTATAGATTAAATTGCACACTAAGTTTTACACTTTGAAACTCTCTTAAAGATACTGGCTGTCCATTTGATGTTTAGGGCGCTAGCTTCTTCTTCTACTTCTTTGAGGTTTTACGGCAGCCGGCATCCAAAAAAGTTGCATTGCTGCCATCTACGGGACTAACACCTTACTACACTATATTCGGAGGGCGCTAGCTCATGCGCAATGGTGTATACATAAGCTAGAGCTGTATCCGAAACCGCTCCATATCCACTATGTAGTGCACTATATCGGGTGTCGGCCATTTTGTAGTGGTGTCCGAAACCTGAGTGAACAACTTCATTCCCAACATTCATTCATTCGTTCACTGTTTTTTGCCCACAACGCACTCTGACTTTGACTCTGACAAATAAAAAATCTATTATAGGGTACATTCGATGCCACAAATTTACGTTTATACACTTTTGTTGTTTTGTTGTGTGGTAGGTTATTTTATACTATTTTATATATATATATATATATATATATATATATATATATATATATATATATATATATATATAGCTCGAGTGTACATCGAATGTACCACATAGCCTATCTATGGAATGTTCCCTCAAAATCAGAGTGCATTGTGGGTAGAAAGTAGTGAATGAATGGCCCTGTCCCAAATGGCACACTTCATGTGGACTTTTGGTCTCGTGGCCTTAAATTGCGCGTTCTCGCTAAGTCTACGAGTCCGTCGGGGGTCCCATCTGTCATTTTTACGCTTTGAAGTGTGCTCATCAGCGCCTCCTTTGCCCCCTTGATGCGGTCTTCAGCGAAGCCCGCACTGCAGCTGCAGCAGGCTTCGCGGACTTTACCAACACAGAAGTCCTTGCGAAAGGGCAATCAGACCAATCAGACGAAGGAAGGGAGGAGTTCACACTGACGGGCAACTTCTCTACCTATTTCCGGTGTGATGCTCGAGTCTGTCCCAAAATACGACTCCGGTGCACCCACGTGGACTCGCATCAAGGGTCCCTGAAGTCTGGACTACGTGATGTCATCAAAGTGTGGACTCTGAGGAGGACCACAAGTCCAGAGTGTGCCATTTGGGACAGGGCCAATGTGGGGAATGAAGTTGTTCACGCGGACACCACTACAAAATGGCCGACACCCGATATAGTGCACTATATAGTGGATAGGGAGCGGTTTCGGACACAGCTCTAGTATTTCGTGTTCGAGAGTGGAGATCACATGTTTCCTGCTTGAGAGTGGAGTTGCACATACTGATTAATTGTGTTGATGAAAGGAAGCTTACTTCGGAGCTATGGCAAACTATGATCCGAAACAGGTAAATGTACAACATTGTGTTCCATCATCGAAACTGCAGAATGCAAAACTCGACGCAGAATCTCCACCTGACAGCAGTGGAATGGATGCTAAAACTCACTCACCACGGGAACCCGGTCTTGCATTAGACACAGAAATTGCACCGAAAGAGACGACCATTGAACTTAAAAGCTATAGAAAACCCGGAGAGAAAACATTTACTCAGAGATGCCGACTGTTTGTTGGTAATCTCCCGACGGATATAACAGAGGAAGATTTCAAGGAACTTTTTTTAAAATATGGCGAGACCAACGATGTGCACATCAACAAAGACAAAGGATTCGGCTTTATACGCCTGGTAAAGCACTTTTTCAGCATTATAAGACATGTATGAAATCCAGAAAATATGCGAAAAAAAACAGCAAACATGTTCCGAGAACGTTTTCCAAACAGCCTAATTGGTTTGTGGGAACGGTGTTTTGGAATGTTCTTATAACGTTAAAATGTTTAAGAGATTTCTGAACAATAATACATTCTAGAAATGTTATTTTTGAACATGGCAGGAATGTAAAAATGTCCCGTTTCCTAAATATGAATCGAATGTTATTTAGGTTAGTGTGATGTTCCTGGAACGTTAATTAATTACAAAACATTCTAGTTACGTTTATTTGAAACCTTGCAGGAATGTAAAAACTTCCATTTATGCTAATAGAACGTCATTTAAAGTGTAAATCTGATCCGTAGCCTATGGTTCTGTTCTTATAACCTAATTTTTCTGAACAACTAAACATTCTAAAAACGTTGATCTGTATAAGTCCAGAAATGTAAATGTCCAGTTTCTTAATGTTGTTGAGGTCGAGTGATATTGAATTTTGCCAATACCATTAAGTTAGCCATAACCTGCTGATAACCAATGAATTAACTGATCATCAAAACATAAAACAAACCATGAGCAATACATTTGTTACAGTATTTATTAATCTTTGTTGATGTTAGTTAATAGAAATAAAGCTTTTAATTGTATGTTCATAGTGCAATAAAGACGTTAACAAGGTTTTAATAAAGTATTAGTAATTGTTGAAATTATAACAAATCATTATTAGTTCATGTTAACAACCTTATTGTAAAGTGTTACCATTTTTTTCCACAAATGTTTAATGCCTTCCATTACTTTTCTTCTTTAAATATGTAAATATACAATATATCCAATGAAAGAACAGGGGCCCGTTTCAGAAAGGTGGTTAAGTGAAAACCCTGTATGTTAACCCTGAAATGAGGGAACTCTGAGTTTTACGTTTCAAAATGAGAGGTAGGTTAAACCTGAGACAGGGGGGAAGTCAAGCCTGTTTCAGAAGGAGAGGTAACTTGTATTCAGAGTCTGTTTCTGGGGTAACTTACTCGCTGAACCTAACCTGGTCGGGAGCAGGTTTTATCCTGTAAACTCAGAGTTTCTTGTGGCCTCCCCATTTTTAAAGGAGTAGCGGTGTTTAATCTTGTTAGTTGCTTTAGTACATTCATTCATTGTGCACATGTTTATTAAGCCCTTTTCACACAGACATTCCGTAAAATACACGGGACAGGCATCCTGGATTTTTCCGGAATAGTTAGAGTTTTTGTTCATTCACACTGCCAAGATTACACGGCATCTGATGGTCCCGGAAAGACACGTGACCTGTTGAAAGTCCCGCCCTCTCTTCTACGCAGCGTCTGAAGTTTGTAAAGTATTTCCCCTCTCCAGAAACCACTCGCGTGCATTTTTGTTTATGATAAGACTATAAAGGAGCGCGTGAACACACAGTTCTAATGCTGGTGAATGATCTCAGCTTCAGAGATGATATTTGACGAGCTCCCTGATCTCTGCTTTAAAACAGTTTTCAGACATTTCTCATCGTGATTGTTTATATGCATTTAAGACCCGCATTTTGAGGAGCTGAACGATATATCTTGTTGGGATGACGTGCGGGTATTTTCGTTTATTATAGCTCAAATGAGCACGTGACGTGATATTCTTTTATGCTGCTGAATGATCTCCGTTTGAACGCAGTAAGTAACAAACTAACTTACCTGATATCTGCTTCAGTCCAGTTTGCTGACATTTCTCGTCGTGAATGTTGTTAATTCCTTATTTTAAAGAGTTGAACCAACTTCATGTTGCCATGACACGCGCGTCCTCACTACGGCACGTGCGTCATTGTTTATGCGTCTCATTTATCAGTTCCCGATAACTGCTTCAATCTAGTTTGCAACATTTCTCGTGGTGAATGTTTATATGCATGTTATCTCTCGTTTTAAGGAGCTGAACCATAACTTGTGTTGTGATGACGCGCGCGTCCTCACTACGACACGCCCATTACGGCATTCTTGCGGCTTCTTGTTCACACAGAGGGTTATCCGTGTATCTGACTAGGTCCTCTTTCCGGCAACGATCCCAGAAGATTAACGGGACGAGTTCGTGTTCACACAGACGATTGCCTGGCAATTTTACGGGTATTTTCTGGGACCAAAGGTCTGTGTGAATGGGGTTTTAGGTACACTGTAAAATAGGTTTTTAGCTGTCTTTTGGCGCTTTTCCATTGCATAGTACCCCACGGTTTAAGTTATTATCAAATTGCCAGTGCAAATCATTTTACATTAGTGCTTTATATATTAAAAAATACACTTTAATTTAAACAAACAAAAAAATTAAACAGTATATTGAAATGACTAGTAAAGCCAAATTCATATACTTAGTTGTAGAGACCGTCTGAGGAGATTTAAAATTTAAAGTGCTTTTATAGAGGATCCTGTAGTAGATGATGATGTTGCATTCAATTGTAGGAAGTTACATTTATGTCGCAAAATGATTTTGAGACCCTGAGTGGATTTTTGTCATATCCACTTGCATTTATGTTAGCTGAATTATTATTATTTTTTTTGCAGTCATTTTAGATGTATAAATATCCTTATGACTAATATCAGTCTTTGCGTGGCTCTTAAACATGTAAACAGTTGTCTTGACATTTATGAATCCACTCATTATTATCGCTGGTCTAGTGTGTAGTGAGTGCTGTTGCACAGTGATTTGGGAAGATGTACTGTCAGCGATCTGAGTTCGAATCCCGGCTCAGTGTATTTCTGTTTTATTCATGACAAACATTTTTAAAGTTCGTAGCCTTAAGTATTATGCCTAATTTCATTTTTAGCTGCTATCATCTTTTTGTCCATGGGATTGCATCTGCATAAAAAAAAATTTATAACGTACAGTCCTCAGTTTATTTACTTCTGATATTTTAACTGTGATGAAAAATTAAATGTATGCATTTACTAGAGTAGCAATTTCCAACAACAAATTTTTTTCTTTAAAATATATGCTTGTAGTTGCTGCAGACTTGCAGTAACACTTTCAGTTTTAGTAGTAAAAATGATTTAGACACCTTTTTTTACGTGCTGTTGCCATGGTTAATAGTAATATCGGAGCTCCATTGATGATGGCTTTTCATAGTGTATGTGCACGCGCTTAACTCAGTCAACCTACTCAGAGTCGATTGATCTCAGATAAGCTGTTCTGTAACTGAAAACTCAGAGTTTCCTAGCTCAGAGTAAGTCAACTCAGAGTTCAAGTTTTAACTCCGAGTTGGTTTAACCTCCTTATTGAAACAGGCCCCAGATCCTCAGCTTCTAAACAACAACAAAAAAGTTTCATCATATCCTTTATTTGTTCTCTTTTTATACTCTCTTAAATAGCAACTTGGAAGTTAAATCACCCAGTCACTTAAAGTATAGAAAATGAATGTAGGAACTAGATTTTCTTTAAATATAATTATAAATGCGTGCCTAGTAGGGTGATCAGAGGAGATTGGCTGAAATGCGGAACGTGGGGCAGACGTTAAAAATTGAATCCTCCCTAAGATAGCCCGACAGGCAGGGCGTAGATACATTTTGGTAGCCCGGCAGGAACTCATAATTTAAATATATATTTGAGTGATTCACGATCAGTTTGACACATCTATATGAAGAGAATTAATGTTTTTCTCCTAAAGTTAGGAGAACGTTTTACTCATAGATATGTATATAAAGGCTAGATGGCTCGTCCGCGCTGCTGGCCAACTGAGTGCAACGTCCGCATTTTGGCGGCCATCTTACGACAGGGCGCTCGCTCACTCGTAGCATTGAGTTTTTATGATGCAGGTACTTTTAAATGACCATAACTTGCTTAATTTTTTACCGATTTTCAAACGGTTTGGTTTGTTATAAACGTCAAAGATGTACCTATGACACTGCATACCTATACTAAAAATAAAAAGTAAATTCATGAAACATGTTAAAGCATCCAGAATTATAGCCACGTTAATAACGTTTGTAAAAACCCAAACCGTTTGAAAATCGGTAGAAAATTGAGCAAGTTATGGTCATTTAAAAGTACCTGCACCATTACACTCAATGCTACGAGTGAGCGAGCGCCCTGTCGTAAGATGGCCGCCAGGTGATGCCGTTAGGGACTCCGCCTTGAGCCATCTAGCCTTTATATACATATCTATGGTTTTACTAACCTAAAAATAATGTTCTATTTTCATAAAGAAAACTTTGCTGGTTAACCAAAAACAAACCTGGAAAAATAATGTTTGGAAAACTAAAAATTAATGTTTAATTAATTTTTAGTGTTTTAGGGACTAAAATTTGTTAGCTGGGAAAGTCATTCTGGTGATTTTATGGTAATTTACCAGAATTACTGTGTAAGAGGCAAATGATATCAGAATGAGAACAGAAGAACACTGTCTATAAATTGATAACTTTATATTCATATACTTGTGGCATACAAGTACTATGTTGTTGTTTTTGTTAATTTCCACCTCTTTGATTATTCAGGAGACAAGGACACTAGCAGAAGTTGCTAAGGCTGAGTTGGATGGCACAGTACTAAAGAACAGGAATATTCATATCCGTTTTGCAACTCATGGAGCTACACTTACAGTACGAAACCTTTCTCCAGTGGTGTCTAATGAGTTGCTGGAACAGGCCTTCTCTCAGTTTGGTCCAGTAGATCGCACAGTTGTTTTTGTTGATGACCATGGCCAACCCACAGGCACAGGTATTGTGGAATTTGCCAATAAGTCTGCTGCCCGGAAAGCTCTGGATCACTGTGCAGATGGAGCCCTTCTGCTTACAACGTAATAAATACAATTTCAAGATTAAGTTTTAACGTAACAAATATTTTGGTAAAAGTAGTAGCATAGGGGTGCACTGATATATCGGGCGATGATGCTTGCTATGCTTCTCAATGAATTACGGTGAAATGCCGCTACATCCAAAAGCCAGAGGGCGCTCTCGTGCAGAAACTCAATATGCCCTGCAGACGAAGAACCATACACATGCAGCTATGACCAACACGCAGCTCCAGGAAATGGCTTAAGGATTTATTTATATTGCTGCTCTTCAAACCTTTTCAGGTATTTTCATGATAATGAAGAATAATATAATGATAATGTTTGACAAGTGTTGCTTTATTAAATGCATGTTATAAACAGGTCAAACTAACAGTGATTTTATATCAATAAGGACTTACTGATCAAAAGACTTAGTACATAAAATATCTGTGAATTCAGAATAGGCTGTGCGACTCAGAAGAGTTATCGCCCACGTATTATTAGTGTATATCGGCATTTATCGGTGCACCCCTAGTAGCATAACTGCTGCAGTGTATCGATGGTACTTGTAAATGTAATTTAATTATTGTTTTTGTTCTATAAAACATGTTTTTTTTAATGGATAGTGCAGAATGCGAAGACGGTTTTCTTTAAATGGTCTCAAAAGTTTTATTTATTTTATTTAAAGCTGCTGTCGGCAACTCTGGAGGATTGAGCAGTTTCCAAATGTTTACAATTTTATGTCCCTCCCCCACTACCACCGAGCCACCTCCCTTCTCGAGCTCGTCCTCGTCAGCGCGTGTGCACCAGTATTATTGTGAACGCATACTTAGCAAGAATACTTGGATTAAATCGTTTTTACTCTGTTGATAGTTTTTAAAAGGTTTTTAATCAAGTGAGCTCAAGCATGGTTTTAAGATTTTTAGAGGAAATAAATTTGAAACATCTTTTTTAATCTTCCTTTGATTTAATTATACTGTATTCTTACCATGAATATAGCCTTTGAAGCTGGTATGGCATTAAAAAAGAAAGAAAGAAAGAATACTTAGATTACTTACATAACACTCCGAAACACAATTAATGGTTGATAAAGCACCTGTCGAGAAGAAATGTGGCAAGCTCTGCATCCAGCTTGAACCCTTTAAAATCTCATAGATTCCTCCACCTTTCAAATGCTGGTCCGATATTGA
Source organism: Misgurnus anguillicaudatus (assembly GCF_027580225.2). Lineage (NCBI taxonomy): Eukaryota > Metazoa > Chordata > Actinopteri > Cypriniformes > Cobitidae > Misgurnus > Misgurnus anguillicaudatus. The sequence continues at coordinate 26,880,382 of NC_073339.2, forward strand.
TCCTAGTTTAATTACGGCCACGGTTGCTTTCTATCTTTGTTTCCTTCTTTACATTGGTTGTTTTCCTAGCTTTGGTTGTTAACCGAGGAATCGGAAGTTTGTTAGTGAAAGTTCTCTTCGCCATTACGCTGCGTTCAATCCAACACGCTTGTGAACTTCAGGCGGATGCACGTGATAATGTAACGCGCGTAAGGGGGAGGGGGGGATCTGTGGCGCGTGCAGGTACTGTGATTGACAGGCAGATTTTACACAGCCCTGCGCTGATTGGACCAAATTAACCGGCCTGCGCTAATTGGACCAAATTAACCGGGAGCGGTGGATTTTTGCAAAACAAATAACTGGCTCTAGGTGGAGCTAAAAGCGCAGGGTTTTTTCTTAAATAGTCTAATTTATGTTGTTCTATCGGAGCATAGTGTTGGTTTCAGTGAATATGAAAAAATATGATCAAAATAGTTGCCGACCGCAGCTTTAACTTGGCACTATGTCACCAGACACTAATCAAAAACATGTTTACATTTTTTCATTAGGTCTCCTCGTCCAGTCATTCTTGAGCCAAAAGAACAGTTTGATGATGAGGATGGGCTTCCAGAAAAGCTATTGCAGAAATCAGCACAATATCACAAGTGTGTTATTAATCTATTGACATTTTTATCTGTGTTCCATATTTAAAGTAAAGGATCTCAGTGGATTAACCAAATTAACAATCAGTATGTGTAATTTAGGGAAAGGGAGCACCCACCACACTTTGCAGAGCCAGGCACCTTTGAGTTTGAGTACTCAACACGTTGGAAGGCTCTGGATGAGATCGAGAAACAGCAGAAGGAACTCGTAGAGCGAAACATCCTAGAGGCCAAGAAGAAACTGGAGGCTGAAATGGAGGCTGTCAAACATGAGCATCAGCTTATGATGATGAGACAAGGTAGCATGCAGTTACACAACCCTATTGACGAGTTTCTGAAAAGAATTGGCTTATTTTTTTCATGATTTATGCAAAATATAACATTTTATTGGTTTACTTTAGTTTTCATTTTCAAACAGCTAAAATAAAAATTATGATTTTTTTTAATTTAACATAAAAATAAAACTGTTGCTAGTAAGGGGCTGTTTTTACCTGCTATTAAGATGTGTTTTTGTCTATCGGTTCACAACTGGACAAGAAAGACACATTCTCATTTACACCTGTTTTTTTAATCCGTCGCTTTTGTCCACTTTCAATCGCTTCTGTCCTGATTTTCTGTGGTGTAGAGCTGAAGATCTTTGCCCGAACCCGACGGGACCCGTTGGAACCCGACGGGCTCGGGCGAGTTCGGGCTTCATTTCTAACATTTTACACGGGCTCGGGCCGGGCTCGGGCTTAAATACAAAATTTAGACAGAGGATATAGACTAATGTTGGCAGTAATGGCGAGAAGTGCCGACGCAAATCCCGCGGAGCCTTTCTCTTAATTTCGTTATTGCCAAATACCCATCTTAATTCAGAATGTATTAACTTAATTTAATTCGTTAGGAAATAATAATTTTATTGGCTTAGTTATAGTGTATTGCATAAGCCTATTTAGAATGAGATGTTACAATGTTACAGATGACTTATTTTATATCTTTGTTTCAACTTCCAAGTGGCGTGTAGATCATTAGTCATGAATAAATAATGTTAAAAGCTGTGTAAATTTCTTGACAAAAGCTGTGTGTTTGCGCACATTTAAATAATGTCGGGCTGTAAACGGGTTCGGGCTTTTAAAAAGCTGTCAATCTAAATGTACGGTCGGTTCAGGCTGCATTCTGTCGGGCTCCGGACATTTCGGGCCTAACTTTTAAGGCCTGATTACAGCTCTACTGTGGTGGTGGCCTGGGGCGAGTCCCTTTTCTGTCGTTTAAACCCGAGCAGGGTAAAGATGGGTTTATAATCACGCAATTTAATATTATGTCAGAGTTTGCTGCTTGTGTTGTAAGTAAACATACTGTACATAGTTTTTTACATGTATATGTAAGAGCTAAGGGTGTCACAATTTCGATTTTAAATTGAAATTGATTGAAATTAAGTCACAACCTCGAACTTCGAATTAAAAAATGGGATCGTTGATGCTGCCACGCCCCCATGTCACGTCCGGTCGGCTTGCCAAGTGAGGGAAAAAAACTCTCAGAGGTGCCTTAAAACATCGGTCCAGCGGAACACAATTTATATTTTTAACACAAGGGATGTATTGCTACGACTCCTTGAAATGCATATCATAAACAGGATTATTTACTACCTAGTGATCTGACTTTGGACAGAGCGCAGCTCTTTGCACGTAAGTTACGCGAGAGTGAGAGAGGATTTTTGTGCAGTGGGTTATATTTGAAACAAAAGGGATAGTTTGCCTCAGCTCACATGAAACGCAAGAAACTGAACAAATACGTAAGGATTACCACTTTGGTTTATGTTTAGACTTCGGACAAATGACACGTAAGACAAAGAGAAGTGCAGCTGCTTATGACGCGCTGGATTTATTTCAGATGCTAGGAGTCCAAGAGGCGCGCATTAAGTCCATGTGCATGCAAGAAGGAATCCTCACACTACTTCCCGTAAAGTGAAGCCCACAAACCCCCATGCGAGGAAAAGCATGCAATGTGCATGATAGGGCTGGGTATTGTAACACACGCTGTTTCTGCATTTCTGATGTTAATCTGGAGTACCTATAGAGTAGTATGACATCCTTTATATCTCTGAAGAGTCTTTAGTTTAATCAGATTTATAAAAGAAAGATTAGCTTTACCGAATCTTTCCGATAACGTACGAAAAAATGAAGGAGGAGTTATACCGCAGGAGGAGCGAGTACAAGTCATGCAACACTATACAACACTGTTTTAACTTATGATTCACTACATGTTCGTGTCATTTATATAATATGCACGCGACTATTTCCAACATAAGACAGAAGTCTTACTTACCGCGGGCAACTCGTCATGACCCGGTTGGGAAAAAACACTGCATCAAACACACACGCAAAACTCCGCTGCTACCCCGGATAATAAACTATATCCATCGTTTTCATAAGGCTGGATGTCTTCTCCTTACATCCAAAAACACACTTCATCTTTCGTGCCATTGTTGACTTTTGAAATTAAACAAAGCTGAATGGCGTGTTAAGCTGCTTGCAAGGTTTAGCGTCTCCCGCTGATTGACGGGTGGGCGTGGTTTTCCGGGGGAAGTGCCCATATAAAGAAGTGATACGTATTGAAAACCCCTGAAACGTCAGTTAGAAATGTAATAAAAAAAAAAAATTCCGAAATTTGTACGAACCCTGGCGAAGTGCATTCGGCACAGAAATACTCTGTAACATGTCCAACTGCTTTTTTTGACACATTTCATCTCAAATATCAAACGGTTCATGCTCTTATCATTAAAAACAATCACAGCAAACAGCACACGCAGGGTTTATGTACTTATCAATGCTGCTCACAAACGCGCGAGGCTATGTATGTGTACTTGTTGTCAATGACAGTACTGGTCACTCACAAACGCGCTCAAGCGCGGGGTATGTGTGCTTGTCAATCACGGGCATTAACTCCGTTGAGTACTCCGCCAAAATCTGCGGGCGCGGATTCCGTTAAGACCTGTCGATGTTTTGTTTTATTAGTCTGAAATACTAACAAACAGCAGACATACGGCTGCATGCTTTCATTTCTTTGCCGCTCTAAGTAAACAGTGGTTGCGTCACGCATGAGGTAACTTCCTGGTGTTTGCATTCAGAGCAGCGAAGAAGAAATGAGTTTCGCTTTGCAGCGTTAGCTATAACGGGCACAACTAGGTTTAGTAAGAAAATGGTATCGGATCGGTACATTGTTTCAAGTACTCGCCGATTCCTTTGCAATAATTTTTTGTGGTATCGGCCGCTTTTCTGATACTGGTATCGGATTCGGATCAACTCTACCAAATATGGAGCGTACAACCCTAAGTTTTACTGGGCATAATGTGGTCTGCATATCGTGGATTGACGTTACAAAATAAAATGGATTGACGTTACAAAACGCAAGGAAAATATCGTCGATGTCCGAATGAAACCTGCATTTCCAAAAACCGCTACCCATACGGCAAAAAAGTTTACATAATTGATATATATAGTTTAAATATAATAAATGTTTATTTATATACAGGCATGAAAATCCCTCACCTTTCGGCGAAATTCGCCGTTTTAAAGCCAAAATAGGTGACCCTCGTGAATCATGTAGATTCGATGAGAAAACATTTTTGGGGGGAGGGGGGGTATGCGCGCGTTGTTTGTAGACACGCCCTTCGCTGTCATCCAACATCCCACACATTAGATTTGTTTGAGTTCATGCTGCGCTACAAAACCCGACAGGCAGGCAGGTGACATCAAAGTATCACGAGAGTAAATCGAGAAGCCATTCAGAAGTCTGCTTTCGAACGGCTCTCGCGCTACTGTGATGTCATCCGCATTTCTGTGTTCTTCGTCATACAAGCTTGTTGAAGATGCGTAGAGCGACTGCCTTCGGGACGTAAAGTCAACACAAAACGCTGTAAAACTATCAATGTGGAATTGTAAGGCATCAACCAATTAAAACAACATATCTACACAGACTGACACTGCAAAGTGACCTAAAAGATTTTTTGTTGGAATGGATTGGAACGAATTATGGACGTACTCATCGCTAAGTTACATTGGTCTACGGCTGTAAGTACTTAAATGTAAATATGGTGAAACTGCAAAATATTGCATGACATGCTGTAATAAGAACATACTGTTACTAATACAGTTAATAAGGAAGTTTACAGTAACATTTAAGCGATTTTAGACTATTTGAGCGACAAAGATGCTAAAGTGAACTGTTTTCAGTGCGCATACGCGCACAAACTCAAAAGCCCACACCCAACGCGCATTTCAGAAATCACGCAAAGCAAACGCATATTTTTTGGGCTTGACAGGAGATATAGGCACAAACTATATTGTAATTCCACAGTCTCTGCAAGTATTCTCAGAAAAACAGTCGTTTATTATAAGTGTGCAGTTTATCATTTGTCAGTGATCGCTTCTCCGTTGTTAAATGGACAGTTAGTCTCATAAGAAATGCATATGTTTGAGTCATTATGTTAATCAAACTTCAAAAAACAAAAGGAAAATCACTTTTATAGCTTTAAAAAGATCAATTATATTTAATTTATAGAATAAAAACAGTGTTATGTTAATTTGATACTGTTTTTTCTACCTAATCAATACTGTTAGTTCTTACTTTATTTGTAACTTTGTTCTTTTCTATTTTATATGCTTGTCATTTTATTTTCCCACATCACTTTTTTGCTTATCTGAAAATTAATCAACCCATGACTCAAAAACCATAATTTAATTAATTTAACCAGTACTATATTGTAAAATTAATTCATTTGAAATTAGATATAGGCCTCCAGGTCCACCCCATTGCAAGGCCAACTTAAAATTGTATGGCCTTGCGACTTATGGTCAGATTATGGCAAAATAAAATTATTGCAGATTTAAAATAGTATGGGAATGCTACTTGTTACAGCTTTCCACATTTATCAACCCATTTAATTAAACATGGTTTCTGTTACTAGTCAAATGTTTACATTTTCAATGTAAAAGAATTAAATAATTGAAATAATGGTCATAATGTATTTTTTGCGTATGTCATGGTGTGCATTTTGTTTCTGCGCACATGGAGGGATGTTGAGTTCCTTCCTTCTTTTTTGTCCTTGGCCAATCACATGCCTGAAGAATAAATAAGTCAAGTTACAGCATGTTCCCTAATGAGGCCATAATATTTATTCTGGGGGGTCCTCCCACCTCGCGGCCCCATCAGAAGCCACATCGCCCCTCGAGCGCCCTTCTCACCTTTTTCACCCCTGACCCGTTTTCATGCCTGTATATATATACACTCACCGGCCACTTTATTAGGTACACCTGTCCAACTGCCCGTTAACTCAATTTTCTAAACAGCCAATCACATGGCAGCAATTCAATGCATTTAGGCATGTGGACATGGTCAAGACGATCTGCTGAAGTTCAAACGAGCGTCAGAATGGGGAAGAAAGATGTTTTAAATGATTTTGAACGTGGCATGGTTGTTGGTGCCAAACGGGCTGGTCTGAGCATTTCAGAAACTGCTGATCTACTGGGATTTTCACGCACAACCCTCTGTAGGATTTACAGAGAATGGTCAGAAAAAGAGAAAATATCCAGTGAGCGGCAGTTCTGTGGGCACAAATGCCTTGTTGATGCCAGAGGTCAGAGGAGAATGGCCAGACTGGTTCGAGCTGATAGAAAGGCAACAGTAACTCAAATAACCACTCGTTACAACCGAGGTATGCAGAAGAGCATCTCTGAACACACAACACGTCGAACCTTGAGGCGGATGGGCTACAGCAGCAGAAGACCACACCGGGTACAATTCGCACAGGCTCACCAAAATTAGATGGGAAGTAGTGGGAAAAACGTTGCCTGTTCTGATGAGTCTTGATTTCTGCTGCGACATTCAGATGGTAGAGAGAAAATTTGGTGTCAACAACATGAAAATATGGGTCCATCAATGGCTCAGGCTGCTGGTGGTGGTGTAATGGTGTGGTGTATATTTTCTTGGCACACTTTGGGCCCATTAGTATTAAATGAGCATCGTGTCAACGCCACAGCCTACCTGAGTATTGTTGCTGACCATGTCCATCCCTTTTTGATCACAGTGTACCCATCTTCTGATGGCTACTTCCAGCAGGATAACGTGCCATGTCATAAAGCACAAATCATCTCAGACTGGTTTCTTGAACATGACAATGAGTTCACTGTACTCAAATGGCCTCCACAGTAACAGATCTCAATCCAATGGAGCATCTTTGGGGTTTGGTGGAACGGGAGATTCGCATCATGGATGTGCAGGCGACAAACTGCAGCAGCTGTGTGACGCTATCATGTCAATATGGACCAAAATCTCTAAGAAAGGTTTTTGACCAGCGGATGGTGGAGATCGTTTCGGGTCATGTTCGTCTTTATCTCAGGCGGCAAATGCATCAATTATACAATTGAACGCGACTTAATGCATTAAGACTGCAATATTACATACCGTATAGATAATAGGGTGCTATAGGCAAGGAGACGAGCCCAGCAAATACATTTTCGCATTAAGTGTTTCCCGTAATAAAACATAAAGACAATGATGTATTACGTGGCGCAGTCATAAGCAGACCTGCAAACTTCTCGCTTTTCGGCGACAATCGCCGTTTTCTTGGTCAATTGGGTCATTCACGTGAATCGCGTAGAATTTTTTGAGGTGGTGGGAGTCGGGAGGCTGCCCTTTTTCTGATGCCATGCGGGCTAGAATTGCCAAACATTATTGGATAATTCTTATAATTGACATTTCTCTGGGACAATCGGAATCTTAGCACATCCTCCAGAATCTTGAAGACAGCGCGGTCCTTTGGATGAGAGACACAACTGGCTACCACGCGAGTCTGATGGACACTTTTACCGTGAAGGAACCACCTTATTCAAGGTAAGTCAACTTTTTTGGAGCAAAAACAACAACTATTTGTTTGCTTGATTTAAATTAGCGTTAGCTACCACTTATATTGTATTTTTAGGAACGAGTCAACGCCGAGTAATGCACAAACGTAGACCTTGCATAAAGTTTGCCTATGCTTCGAGCAAAATGACTAATGATAGCTAACTTAGCATGACGATTGCTAGCTAGGCTTATCGTTACCCGGGTGCTCTGCCCTGAGTTCCGAGATATACGGCTACTACTCGAATTCTGAGCTAACGTTACCCTGAGTAACTTCATTACGGTGGCTGTGCTGCGCGCTTGTAATAAGGGCTACATTTTGCTTCAAAGTCTGTCAATGAAATCTTTACATTGTGTTGTTAGTTGAATTTACATTATGAACACTAGCACTTTTGAGATTGTTTATTCAATGTAAGGACCCCTACATATAAAATGGATTATTATTATAATTATTGAACAGAAATGTATGTTGATATTTACTGCATATCAGCCATACAGTATGGAGACACGTTGTTTTATCATATTAGTCCTATGTATGATGGTTTGCAAGGTTATATTTTAATGATTGAAATTTACTTTCAGGCAATGGTTCTGGGCACTTTGGTGGAGCACTCACTGCCATAGACAATGGCCCGTCATTGTCAACCTTGCACAGACGCCAGCTGAGGACAAAGTGGCTCTGTCGCACGAAGCTTTCGCGAACATTGGCTATATATATATATATATATATATATATATATATATATATATATATATATATATATATATATATATATATATATATATATATATATATATATATATATATATATATATATATATATATATATATATATATATTTTATTATTATTATTATTATTATTATTATTATTATTATTATTATTATTTTTCATTTCTGTCTGTCTCTTGTTATTTTTTATTTCAGTTTCATGCTTCACAACACTTCCAGGCGTTTCCGTGAGTTGTAAATAAAAACATTTGTAAAATATTAAATGTGTCATTCTCCTTAAGCTTCAAGGATGTTTTAACATTGATTTTTGATTAAAGTATGCTGATTTTTGTTATGTCACGTTTAGAATCATATTAAAATCACAAAAAAATAGAGCACATTTGGCCTACTAAAATTAAAACAAATTTTTTACAGTTTTTTCTATGATTAGATGATAAAGACTAACAAACTTCTTATCATTCCTCAAATACATGAAACATTAGCCTTTAGGGTTTGATGAGTGAAAAAAAGACTTATTCATATACTTTTGCGTTTCAAACACGCAGACACGCTCATGACAGATTCACAGTAGAGGCTTCGTCTTTTCAATACTTTTCATCTGTTAAATGGTGCGACTCCTAGATGCAATTTGAGTGCTGATCTTCATGAATGAGACAGGTATACCGTATAAAAACGAAATGTGTATAAAAACAAGAACAGAGTTTGTGTTCTTTCACTCCGCTCAAAAAGAGTGCGTACGCACAGTGGAGAGCATCCGTACGGTGCGCACTTATTTATGCCAAGTTTATTTTTTATAAATCCCAATATGTGTGTGGAAAATTGTGTACGCATATTTCTACGCCGTTTTGTGCATACACAACGTTTATACATCAGGCCCCTGACCTTTAACATCTGTCATTTATGAGGAAATTATTTAACAAATAGACAATACCTGTCCATAAAACAGCTTTTAAGTCAACTGTCCCATTACTTTTGACCCCTTTAAAAAGGGGGAGCTACATATTAAACAGCTGTAATTCCTAAATCCTTTAGCCAATTTGGATGTGAATACCCTCAAAATAAAGCACTGAGAGTGTGCACTGTAAGCCAATATTCATAATATGACTGTAACTGGAATACATTTTGTTAAACAGTTTAAATAACACAAAATGTGCCTCTGTCCCAATATTTATGGACCTGACTGTACGTCGTCATCACGTCATGTCATACCAGTGCGAAAACGGCTGCATCGCTGCTTTCACCTTTCTTCTTCGTTGCATAACTCCGCTCCTGGGGCATCAAGGACACTTCGTAATATGCACACATCATGGGATACCACATCATGGGATACCAAAGTGTGCATACGAAGTGTCCATCGCGTGTAGGGTTGACAAATTTCTCACTCTGAAATACGGGACAAAATGTGGCCGGTCGCAGCATGGTTTTGTATACAGTGTATTTAAGCCATTTGTCAAAATGATAGCTAATCTCATAATTAAATATTAGTTTAAAACTCTTATGCCCTGGAAACATACATGGTAGGTTTATTAATAGTTTGTTAATTTACAGCAGGTAGCCTACTTTTAACACAGTAGGGGTAGGTTGCACCAACAAGGATTAAATTAAGCAGAGTTTAGAGCTAATCTAGGGTTTGTTGATCTCAGTTTAATTTTAATTCGAGTTGGGTTGCACCAGTTAAATTTAAACACAGATTAACAAATCTTCGATTATGTATTAAACCCTTCATCTGTGATTTATTTTGTCCGCATTGTGGAATTTTCTGGTGTAATTAAACAGCAACAATGTTGACGTTGTCATTCAAAAAGGAAATAAACAGTTTATGCAAGCAAAGGTAATGTAATTCTTTTATTATAAATCACCTACATACACCGGTAGGCTAATCTAAAGGTCTGATTCAAATAAAAACATTTGACAATCTTTTAAAACAATTGTATTGATTAACAGATCAGGAAATATTGTGACAGGAAATATCGCCAAGCTCAGATATTGTGATATAATGAACAAGATGTGTCAACGCATTTGTCATGAAGCGCCACCATGAGTCCGTTCATTCACTGCCCTTCGTCTGACTGGAGCGCGCATGACAGAGGAAAAGCACATACAAGCGTCGGTAGCTGTCACCGGTGCTGTTAATAATCTTTTTGAGCTGCCAAACTCACTTTGTTGAGACGTTATAATAAATGCATCTTTGAATAGCGCCACAACGCTCGGGGTACGTGTTTCTAATCATTTAGCCAGACATTTAATTGTAAAAAAAACATATTTAAACATCCTCATATGCAAGTTTAAAGTTAATCCCTCACTGAGATTTAAAACAAAGTTTAAAGTAATAGAGCAACAGAGGCTGCGTTTACACTTGGCATTAACATGCGACCTGTATCCTAAAGTTTGTCCACATACACATTGAAAAGACAAGTGTAAACGCGTTTGTGTTCGGAATGTTATCCGATCCGTGTGTACTGATGCAGAGGTAGTCGAGGACCTTATCATTCCTCGGATCTCAGTGTAATGTAAACGCAATCCAGCCATCATATCTGCATTTGCAGGCCAACGTCACACAAAACCCCGCCCACTATCATCTCTACTCACTGACAGCTGTCAAAAATAAATGACGTTATGTCATGGAGAGCAGGTGAGAGATGCACAAATTTATATTTGTGGAGAAATGCTAGCTAGTTTAAACGTATCTTGAAATAAATCGATATACAAAAGCATTTTAACACTGACTGTATTTAAGTTATTCAGGCATATGTTTAACATGTTTCCACTATTTATGGAGTGATAATATTTAAATATTAAATATTTAATGGCAGAATTGATCGTTATAATGTTTGAGTTTCCATGGCGACATATCAACGTGAATGTTGCGCTTCTTTCTGGTCAGTCAGGTAACACATTTTAAGTTACTTGAAAAAACACGTACAAACCATAATAACATTAACCAAATACATTTATTCAGTGTTGGTTTTATACAAAGTAAGTTACTTATAAATGTGTTTGTAAATTACATTACTATACGCACTATAGAGGGAGACATGAACAGGAAATATAGGAAATTGTTAGCTGTTTTAGTTAAATCATGTTAATTTCCTAAATCATAAATCAAAAACGTATAAATTCAGGCAGACTACAACGTCGGGATGGTCACCCTAATGTTTTACACGGATTTTGTTGTTCATGGAAAGCATGTGGATGAAAGTCAAGTTCAGGTAACGTTGGCTGAAACGTGCATCCTGGCGCGGATAAAGCCTTAAAGCTAAAAAAAATAAAGCTTAAAATGTGAACATCACTGTTTGTGGGTTTGCTAGTTATTCTCTGCTGTTTGCTTCTCAGTAACACCGTACAATACTGGATTGCGTATACCGCGACAACCCTAAATTATGTGGCTAAAGACAGCTGTAGCCATCTGTGATTGACAGCTGTCCACCCAGCGCGCGTCTCCCTGAACGGGATCCGATCACACATCCAGATACAGAAGCCACATTTATGTGACAAATGTAAACGCGCCGTGTCCTGATATACGGATGATCGGATCTGCGTGAACGGATCACCGAGATCGCATGTTAATGCAAAATGTAAACGCAGCCAGAATTAAAGATAATCAAGGTTTACTGTAAAATTTAAACTTGGATCAAAATGGCAGTTTAAATGAAAACCTGATTATTTTTAAACAGGTTTAAAGTTTGGTGCAACAGAATTACTAAATTTAAACCAGATTTAGGCCTAATCCTTGTTGGTGCAACCCACCCTAGGGCTACTTTTGAACCATTAAGTTAACTTTACCTGTCTAAAACAAAACACTTGTGACTCCCGCACTAAAGGTAAATAAAACGTTATCCCCTTCATTTTCATCTTGGGACAAACTAAACTAACATAGATTCTATAAGAAGTGGTCTTACAGAGTCAACATCAAAAACATAAATTAAAACACACTTACAGTGAATCAGAAGCGCCAAAATGTCCTAGTAAAGTTGAAAATGATTAAATCCTTCTGATTGATACGGTTTAGGCAGGTCTGGATCCGCGATCTCTTCAGAATTGAGACCAAATTTTGTAACTATGCCGATCTTATACAAACAGCTAAGTAATGGACTATATAAAAAAGCAAACATAATCGTATTATTTGACCCTCTTAAACGTCTACTGAATGTGCTGGGTATCTGTGATTGGATAAAAGGTGTCGTGATCAGCACTGCTGCTGCTTGTGGCACCGCAAGGACTGACACTGGATGAAATCAAAGTACCGCGAGGGCATTTCGATAGTGGCTTCTGTAGGATTTCTCGAATCTCCCTTGCGGGATTTTGATGTTATCTCCCTGTCGTTGTGGCTCCAAATGATGTGGAAGTCTGTTGTATCAGTCACTGGTTAGATCAAGCATAGCAGTCAAAAAACTGGACGTGGGTCGTCCCGTACGGGACAAATAAATTAGGCTTAAATAAATACGGGACGTCCTGGCTAATCCAGGACAGTTGGCAAGCCTGATCGCATGCACACTTTGAAATCTAACCGAAAGTAGTAGGTCATCCGGGTACTTTTCGCATACTGTTTTTGGAATACTACGTATTCTGACATACTACTCGCCTCACCTACTGCTTTTCGCCTACTATATAGTATGGAAGTAGGTGGTTTTGGACGCAGCATATGTGTCTGCTGTGGTTCAAACTTAATTTCATGAAGCAACGAGAATACTTTCTGTCTGCAACCATCACTTATAAATAAACCTTAATTTGAACAGGGGACCCCAGGTATTTTGCAAAATGCATTTACATTCACAAGATCTGCATTTTGAGGTCAATAAGATGAAAAATAGGATGTATGTTTTTGTTCATACGAGACAAGTAAAAAGTTTTTCTGCTACAAGTATGTTGTGCTCGGCTACATGGTTTTGCCAGGGGTGCTTGCCTTGATGTCTTGGCAACTGTTTGCAAATAGTCAAATCATCAGAATTTGTTGTCCTTTGTCATATTAGTGTGAATTATCCTACAACATGTATTGCTTCCCACTGTTAAAAATTGTGTTGTTAGAAGTTGTGCAGTTGTTTGCTGTTTTACAAAAATGGCAAACAACTGTAAATTTCAGCAACAGCAACACCCTGTTAAATAAATTACTCACAGTCGGTGCGTATTACGGTTTTAGGGTCACGGTTTCGGTACACTTTGGTCACAACAGGCTTCTTTGCAAAAATAAAAACCTAATCCATTTTTTTCTGTCAAAATCATCATTTTCACTTAAGAGAACTTGTATTATACTGCATGTACCAACTTTACTGTGCACTTCAAAATGAACATACAATAGCTTAGAACACTGGGTTACTTTTTATATTCTATGCCACTGTCTTCAAGTTTTTTCGCAAAAATATCAGTTTGTTAAAGGCATTCCATGCAGTTTGACGTTTTTGTCAAACAGCGACCCCTAGAGTCACTGGGGAAAACTTGCAACTGTCGTAATTTCGCACCCCCACTATGTATGTACCTGTAAGGATAGTGTTGGGCGTGAATATGCAGAGATGGACTCCGAAGATAATGACTAGGGAATGTTTCACAATTTCATACAAATATTAGGCTACTGCATGTTTACTAAACTACAGATGATGGTAATAGGATAATAATAAGTTTATGCCAAGTGTAGAGTAGGCATATAATAAAAAAGTGGCCTACCGCGTTTGCTGGCTTATTACGTTTTTACAAGATTGCAGCTTAATCACAAGTAAACAGTCTATAGTCTAACATTATGTCTACTGTATAATTTCATTTGTTTTTTAATTGCAAACATTACAAAATGCATTGACAAAGTTATTTGTATACGTTGCATTATTTCATAACATTGGCCGTTATTCGTTGGCCATAAGAAATCGAAATTAGACAAATGACTACGTACACATCACAACACAACACTTGAGTTTAGATGGCAAAAAAAACATGTAAGAGAAACGAGTGTTTGTTAGCAAGTCTGCTAAATGCTCTTATGATCGTAAGCTAGCTAGACCCATGTTGAAGTTATTTTACTGGTCTAATTATCAACACTGGATGAATGAACAGCATAGTAAAAAAATACACACTACAAGCAAGCGCAACCACATACAACATAGACCGCAAACAAATTTACAAATAAGAGATTTACTTACTTGTCCATCAACAAGATCGCCAGATCAGCATCCCTTTTACATCCAGTGCTGTCTATTAGCTCACGCCAACGAGTAAAAACCTGACCGAGTGGGACTCTTGTCCGGTTCCTAACTCGGTCAGATTCTCTTTTTCGTTTCTACTCTTCCGAACGGGTTTTCTTAGCTGTTTCCCTCATCGAGCATTACGTCTCAAATGCGTGCGTGCAGTTGTTGTTATAGGCTTGTTTGACTTCATGCAGCGCTGCAGGAACCGACAGCCGGATGACGTCAAAGTGCCGTCTCGGATCATTCTCGCGGTACTTTTACGTCATCCGACTGCCGGTTCTTGCAGCGCTGCATGAAGTCGAACAAGCCTAACGTGTGTGACGTCGTTGCCGTAAAGCAGGTCGTGATTCTCGCGAGATTTGTCAGGGGCGGTTCTCTCAAGCTGGCATTGGTGGTTTTGCTAGCGGCGTCCTCCCCGAGCTTCAACAGGCGGATGATTCGCCATACTATGACTTCGTTTACCATCGAAATGACTTTGAAGCTGTTATATTAAGGTAAAATAACTGCATAGTGTGTCTTTAACATTTAAACACAGAAGGCAATGTGTGCCGTTTCTGTCTCACCTGCGATCACGTGCTATTAACAACACCCTAGTGATGACGGCGCAATAAGCGACTCGTCATATTAGATGTATTATTAACAGTGTTGGGCAAGTTACTGAAAATTAGTAATTAGTTACAGTTACTAGTTACTTCTTTTAAAAGTAATTGAATTACTCTACCAGTTTGTCACGGCTGGTACACTAGGAAGACGAAGGAAAACCCAAACGCAGACTAAAATAAAGAATACTTTAATACATACAAACAAACAGAACCAAAACACCCACGAGGGGGTAAAACATAACAATAAACAGACACGAGAACTAACTAACTAACATTAACACTTGGAAACACTAACTACATAAACTTACACGAGAGACCTGGAACAGAGAGTAAACACAGGGATCTGGAAAGGGAACAGAGAATAATACCAACGCACGGAGGACAGGACAGAAGGGTATTAAATAGGGAGAACTAACAACATACACCTGGAGCTTAATCAAACATAAGGGAGCGGGAAACAATTCACGAACCCTGAGAGAAACGTGGAACGCGGAAGGGCATGTCACACAATCTCTCAGGGCAGACACGTACTGTCACAACCTAATCCCTCAAACTCGGATAAGACAAGAAATAGAGAGATCAGGTCATGACAGTACCCTCCCCCCAAGGGCGGATACTAGACGCCCTCAGGAGGAGACACTAAACACAGGACCTAAAGTGAGACAAAAACCAAGAAAACAATGAAACCAAAATCAATGGTAAACAAGACAACATAACAACAGGGTTGGGATGAGCTAACAAAAATAAAATACATGGAAGAGGAGGGGGAGTTACGGCAAAGTTTGAATAATGAGAGTCAGTTTGTGTCCTTACAGTTTTATGAGTTCTTTTGGTGGTGGTGGTGACAGATGGGGGAGTCCGGAGGGAGGGACAAGAGTTCACCACAACGGGAGGGGACTGACGAGGGAACACCGGGGACACAGGAGGTACAGGGAACTCAGAAACAGGAAGCACAGGGGGCACAGGAGACGAAGACTGAACCGGGCAACACAGTTCCGATCCGCCGGAAAGGACGGATTCTTGCACATCCATCGGACGCACCGGCGACACAGGACGCGCCGGCGACACAGGACGCGCCGGCGACACAGGACGCGCCGGCGACACAGGACGCGCCGGCGACACAGGACGCGCCGGCGACACAGGACGCGCCGGCGACTCTGGAGACTTGGGGGAAGTAGATGGTACCGGCTGCACGGGAGAGGTGTTCTTCCTCCTCGTCTTCCGTCTGGGACAAGGAGCGGAAAGCGCCGAAGGAGTGGGAGACAGCACGGCCGGACCACCCAACTCCGAAGCTGAGCCACCCGACGCCGAGTCCCAGGAGGCATGTCTCTCACGTTTCCCCCTGAGACTGTCGGGTGGACAGGACACCGGTGGCAGAGACGAGAATGCCGTGTCTGTAGAGAACACTCCCACTCGCCGACGCTCCGGGATGGTTGCCAGAAGGGCTGGAAAAGAGGTCCTTCCTCCCTGGAATGCCCCTCTGGACGTGGCACCTCTCCACGCGTTGCTTCCCCCGCGTCGAACCAGTCTAGTACCACGAAAAGCCTCGTAGTCAATATTTGGGTTCAGATCCATAGTCCGCTGGGTTTAGTATTGGCATTGGTATTCTGTCACGGCTGGTACACTAGGAAGACGAAGGAAAACCCAAACGCAGACTAAAATAAAGAATACTTTAATACATACAAACAAACAGAACCAAAACACCCACGAGGGGGTAAAACATAACAATAAACAGACACGAGAACTAACTAACTAACATTAACACTTGGAAACACTAACTACATAAACTTACACAAGAGACCTGGAACAGAGAGTAAACACAGGGATCTGGAAAGGGAACAGAGAATAATACCAACGCACGGAGGACAGGACAGAAGGGTATTAAATAGGGAGAACTAACAACATACACCTGGAGCTTAATCAAACATAAGGGAGCGGGAAACAATTCACGAACCCTGAGAGAAACGTGGAACGCGGAAGGGCATGTCACACAATCTCTCAGGGCAGACACGTACTGTCACAACCTAATCCCTCAAACTCGGATAAGACAAGAAATAGAGAGATCAGGTCATGACACAGTTACTGTATATCTCAAGTAATTAGTTACTAGGGAAAGTAACTTTTAAGTTACTTTTATGTCTGCTTTTTAAATGTAAATATGAACAGTACTGAACAGTCAATCAATAAAATTATATGGATGGGTTATTTTACACGCAAGACTCTAATATATCACATACTGTACTGTAGGAGCCTTTTTTGCTTTAGATTCAGCCGAATATTTTTGTTAGAAATTATCTTAATATGCAAGCTTAGTTTATTTATGTATATCATTTAGACCATTTAGACAAATATTCTGTGTTTACATTGAAAATATATAGTGTGTTAAGATGTGTGTATTGTCTGTTTAAGAATTTGGAGACAATTGTATCAACGTGTTATATTTTCTACAATAAATTATCATTTTTCTGATTCCATATGTATTTTAATAAGTCAGAAACGTCTCCGCTGTGTCCTGCTGACAGGTGTGGTGTGGGCGTGCAGCAGCTGACGCAAATTATGGGTCCTCCGGAGGTTAGACCGTCTCATTTCAGTTCTCTTTGCGAACTTCTGAGGCTTCCACCTTGAAAGACCAAGTGCTCACCTTTTTAGGTCGCATGCTTAGCAGGGCGCGGCCATGGAATTGGGACACAGCTTGTGAAGCTTGCGGCGGTAGTGCGCTCTTTGGCCATATAGTGTTTGTATATGTTTTTTGTTGGATTTAAATGACACACAGGATGAAAGGAAGATATTTAATCAGAAAACGGAGTACGTGGATTGTTTTGTCCGATGGACACAGAGCGAGTGGATTGTTTTGTCGGATACGGGGCGAGTGAAACTGTAACTGAAACTAAATGCGCACTCATACATACTATGGAGTTTTAACACGCCTGTACAGTGCAGTGTGAATATTTTTCTGGAAACAACAATCGCGGACCGTTCTCTTCCATGAAGGCCGATGTGAACATCTAAGAATATATTAACATTTCTCAGATTTATTGCTTTGGTGGACTACAAATGCAAGTTAATGTCATACTGGGATTGCTTGGCAAAGAAAATTTACAAACATGAGACCGGATGGATTATGACTTGCGCACAATTTTTAAACAAAGGTATGTTGTCCCGTTTAGATTTTTCATGTTCATTCTATATGCACTGTCAGCCATGATGAAGTTTAATGATTCATTTCATGCGACGTTAAATCAGAAATGTCTTGTCTGTAAGTGTTATTTTTTTTACAAAATAGAGTAACGCGGGTAACAAACTCATTTAAATTTCAGTAATTGTAATTGCGTTACTTGATTTAAAAAAAATACTTCGTTACATGCTCGTTACTGATAAAAGTAGTGGAATTACAGTAACGCGTTACTTTGTGAATATAAATGACTTCACTGTGTGTCAAAAAAGCAGATTTAAGTCCGTATTTTTTCTCTTCTAACGTTCGGTAAAACCCCATAATGGGCTTAAAATCTTGTTTAAGAATCTGTTTTATAACGAGAATCTCTCTTCCAGTGCGTCTATATGTGTGTGCGCTGCGCGCCAGCTGATTTGAATCTGACAGAGTTCGTCACTGTACATTTAAAAATCCCAAACAAACATTACAGCGTAAA
Source organism: Misgurnus anguillicaudatus (assembly GCF_027580225.2). Taxonomy (NCBI): domain Eukaryota; kingdom Metazoa; phylum Chordata; class Actinopteri; order Cypriniformes; family Cobitidae; genus Misgurnus; species Misgurnus anguillicaudatus. The sequence goes on from NC_073339.2 coordinate 26,899,034, forward strand.
TGCTAGAATTAAGGCTATGTTTACATTAATGCGTTTATGCTTTAAAACGCGTTACTTTTGCTACGTTTACGCCTTTCATCTACACTACATCACCGTTTTCGACCCTCATAAACGGATTCGTTCGCAAACGCTGAAGACCCTGTTTTAGTTTGAGAACTTAGACGTTGCTCTGAGTGTAAATGAACGTAGACGGAGTCTTATGTAAACGAACAGCTTATATTAATGTGACAGCGCATCATTTTCAAAGTAAAAATTATTTTATTGATGTAAATGTTGGTTTGCAATGGAGGTTTTGCCAAAAATAGTAAACATCTACCAACCAGCTATTATAAACGCTATATCGGATTGTTTTAACATGTATCCTTATAGATAATGCCTGTTTTATATTAATGTTTGAGTATTGTTGGGTTTAATGTGTTTATGTTTTGTTTAAATTTAAAGATAGACTGTAATTTTATACGCCATACAGGCGTTTCAAAGGCCAATATGAAGGGAGAATTGTAATGGGTCAGACATTATTTTCCAGTTTAATGTAAGTTTTGTTTGCTACTTCAAAATGAATTTCGTTTCAGATAATTGGTCTCTTAATTTTAATCGATGCTTTGTTGACAAGTTTTGTGAATATAAATTAATAAAAACAATAAACTCAACGTCATTAATATAATGCTCGTTTAGGCGCTTGGCTTTTAGCTATTTGTGTGTTGCTAGCGGAGGACGTGCACGGACCTCGCACACTTTTAAAAATTAATGCAATAAGCATTTCTGGTAGGCTAAAGCAATACTTCACTTCTTACTATATGTTTGATTGAAGTTTGCATTTGCTAAAATGTATTTTTGCTTCAAGCTCACTACTGTTTAGAATGCTTTCTTTTTAAATCATAAAGACCTTTCTGTTTAGTTATAAAATCTAAATTAACCTATTAATCATATTAATATGTTGTAGGGGGAGCTAGAACAGTATAATGTTTATGTTCTGTTTGAATGGTAACACTTTACAATAAGGTTCATTAGTTAACATTAGTTAATGTATTAACTAACGTGAAGAAACCATGAGCAATACATTTGTTACAGTATTTATTAATCTTTGTTAATGATAGTTAATAGAAATTAAGAGTTCAGAGTGCATTAACTAACGTTGACAAGATTTGAATAAAGTATTAGTAATTGTTGAAATTAACATTAACAAAGATTAATAAATGCTGTATAAGTGCAGTTCATTATTATTTCATGTTAATTAATGTAGTTAACTAATGTTAACTAATGAACCTTATTGTAAAGTGTTACCGTTTAAATTTAGTTAGCTTACGAAAGATAGACTGTAATTTTAAACACAATATAGGCGTTGTAAAGGCCAATATGAAGGGAGAATTGTAATGGGTCAGACATTATTTTCCAGTTTAATGTAAGTTTTGTTTGCTACTTTAAAATGAATTTCGTTTCAGATAATTTGTCTCTTAATTTTAATCGATGTTTTGTTGATTAGTTTTGTGAATATAAATTAATAAAAACAATAAACTCAACGTCATTAATATAATGCTCGTTTAGGCGCTTGCGTTTTTAGCTATTTGTGTGTTGCTAGCGGAGGACGTGCACGGACCTCGCACACTTTTAAAAATTAATGCAATAAGCATTTCTGGTAGGCTAAATCAATACTTCACCTCTTACTATGTTTGATTAAAGTTTGCATTTGCTGAAATTTATTTTTGCTTCAAGTTCGCTAATGTTTAGTACTGTTCACTTGAATGCTTTTTTTTAAATCATAAAGACCTTTCTGTTTAGTTATAAAATCAAAATTAACCTATTAATCATATGAAAATGTTGTAGGGGGGAAATAGAACAGTATAAGACTTTCCCAAACACATTTTTATAGGTTCAAAAATAGTGTCTGTTATAGTTGCCAGCAAAGGACCCATGTATGACTTTTTGTCAATATCACACACCCCTAGGCTGCGTAAACGTGCAAAGGTAAGCTATTATTAGAGTAATAAGTTATTTTACACTTATATGCGCATGCCCAGTTACGTGATTGGTCATGTTTCATGCGTTTATGGTGGTGTATAGTGTGGATGAAGATTCTTTTAAAAATGCCAATATAAACGAGGATCGTTTTCATTTTAAAGTGCCGTTTTAAAACGCAAATGCTCTAATGTAAACATGGCCTAAGATTGATTTTATATATAACAGATAATCTAGATACATTTATCCTAATAAGTTTTTTAAAACATGGTAATGTTTTAATGTTTTGCTTTAGTGTATAAATACTGCAAAATACTGTTAAATAACGTCTACATGATTTTGCCAAATGTAAAAAAAATTAATGCACTGTTTTTGAGCATAACAGGATCATACTGTTAAATTTCAGCCGTAAATTAACAGCAATTTCACAGGATATTTTTACAATACTCTCTACAGCATTCATCTGACAGTACACTTGTCGCAGTTTATGAACCACTGGATTAATAAATGCAGGGATAATATGTTTTGTTGGTTTGTTACCTGATGCATTAAAGTGTGGGCATTAATTAACAGTAAGGTCGTTCATTAACAAAAGTTAAAGTGTTATCAATATTTCATAGATTTCCTAAACGTTTGCTAACTTGCTTAGACGTTTTACATAGTTAAGGCGTATCACAATTCCAGCACTTTTTATTAACATAAATTATGTAATAATCAGACAATATTTCTATGAATTTTGAACAGATCTCATGAGACGTCAAGAGGAGCTTCGTTGCTTGGAGGAGCTAAGAAATCAGGAGCTGCAGAAACGCAAGCAGATTGAGCTAAGGTGTGATTGTGACTTTGAGGAGGCCCCACAACTTGATACTAATGATATTAATTAGGGTTCCTAGCATGAAGTTCTGGAACCCTTTTGTATTTGATAGAATTTTCATATTCCTTTTATTAGGGTCCAAGCAGGGCAGGACTTGAGTAATTTCTGGGCCCTACACTCAGAAGAAATGCTACAAAAGCTGTCACTGGGGCAGTAGGCTTTAAAATGTCCTAATGTGTACAATTTAGGTACATATCACTGTAAAAAAAAATGCAGCATGTAGTTAAAACAACTTGGTTTTACAAGTCAATTCAACCTACTGTTTTAAATTTTGGCCTAATAAAAGGTGACAACTTATAAATTCAAGTAAATGACTACATTTTCAACTCAAGTTTTTAAACTAAAGTGTGTTGATTTGACAAAAATGCTGCATATTTTCTTTACAGTGTACCTATAAGGTACTAATATGCACTCTATGTACAAAGGTATACTATTTGAAAAGGTTACCAGTGACAGCTTGTGTACGTTTTCTTCTGAGTGTGCAAAATGACTTAAAATAAAAAAAAATACCATGGGGTATATTATATCTATATCTAAAGTAGTCAACCCAGTCTAAAACTAAATCATAATTTTTTTACAGGTGTAATTTAATTCCAATTAATCACAATTCTTTTTGCTGAAAAATTACCCCAAAAAGATCAAATGTAGTCTCATTCACATTCAAAAGCACATGAGTCCGCCGACAGCAAAACTCCCTAATAAGCAAAACAGAACTTATAATTAGTATGATCATAAGATTACTGAGTAATCCATTTGCACACTAAAATATTTTCTATGCACTTTACTGTCCATTGCACTAGTGTAAATGATGTTCATATGCCTATAGTATACATACACTTTTACTTAATCCATTTGTATAGTATGTTCATACACTGTAAAAAATAAATTGTTGGCTCAACGAATAATTTTTTAGTAACTAGTTCCACAGAAATTTTACGTTCACTCAATTTCTGTCTCCAAAGTGTTACCTGGATTGATGTTTTTTAGTTGGCCCAAACTTGACTCAAATATAAAAAAGTATGTTTGCTCAATTAGCTTTATAGTTCATTCAACTAAAATGTTTTAATCAGTTGAATCTTTAAAAACTTACAGCAAAGACTCTGTCAATTAAAATTTAAGTATTTACTCAATGTTTTATGTGTTACTTCAATTAATATTTATTATTTGGGATTTTTTAAATAACATTTTTAAATGATTTAAAAAATAAATTATTCTGGTGTTGTAAACAAAATAATTAACTTCAGTCACATAAAAACAAAAGCTTTTTATTCACTTATCATACAGACTGAACATACAGAATTAAGTTTTCTTTACGGTTTTTTTTGTTCGCTTTGGTACTATTTTCACAAGTGAGGTGTACATTTTCAAAACTCTTAGTACAAAAATCCAAACTGATCACACTTGTAACACAGCTAGTCATTCTTTCAAAACCTGATTTAATGCTTTCAGTGAGTTGCACATGTTTTCAGTCCACATTATCATTGTTTCAAATACAAGATTATTGTAATATGTAATGAGAACATTTGGTTTAATCACCGAAACACAACAGTATGATCTTCTTTCAGTTTAGTAATTTTAACAATCACTTCATCCAACAGCAAACATTGCAAGATACATGTTTCAAATCAGACTTAAAAGTCCTGAAATTAATATGCTACAGTACTAAAAAATACATATTACACAGTTTCATATTAGGCAATACACTTACGTTACTTACATAATCTATCATTTCCAAAATATCCATCCTATGTGTAATCAAGTGAAGGATCAATGAAGACATCCTCTACAAATCATTTGAGCAAATTACAGTAGTTTTTATTTTTCAGATATAATTGTAACATAGCTATACTTTCTGTAATGTAACTGAATGAGAACATAACATTTAGTGCACACATAACATTACTGTAATTTGGATCAAGCCTGTCTTGAGCATTTGGCCGTAGATTTTTGTCCACCTCTTTGAGGTCTATGCCCACCTCCCTGACAGATCCCTTGTCCACAAGATCTTCTTGCTGTCTGTCCTGCTCCATGTTGAAAGAAATTGCCAGTGTTTACACCCCCACTTTTACAGTATATCTACTGTACAGTAATGACCAGTTGTTGTTACCACTATGTAAAATCAATTAGCAATAAAGAGTATTTTATCATGTGTGGTTACACATAATTTATATGTTTGTACAAACACACATTTTATTTCTGTAGTTCTCAAAATCCATATACTGTATATTGCTGAAATGAAAATATATAGGTTTACCAAATGGTTCAGTGATTACCCATTAAGATCAGTTGGATTTAGTGCTGGTCAAATGTATTTACGCAAATGAAATGAGAAGCATATCAAAAGTATTGTGAGCATTGCATTGTGAAAGACAATTACTTCAAATGAAATGTATTTCTTTGATGACACAATGATTAAGTGTGGTGAAAAAGTGAATGCATCATTTTGTGTGTTGTACTAAGTCAATTGAAAATGTGATTACATGTTTGAAAAAACGGACTTTTTGATGATCTGCTGTGAGTTTTGTACTGACAGTTGTGAGGTTTTACCACATACTTGTGAAAATAGTACCAAAGCGAATAAAAAAAACTGTAAATAGAGGGCATAAAACAGTCCAAAAAGCCTCCAAAGTCAGTCAGAACATCTCCAGGGCCATTTAGGAGACTTTCCTCAGCCAGTCCAAGGGGAGAGTGTCTCGCTATGTATCCTTCTGGTCTGCCTATCTCACATCATCTCCGCTCTGGTTTGATAAACAGAGTAATATAAACACACACACATACATAAATAACATGTTTAATATAATAAAGTTTGACGGTGAAAGACTTTATTCCCTTAATAACGTTAATGTTAGGCCAAATTTCCCTCAGCCATCACACATAATTAAACACTATTGGGCGGTTTTCTCGGACAGGGCTTTTCACTGACTAAAATAACTTACTGACATCTCTTAACATATGAGTGCTATTGTTTTGTCTCAAAATGCACGCCAGTATTGTATTATATAAGGTTTGTTTGTAAAAAAAGTCCCAATTATAATAAAGACCGAGTTCTAAACTCTGTCCGGTAAACCAACCCTATATCCAGGCTTTTTATCTTAACTAAAATAGCTCCAGTTTACTTCGGACACAACATAACACACTTCTAATATATCTTTACAAAAATATCATTACAAAAACGTCGAGTATTTGCGTCTTTGCCAATTAATATATTCTAAAATTAACATTTAATTACAAACACTTACCTGACGTGAACTTGAGGAAACGGCTGACTTGTGTCCTTCCTTGTGTGAATCAGTAAGTGATTCCAGCTGTTGCGTGCGGATTGATCTCAGATGAAATGACCTGTGATCCAGATCCTTCCGAGTTATAACATTTTAAATTCAAAATACACAGACGCACGCGCATACACACATACATACACACGCGCGAGTACGCGCGCGCGCGCACACACGCACGCACACGGGTACACACACGGGTATATTTAGAAGTTTTAAGATTGTTATGATATTGGGACTATTTCTCCACTCGCACCTACAGCTCTGAAGTTCAAATTCGCAGGCAGTACGCAGCCCAGTTATAACAAATGTGAAAGATATGAAATATCATTCAACAGCGATATCATTTAAGTGCAATCCTAAAATATGATTTAAAACATACCGGTAAACCTTTTATTATTAAGTATAAGAAATTAAAATTAATTAAATTGCATGTTTAAACGCCACAGAGATATCAGAGCCAGCAGTCGATTTCTGATGGGCTTGCCGAGGCGAGGCTGCGCTGGGCGGGGTGTGAGCGCTTAAGTGTCTGTGATTTTCTGGAGCTCTTCTCCGTCCGAAAGTGTCCGAGCACATTTTTAAATAGACGCTATCTATATTAACCGACCGCATATTTAAACTTAAAGCACATACATTCACGCCTGAACAACTCTTAAAATTACATTTTGTTACCAAATAACAGTTATATTATGAGCATTTTGTTGTCAGGAAACATAGCTGTCATAAGTCCACATATTGACCAGATATGTCTTAATTAGTTCAGTCAACATAGCCATTCTGAATGTTGACTGAATTTGAAAATAACAATTCACTTAATGTTTTAAACACAGATTTATGTAAACTTAAAATAATATGTCTACTCAACTAAGCCCAAACAAGAAAATTGGTTTAACTTATATATTTTTGCCCTTCCAACATTTCATTAATTGGATTTTTTACAGTGTAGTAACCTTATCTGTATATCATGCTGCTAATATTTCAAATCTGTATTTGTATATTTATTATACATTTGTAACATATTGATATCTGTACTTACTACTTATTGCACTTCTGGTTAGATGCTAACTTCATTTCGTTGCCCTTTACCTCACATGTGCAATGACAAAAAAGTTGAATCTAATCTAGGGATGCTCCGATCATTATTTTTGCAGCCGATACCAGATACCGATTTGTTGTCTTCGTGATTGGCCGATACCAATGCCCGATACAGATTCTTTAAGCTTTTATGACATGCTGCTGTGTGAGTGCGTGCAGGGTGTACGTGGACAAGAGCAGCTATGAGGAAAATTTTTTTATATTAAACTGTAAAAACTTTAAAACGCATGCCAATAATAAACGTTCGGCATTAGGATACAATTGGCCGCGATAGATATTTGTTGTATACGCTGCTTGATGGGGATGTGAAGACACCTCGCACTGTTTAGACCGGAGCTTGTCCTAATAGAAAATGAACACATCTCTGTAAAGTACGGAAGCCGAGGTTATGCACTGTTGTTGTTTTTGCTTGCTTGTTTTCTCGTGATCATCACTTAATTTCTCGTTACCTCGAGATAACAAAAGTTGTATTCTTGAGATGTGATTAAAGCTTACGTGTACTCGATAGAACGTGTTGTTTTGTTTGTAAACAGCAAAAACATATTTTGCTAAATTAGCATGGATAAACAAATGAGATTTTACTTGGATCAGTTGACAAATAGATTTGTCAATATTTACAATTTTACAGTGGTGAATTTAGGGACCGTCTTGAAGTTACTCAATACACGTTTCTACTTTTAACAGCATTTAAATGGAATGACTGAATTGTAAACAAACAGTCACAAAACCGTGTTTATGAGGTTGTCAGCTATAATGCACATGTTTTAGATTGTTGATATTTATTTAAATACACTGTTAAATGCTATTGAAGATAGAAACGTGTAAAATATTATTTTAGAGATGGTCCCTAAATTCACAAACATGAACCGTACAACTTTATTTATTTATTAAGTCTATCGGCTACACATTTGCTACACGTGTGGTTACGGCGAAGACCCCAACTCCTATGCATTAGCAGTCCACTTCAAAATACACTAAATAAACTAAATGCACCACACATTAGAGGTTTTCATTTTTAATTTATCATTATTCAAACAAAACAGGGTAGGCCTGAGGTGGGAACTACCCTGTGGGACCATGAGGGGCTGCTCCTTGGCCCCGATGCCACATCTGTCCCCGATACCTCAAAACACACAAGGGCTAGGTGCTTGTTGTGTATGTATTTTTCTCATCTTTCAACCCCTCTGTTTGTGCTACCTCCCCCCTTTTTATTATATATATATATATTTTTTTCTCTCTCTTTCTTTCTTCCTCTAACCGTATGAATTTATCTTAATGTATCTATTAATTGGATTACCTACTGTTAAACGTGTATGCATTACTCTAAATATCCTCTCATTTTTTACACACACATATACTTACAACATGATATGTATGGGCAATGGCTGTATTTATTATTTGTTTGTCTTATCTGTTTTTCTGTTTTCTGTTTTGTTCTATTCATTGTTATTTACCACATGTAAATAGAGTCACTTTCTGTGTTTGCACTATATAAAAAAAATACACTAAATATTATGGACAGGAAATTACATTATGACATTTGGATTATCATGTCAGGATAACGAGACAACAACTTTTGTTTTCTTGAGATCTTGAGAAAATTAAGTCGTGATCACGAAAAAACAACTTTTGTTATCTCGAGATCCCGAGAAAACTACTTTTGCTGTCTCGAGATGACGAGAAATTGGGTTGTGATATCGAGACATCAAATGTTGTTTTCTCGTGATCACGACTTGATTTCTCATTATGAAATTAAGTCGTAATCATGAGAAAACAAGCAAGCAAAAATAATAGCAGTGCATGTCCTCTCTCGGCTTTCGTAGTAAAGGCAAAGAGAGAAATCCAAATTTGCACGTTGCACATGAGCAACGGGTTGTAAAAATGCTTGCACTGCGTACAAATGTCTCTAATTGCAGCGTCATTCAGGAGCCATATAATGACAAAAGTAAATGGTAAAATCAGTTCATGAGATCAGCAAATTCGGCAAGTACCGATCGAGTCTTTTAATGTCGTTATAGGCCGATTGATCGGAACATCCCTAATGATCATTAATTTCTTTTAAGTTTTTATTTAGCTTTAGAAAATGATATTTTTTTATTTGACATTGTCTTTATTGCACACAGGCAAACAAACCCCTTGCAGTGACTAAAAATTATTTTCTATAACATGTAAACAACAAAATCAATGAGTGTATTAAGCTTTAAAACAATCTGTGGTAAGTGCATATTGCATACAACTTTTCCAGATTGTTTAGGCATGGGCAGATTAACCATATCTGACCATGGGCCACAAAATAAAGGGTAAATTTATAAAATTGATATTTATGCATATTCTGAAAGCTTAAAAATGACACTTCCATTGATGTAAGGTTTGTTAGGATAAGACAATATTTGGCTGTCATCCAGGGTCACATATGGGCAATTGGGCAAGTGCCCAGGGCATCAAGTCTCCAGGGTCACCAACTTAACCAGCGATACAAAATTCTATACTTTTAGGTGTGCACTATTTCTTTTAGACTTAAAGGGGGTCACAGACTGGGCAAGATACACACTATTATCTATGACTGAACACACACCGGCGGCACAATTCAGTGTCTGTCCTCTCGGCTGTGACTGGATGCTGCTCAAAATCCTGCCGCGCTACACACCGCCACTCACAAATGGCGCTTTTCCATTGCATACTAGTATCCCATGGTTTGGTTTAGTTTGGGTCGGGTCAGCTTACTTTTGGGAGCTTTTCCATTGGGTGCAGTACGTAGTACCCGATACTGGTACCGACCCGAGCTGATACCAAAAGTGATGCGAAAACATTGTAGATCACTGATTGGTCTGAGAGAATCAGCATCATCGCTATAATGTAAAAGATAGCTTTACCTTACTGCTAGCTTGCGCTGTCTCAAGCAAACATCTTGTTATCTGTGCTCTGCTATAAGTTTCCAAACACCCTTTTAGCGCTGAAAAACATCCACAGGTTGAAAATCCGGGACACCATAATAGTTTTTTCCAGACTTGCAGTTTGTGGCGGCACATTCGCGACGTGCGTACACGTCCACATTATGCTTAAATGCAACTTCAATGAGGCTCAGCGGAGCGTGTTTGAACAGTGTTTAACATAAAATTACATAATATTTGTTCCAAGTCAACATTAATGTACAAACTGACTTCACTGACAAGGTACATTGATCTGGAATGAATGGGAAAAGAGTGCATTAATACAGCAGAAGCATTCATAGATTACTTGATTTTACTTAAGGAATAATTGACGATGGGCTGCTGGATTATTTGAAAAAAATACACACCTAAGGTGGTAATGTGGCACACCGTTAACCTAAAGGTGTGCATTATTTTCAAATAATTCAAAGGACCAGAGTCAATTATTTTGCTTATACCACAGTTACCACAGACACTGCTAAGACAAACAGAAAAAAACAATAGTGGATTTACCAACATCACATAGAACATATTTATTGATTAATGGATTAAAGTCACTTATTGTTCAGTAAAAATGAAATTTAAAAAAAATCTGTTTTTCATCAGGAGTGAACTTAAGCTCACGCCTGCTGCTGAATGTGTATGTCAGGTGTGCAATACCTAGTATTAGTGTTGTCATGAGGATGAGGGTGGTGCTGCTATTCTCTCCCAGTGTGCAACCCTCTCACGCATCTGTGCTGAGTGGATGTGACATTTGCAACAGTTACACCTTGAAAATTGTTTTCAGATGAAATAACGAGATAATGGTGAAGCGGCAGCACTAAGTACCAAAAAAGATTACTTTTAGCCAACCTCAAGTTCTTAACCTGTATGAGTGTCTTTCTTCTGTTTAACAAAAAATAAGATATTTTGATTACCCATTGCGTTCCATAGCAGGAGAAAAAACAAAAAAAAAAAAACAATATCCACCTCTAGAATATAGAACAGTTTTCTGAATTATTTGTGTTGAAGGAATGGTCTACTCATTTTCAATATTAAAATATGTTATTACCTTAACTGGGAATTGTTGGTGCATCCCTCTGTCGTCTGTGTGCGTGCACGTGGGCGCTGGAGCGCGCTGTGGCGCTTCGATGGCATTTAGCTTGGCCCCATTCATTCAATGGTGCCGATCGGGGATGGAGTTGGAGGTGACCAGACACATCAACGTTTTTCCTGTTTGGGACGAGTAGTTGTGCGAGCAAGTTTGGTGGTACAAGGTGGAGCGTGGCGCTTTTCCGGGCGGATTTAAAAGAGGAACTATATTGTATGGCGTAATAGCACTTATGGGAGTACTTCGACTCGCCTGAAAAGTCCGCTCCCCTTCTCACTCTCATAATGGGAGAGGGAGGGTGTTACTGCGCCGAGTCAAAGTACTCCCAAAAGTGCTATTACGCCATAAAATATAGTTCCTCTTTTAAATCCACTTAGAAAAGCGCTACGTTTTATTTTGTACCACCAAACTTGCTCGTATAACTAGTCGTCTTAAATAGGAAAACGTTGATGTGTTTGGTCACTTCTAACTTTATCTCTAAATGGTACCATTGAATGAATGGGGCTAAGCTAAATGCTATCGAAGCGTCACAGCACGCTCCAGCGCTTACGTGCACGCACACAGATGATAAGAGGGATGTATCAACAATTCTTAGTTAAGGTAATAACACATTTTAACATTGAAAATGAGTAGACTATTCCTTTAAATCAAAATTTCTAGCAGGTGTTACAAAAAACCCACTGACCTACAATTAAACCCATTTGTAACATTTGCTCTTCTGTCACTTTCAGTGTGATTGTTCAAGAACGGTACCAGCTGGACGTTTAAAAGTTTGGTATAGCTACGTATGTCCAGCATTGTGATAAATATTTAGACCTATTGCCATTTGCGTTAATATAGTTACAAACTTCCATTTACTTTTTACAGCAGTAAATGAGAGTTGTCCCTCCCTTATCACATTTGCCAGTGCTCTTTCCCTGAAGAGGTGTGTATCATGTGCACACCCATTCTATTACACACAACCTGTACATTAATTGAGTGAAAGTTTTTCCCGTTTTCAAAAAGGTTATAATTCACTTCATTGCTTGGACCCTAATAATACTTTTTTTTAAGTTTCATTTATAATAATGTTCAGTGGAAAATATTTCTTCAAATATCAAATTATGATTGTATTCTGAGCATTTGCACTTATTTATTGAGTTATGTATGTTCAGGCACGAGGAAGAAAGACGTAGACGTGAGGAAGAGATAAATCGCCATAGAGAGGAGGATGACATGAGATGCATGCCAGATGGATTCAAGCCCAGTTTCACAGAGGGTGTGAGTACAGGACAAAAGCTTCACTTACATTCTGATCTTTAAAGGAGCAGTATGTATTATTGACATCTAGAGGTTGAACTTGGCATCACAGTCTTAATTTAAAAGTTTGGAAACGACCTACAGGATCGCAACTGATAATGGAAAGCATTAAGCCTTACACTGCATGTTTATCTGCAAATGTTTATGTTTGCAAAGTTTTTGTTGTTTGCAAATTACTAACCTGCTTGTGTGAGACTCAATCTCCGGCTCATTTCGAAGGTTGCGTCCTCTGGAGGTTGCACTTATGGGCCATTGCGGTTTTATTTAAGTAACCGTAATAACTGACAACCAAGCTGTCAAAATATACTTTTGGGTAAATTGGCAGTTGGCATGACCAAAACAAAAACCTTTTTTCCTTCCGGAAAGGAAACAGGCATTCAAATAGAGAATAACTGGCTATAGCATTGTTTTTCAGGGCAACAGATATCTATTATCCTTTATTTATACAAGGACAGTAAAGTAAAAAACATTCTGCTCCTTTAATTACTTGTTTTTGGTTTTATTTGTATTGTCAACAAGGTGCACATGCGCATTTATTTTTTTTTCTTTCTCAAGGTGCCGAATAACAGCTACACTACATAAAGAAAACTGTGGACTACAAAAAAAAATGATGCATATCATCTCTACATATCTTTGAGTCAACAATCTTGACTTTTTTATCTACAATCTTGTTAGTAATGAGCTCAAAACTGGTTAATAGTATTATTTATTCTTTATTTTTAACAAAACAGTGAGACTTTAAAATAGCATTTAGCGATTGATTAGGGTTAAAAGTCTATTTGCAGTAAAATTTTATTTTCAATAAATTTTTCATGTGTTGCATAAACTTATTTTTCTATTACAGCATCAGTTAATTTATTAAAACAAAGTTGGCCTGAAATCCTGATGTAATTGTCAGCCCTTTGTAATTGTGCATTGTGTTATGCATAGTGTGGCACTGTAATTGTCTGT